>NW_013532703.1:6919132-7016299 GCF_000836235.2 Papilio xuthus | reverse complement strand
GTGCGGAGACGTCGCGGCGCCACACCCCCCTGCCCCCACCTCAGGTATTAAAGACAGCTTCACACGACACACTTTATATTAAGTAACAATTATCACATTAATGACAAGGCACAACTGAGATATTTGTTATGTAATATCTTATGAAAGTGCAGGCTTTTGATTATATTTACACAAGCTTCAATAGCAAGGCAGATATATACTATGGTTGGTCATATCAGGCAAAATTTATTTAGGCTAATTAGACCAACACTAATGTTCAAAATAAAAGCATCACACTCTTCACTTAAATGTTTATTAAGAAATTATTATTCTAACTTTACAAAACATATATACAACACACTACGATTTAACAAACATAAGTAATTAAAGACAACACTATTCTCTGTTCATTGTTACAACTCACTCTTTTTTACACTGAAAAAATAACAAAACACTACTCGATAAAATAAAGAAATAAAATATCACGGCGCCACTATGTGCCAGTAACTTTTTACTTTTTTAGTGGCGCCCTCTAACGTAATGTCGCTAATTACGCTTAGACACTAATAAATCTAGGATTAACTAGAACTCAATAGATAAGACGTATTTTTAGTAATAATATTAGTCTGTCTTTTAGTATATAATAATAAATACCTAATGAAAAGTTTACTTTAGTTGTGTTGCTTGAAAAACTAATCAAAATTGTAGGCAATAGGTGTTCATTGCAACATAGAGACAAAAGTAGACAGATTCTCATAAGTATAGTTTCTGTGTGCAGTATTAGCAACTAGCATATTGTGTTTACAAATGGTTTTTGTATGCAGTCGATAAGTTTTAAGGTAAACAAGATATTTATAGTAAGATTTACGTGAGATTGGAATAATATTGAATGTTTTGCAGTAGTATAATAGAAATATATTATATTCAAGGATATGTAATAATTCGTCATTATATAATACCTCGTTATTGTAGTAAAGTAATAAAATGTCGCGATAATATACGAGTATATATCAGCTAATGATTTGTGTTATTTATCCGTTAAATTTATAATATTTAAATAATTATTTTTAAATTGAACGTTTTTTGTGGAACTTTCTATAGATGTTTTATTATAATTTTTACACTATTTTAAAAGTATACTTTGAAAATAGTCTTTCTCCATAAATCATAGTTAACGTCTCTATTAGTAACTATAGTCCAGTTAATCGGCAATACGTGTTATATTTTAAAATTGTTTCGTGACCTCATGATTGTCTGCAATAGGCCAGCTACACACAAGGATATCCCTGACCTTGACACACGATTCGAATACTAAATAACTTTATTTATGTGAATAGTTTAATTTTATAATTGTTTGATGTTAGGTCATTTTAGTATTAACTTATAAAGTGGTAAAGATTATATTCTCTATTTGTATGTCTCCTTTGCCTTTATTTTTTACAAAAAAAAACAAATATAATCGTGGAGAATTTTGCACTGAATTACAAAAATCTCCGCGAAAGTGTAAGCGATTATTAATCTTGTTTACATAGTTCCATTGTTTTCTTGACATCGCAAATATGTTGATCAGGTTGTCAAGGGATACAAAACATGGACGATCTTCATGCTATGACATGTCAGGAACATGTCAGATGCTGGCACTGACCTCTGGCGGTCGAGAGTTGACTACAAATGAAGATCTAACATGTACACAGACTTCATTTATCATATTTTGCCAACTTTTTTATACCTGTTGTAGGTATAACAAGTCTGTTTATTCTTGATTAATAGTAATGTTTTAACATTTAGTTTAATTACTATTGTGACATAAATATTAACGGATGGTAAGACCTCGTAATAATGTTGTGGGAACCATATCAAGATTTTAAAGTCCAAGCGTTTATATCCTTTGCCATATAAAATCCAATGTTGCAAATGTTACAACTACACTCTCTTATGCGTTTACAATTAATGGTTTCCTTTCCTGTCATTTTCATCATTTATATTACTGAGTTAGTAAGAAGTTGTTTCATATTATATATTTTATAGTAAAGACGTCGCGGGATACATTGCATACGCAGTCTCACGGCCCAAAAACGCATTTCCGGAAATGCAGCGCGCTAATTGTGCCGGCGAGCGTGGGAAGTGCACTCACACGCGCCTCCCGCCACTGCACTCGCGGCCTTATGTCGCCTCACATAATGCAGTGCGAGACAATAATACATATTCGGCTACACTCTTAATTGCCGAACAGAAACGGACTCGGAAGCCCTTTTCATATTCACGTGCGATTTTTTTTAATAAAAGTTGAAACTCTAAATTGAAAAACTGTTTTGTTTCGATGAATTGTTTTTTTTTTTATTATTACAATTATTGTTTCATAATGGTATGTATACTCACGTCGGATACGGGTCTGACGGTGGCGGGCACTGCGCGGGCCAGCTCGGGCGAGGCGGAACGCTCTCTCTCTCGCATCTCGCCAGCCAGCGCGGCGCGGGCGGATCGCGCGGCGCGTGCTGACGCTTCCAGACATCCGCTAGACTTGCTCCTGTCATATACCTCGATACATTAATTTGTGGGATCACAAGCGATGAGGTCATGATTATCATCACAGATTTCTGACATTTCTTCTCGTATTCTCTGCACTGCATGCGAGCTTGTAATAATATGTTAATTCTTGTTGTATGCACTTTATTGGCAAAAATTTCCATCGTAATTAGTTTCTTTTTCTTTTTAATTTCTTTTTTTTTAACATGTTTGTGTTACCTGATGGGTCTATCTAGAGGCCCCAATAGGGAGAGTGGTTGTGCGGGCGCAGCGGGGGAGCCGGCGGGTGGGGGAGGCAGATACATGACGTGTCCGCCCCACGACATGTACGAGGTGCCCGCGCGCCATGACCCGCTTTGGACCTCCTGCATACACCAACACAACTTATGTATTAACTTCTCTTATTTTCCAATAAGAAATAATTGTGTTATTCATTATAGCATTTATGAAACAGTTAACATATTATATTTGTTTTATTACTAAACACTATGAAAACCGACGATACCTTTTCTTTACTATCGTCTTCTTTTACGTCATCGTAATCATGCGGCTGGAAGAGTAGCGGGTTGCTGAGGGAGTTGGGGGCGGACTTGGTGAGGAACCAGTTCTGCTCTGGCTCCTCCAGCATGGGCTCGTGCTCGAGGTCGAACCTGCGTCCGCCGAGCGCTGCGCCCAGCGCGCCCGACACGGACTTGCGGAACTTCTGCAGACTGTGGAAGCCCTGCTGCAGCTGTTTACCCTGGAAGCAGTCGTACAGGCACGACGCGCCTTTACACTACGCGAAGGTTGCATACAACGTTCTATAATAAAGCTGATGAGGAATAAAGATAAAATTATTCATGCGAGAACATCGATGCAGGAAAGTTCAGTGTGAAATTTCTTGATATGCAGAAACTTGAGGACAGAGAAAGGAAATTAATTGTTTCTGCCGGAAAACATTTATGTTTTTCGTTTTGACATTTGTATAAAGTAGGGATGGCGAACCTTTTATCTAAAGAAAATGTTTAATAAGATCATAGACAATTTTCGATTTGTGGTAAATGAGAGCTTTCCATAGCGTGGGCTCATATTATAATAACTATGTCACACTATTTTCGTAGTGCTTAATGTATTTTATGTTCACTGACGTACCCAAAATATTATGTCGCGTGCCATTGGTTCACCATCACTGCTATAAAGATAACTACTTAGAAAATATGTTCACAATTTGTCTGTCAAGGCTACAGTCAAATTGTTGGAAGTAGCATAACTAATTCTAACTTTTAAATAATAAATTGCAAGTGATTTTTAATAAGTAGGTTAGTAAAATAATAGGCACTTTATAGTAACATAAAAACATAAACTCGTAGCTCCGACCCAATTTAAAAGTGCAAAGATTAGTTAAAGTAGTGATGTGTTAGAAAGCGTGTAATTTTACCCTTTACTCCTCCTCAGCGTGCGCGGGATGTTAGGCGGTTTTAGTTTGTTAGTTATTTATTTGGTAAATAATATCAAAATTTTAGTATATCAGCTTATCTTGTTTTTTAGCATATCTGAGATACAAACAATAGTTTCTTAATATGGTATCGTATTGCAGGAATATCTCGACGCTGACAACAAATAAAACTGGGACATCAAAGTAATTCAAATTACATAAATTTAACGACAACGCGAAAAACACGTTTGGGTATTGTATCGCAATAATCTCAGATAGCTTGGTGAAGTGTCCTAACATCCCGCGCACGAGCCGCGTCAACCCGCCTGCCAACCTTGTCGTGCAGCTCCCGCGGCAGGGAGAGGCTGAAGGGCTGCGCCCCCGGGCTGTAAGTGGGTAAGCCTGCTGCAGGAAGATCTCCCAGCACTCGGCCTCCCGCTGCGCCCGCGCCCTCCGAGCTGCTATCTCCCAGGTCCTGTTGCGGCGTCCAGTTGGCGCCCACCGGCTCTGGCAGCTGAACAGGCGTTGACACATTTTAGAATGGAACTTGAGTTATTCATATGAGGAATCCATGTTGTGTCGACTACATTAAATGAGAGCAGGGTAGGAAATTGAAGTTTTATTTTTGCACCCACGTGTTGCCTGGTCGGGGAGTCGAGCCTGTGGTCGCTGTGCGCGTGGTCGCCGGAGATGCCTGAATCGCCCGACTTGTCGGCCGACGGGTCGGAGCGCGGCGACGACTCCGCGGATATGTCGGCCGACATCTTCGTCTCCACCGCCAACGGTTCTGTATCTGTTGGATACGTATCTACTATGAGTAAGTGAAAAAGCTGAACGCGTGCTGTCACTTAAGTTAGATTGTGTTGAGTACACACCGGACTTGATGTAACTGTCCATGACGCTGACGAGGTGTCGCCAGGCGGTGTTGGGGGAGGCGCGGCGGGCGGGGGGCGGGCTGGTGCGCCGTGTCGCCGCCGCGCGTCTCCTCGCAGCCGGGGACCGCTCGAGCGACGAGCCCTCAGAGGATACCGCCGACTCTGATGACACTGCAATACAATTTTTTACAACTGTATGAAACGTTGCCATCGTTTTTGAGAAGTAGTAAACCTTAGTAAAGAACTGATGACAAAGAGCAAACAAGAATCATAACAAAACTAACCAATTCTCAATTTGCAGTCTTCTCTAAATTCTTTGTTGAACTTCTCGAAATCATCTTCCTCCCGATAGCTGAGCAGCTTCTGCTCTATGAGGTGGAAGTTGTCGAACTCCTCGATGATAGGGCAGCCCAGTCCCGGGAAGTCCTTCGTGTGATCCTGCGGCTTTGACTGCTCGCTTTCAATCATGCCAAAGTAAAACTGCTTAGATGGCGCCGATTTTTGTCTGTAATATTTTCGAAATGTTAAAGATTTGTCAGAACAATTTTCTTAATATTTGCTAGGGATACTTACTTTTGCTGAGATTTGTTGTTCATTGTGAATTCTCGTTTCCTATTGGGTGAATGTTCCGGCGTCGACTCTTTCCCTGAAGCTTGTCCTCTGTCGGGCATCGGTTTGTTGTTTTCTTTTGTGTTTAGCTTAAATTTGTTGATTTCATTACTTTTAGTAATTTTGCTCTGTGGGATCGATTTAGAATTAACATCCTGTGTCTTTGTTAAGGGCCTTCGGTTGTTCGTGATTTGTGCATCCGGCTTTGTGCTGGCGACGCCTCTCTTAAGACTAGATTCTTTGACTTTAGCCTGAACTGCGGTTTTCGTTGGGTTCGGTTTTTCTATACTGAATTTATTTAGCTGACTAGTTTTGCTTTCACTTAAATTAACTTTATTTCCTAATTCGTTTCTTATTCTATTTGTAGCCTTTTTGAGTTCCGTTTGAAATTCATCTTTTTCTTCATTTCTTGGTAATAATGAAGGAAGAGATTTTCTCAGTGGCTGGTTTCTATCGGCCAGTGCACTAACTTTGCCGTTCTTTTGATCTCCTGCAGACTTTATACCTTTATCAAACACTTTATTCGGTCCATCGTTATCTCTATCCTGTTCGATTAGAGAATTATCAAAAGTTTTTTCTCTTCTTAATGTCGGATGATCGCTGTCATCCTTTTTAAATCTCTCAGAGTATCTGAAATTTCTCATTAAAAGAGGCGTCTTCCACGCTTCACTCTGGTCGTTACTTTTGGATGTCTTGGCTCTGCAGCCGCTTACCACATCTGTTCTCGTCCGTCTCGCCTCCTGTTTGTTCTGCAGCAACCGTTCTTCTCTTTTCAATGAGACCGAACTCTGCATCATATCCTTATTGTCAGGGTATTTAAGGTGCTGGTCTTTAGTTTTGCAAGGAGACTTGTATCTTCGCTCGAATGACTGATCGTTCAAGTCCAATGATTTGAAATCAGTATAAGAGTTTCTGTATGTTGGTATTTTCGAGTCTTGGTGGCCGTTCGTCTTTTTGGTTTCATTTCTGGTTTTGAATAATCTGAGTTTTCTTTGGGGTTCCGGTCTCGCCTTTCCAAGACTTGAATCGGGAGAGGAAGCATCGTGACGCTAAAACAAGGGAAGTGAAGGATGATTAATATTAAAATGACAAATTGTAAAGTTGAATGTAAGTAATATCATAGTCCAATCAATTATTTGATAACACTTACGTAGCTAGGCGGCGGAGGCGCTCGATATTTTTTTCTAAAATGTTTATTATTGCTTTTTTGTTTTTGTTGATCTTCTATCCTCAAGTCAGGTTCAGAGCCGAACCGTTTATTTATGCTGCCATCTGAAAATTATTTCAATATTAATATAGACGTATCTCCGTACATTAATTTCCCTTATTTTGAAAATGGACTGACTGTCATTGTTCCTGTATCCGAGGTTAGTGTAGGAGCGATGCAGGGGGTCGCGCTCCCTAGACCGCGTCTCTTCGGCACCCCCTACGCCGCCCCCCGACCGGGATCTGTACGCATTCGGGTGCTGGAACAAATTATTTAAAGCAGATAAGTTTTCCCTTATACCATAAGTGTATTAATTATGCCATTTGTCTGTAAGTTCTTACCCCGAACCTGTGTGAGCGCCAGCTCTCTTGTAGGCCGGAGGTGGGTCTGCGGCCGCTGATGGTGCCGCCGGAGTGCAGTATGGCACCGTTGTCCGTGCTGCGCAGGCATGGCGACTCTGGCAGCGAGGGGAGCACCTGGAACGTTAGTTACGCTTCTTAGCAGTGGTAACGCAACTGGGAAGGTATGATATTTATTTGATTAATAACTATCCTATACATATATGATTTCAATAAATGACTAGTTAAGAGGAAACTGTCCTTTCTTTCAATATTGTTATTCTTTTAGTTATAATGGTGATGTGTAGCGGTTACCTTGGGTGCGAGTCGCAGTGGCTCTTGCGGCAGCGCATCACCGCGGCGTATCCGCTGCGGGCCCGCTGCGGCCGGCTGGCTGCCCGCCTGCCCCATGCCGCTGCGCCCTCACGCACCCAGCCTCATCTGGTGACAATTAAAAAGTATATGTTAGTAAAACTTAAAATAATTACGTACACATTTTGGATAAAGTATTCCAATTTAACTTTGAGGGTCATGTAATTTTTTATGCAAGCACATAATCGGAAACAATATTACGAAAGTCCTGTATATTTACATTTTTAATGTTTTTTTTAATATTGACAAATATAGGTAATGTGTATGTGCAAAGTGGCGGTGACCACGTGACCGCAGGGTCAAGGCCGACGTCGCTCATGCGCACGCGCAAGCCCCGCGCGTAAACAACTCGTAAAACCGTTGTGTTTATTCACATCTCAGACGAAACACGACGCTGTTGCGCGATATAGTTATAATAGTAAGCTTTTCCTGCGCAGATTCTTGTTGATAAGCTTTAAATGCGGTCCGGAAAAACCATAAGATTAAAAAACATAAGTTATTTTATTCGATAAGTTTTTTTATTTAAGTCAGCTTTTAAAGACTAAATTTAAATTTTTCTATTAGGATCACGGATTTTAAATGTATTGTAAACAAAATTTCACTTTATTTTCTATAAAATCGTTTGATAGTCGATACTCCACACTATAAATTGGTTTATAAACCGCGATTGTGGTCTTAATGTGTTGCAGGAAGCCAACCGTAAAACAAACGAGTGGTAACAAAGTTTTCTGCAAGAATTACAAAGTAACAATGCGTTTTCTTTGAAAGAATTCTTGTATTTCGCATTCAGACTACAAACGATTCAACATAACAAAGTAAAGAACATACTAATGTAGTTGAATAATAAGCTTAAAGATTCACAAATTATTTTTAAATTGAGTTGCTTCGAAGTTTAAAGCAACGCGTGTATATTGTTGTTTCTGTTATATTCAAAGATAATGAAAGAGATGACAATATGTTAGTATACAAGCATTACGACATAGATATAAATTATAAAATTAATTTAATAAAATAAACAATGATGAAACGTGAAAGCGTTGTGTTTTGTTTTAAAAATCAACAAAAGATGGTAATGAACGTGTTCGAACGTGTCGCAAATATTTATTGATGTGTTAATTTCTGTACGCAATGCTGTGGTCGTGGTCGTGGTCGGAGGCGGAGGCATCTGCAAATTGAATTAGCAGACGTGTGTTTAATGCAGTCATCAGTATTTCCTGTGCGTTTCCGTTCAATCGTTTCTGTATAAACAGAAGGTCTCAAGTTAGTTTCCGTATTAATTTTAAGATTTTTTTGTTGCTTTATAAAGTTCCTTTGTTGATATCGAATAAATGAATTTAATCATGTTAGTTGTTCTATGTTTTATGGGCTAACTAAACAACGTCTTTTACAATTGCAAAACAGATTTTTTCAAGGGGAAGCTGATATATAAATTATTAGTCTAGTATCCTTATAATAAGCGAAGAGTAAAAGTACAAATTGGTAAATTGTCTGCATTTATGTAGATAAGGCCGCTCGGATCCACTTTCTTTATGATAATCGCACACAATTCGCGTGCGTGCGCAGTCGCGCGTGTGGAGAGGTGCTAATAAATTAGAACTAGTCGGTGATCTGGCGGATGTGTTGACCTCATAACTTCCCGCGCAGTACATTAAGTATTATAATCTCGAGGACAATCATTATTTCTTCTAAAAATATGACCTAATATTTTTAATAGCTTTCCTTTTTATTATGGCTATGGAATGCAATTCAAGTAATATACTTCTCTTTGGAGAAGTTAACAATTTAACAATCATTGTTTAAGTTAGAACTGCCGAGATAAACAAGAAACACAAAAACCGTTATTAATAAAGGTTAAAATGAAAGGTTGTAATGGAAAAACAAACAACCTTTCATTTTAAGATTTATATTAAATATCGGAGCATCGCTTCCTTGTAGCAATTTAGTACGGCCGCCCGGCATTAGTTGGCGGTAAGAAAACAGCCGAGGACAATGGGGCAAGCGATGAGCGAGAAGCGGTACGCGCAAAACCAGAAGCGGCAAGCGTTTAGCAACAAACAGCCAGCGACAAACGAGAACTGATCAGCTATTGGTAGGAAGAAACACATCTTAAGTGATAGGCGACAAGCGATAAGGGACAAGCGGCTAGTTGCAAGCTACTAGCGAAAATCATGTTATTATGAGTCCGCCAACCATCCAGTAATTGATAAAACTCGTTCCATTTGTCGTGGTGATGTACCACTCCCGAAGGCGCGTGTTCAGGAAAATTATTTTAAATGAGGTAATTGTAAGGAAGAGCGTATTGCTTATTACATTATTTAGTATTTTGTAACTGTTAGTTATCAATAGGGTGACCAGGTGTACCCTAGTTGTGAGATTTTATTATTAACGACATAAATAATAACGAACGAGTTTTGAATATAGGAAAGAAGATCTTAAGTATCTTTCTATTCGAAGTTGAAAATTAAATTAAAGCTAAAATGCCATCCATGACAACAATATTGACTATCTTGTTTGTGCCAAATGTAAACATAACTGTATGGTGATATAGTTAGAAGTTGCAGTTTGTGTCTCCTTGCAGTCTAATCATATGTTTACCCTGGTTTGTTATGATAACAGACTTGGTCGGCTGTGAGTTACTTTAACGGTTAGTGATTAGCGTTCTGTCCAGTTGTGCAGTTAATTATCTCCGGGCGGGCCTGAGGCCACGTGTGCTACTACCATGTGTGTTAATACTCTTAAATTAGACTTTGAAATATATTTTAATTTTCACTTTAAAATTATAGAAAGCTAAACAGAGACCGCATTTACCTGTTGTAAGACTAATAAGCCACCATTCAAACCACAAGATTCGATCAAGCTTAAAAGCTTCGATACAGATTAAACTATTAATGGACAAACGATTACTTTAATGAACTCTAATCTCAGCAGAAGCGTTTAGAATCTGTGGCAGCGATGCTCCCGTCACCGCATCCCCATTAAAACATTAACAGTTACCCGGCGGCGGCGGCGGCGGCTCACGGCGCGCGGCCACGGACGCGGAAAATTATTCGCAGCAGCGACTCGCTTCCGCGACGCGCGCCATCTTGTGGCCTCTGCCAAGATGGCGGTCGAAATGACAGCGCGCGCTGCTCGTGTGAGTCCGCTCTAATGATAATTCTCACTAATGACAAAACTGCTCTAAATTGTTTACCTTCATCTATCGTAATCACTTTGTGATGTCGTTGAGGATATTAAAAATATACTGATTTATGCTAAACTATTCTCTTATTTTCAAAGTTTTCGCTAGAGTCCTACGCATGAAGCAAAACGTATCTTGGTATATAATTCTTATTGCTAAGTTTATTTTAATCAATAAAGTATCATTTCAATACTAACAAATGTCCAGTCTACGTTTACTATTGACAAATGTCTATATTGTCTCCGGATGATCTATTAACTTGAGAGTTGTTCATAAACCATCAACGTCTTCCAATCGCTCCATCTAGCGGCCGACAATGTCATCAATTTACTTCATGAATGGCTCTGGAAACCTGCTGACATACGGTGAATGAATGTAGGTTAGGATAATAGTAGAGACAGCGCAAGACAAATATCATTAACTACATCGATAATCCCCAATTTTAAAACAGTGCATCAGATGTTGAACCATTTAGGAAAATAGAGAAGAGATTACAAGTTACTTCTAATCAGACGGAATGCAAAACATTCTGATACTTCATGCCATGTATATGAGTTTAATATCGGCGAAAACTGTTATTTTTGACGAATATATAAGCAAGCAAGCAAACTTTTATAGAAATGTATATTATGATCTATTAAAATGTTTGTATCTCTCTGTATAATTGTTGCTCTGTGCAGTCGTGTCGCGCGATCGTCTGCAGCCCGCCACAAAGTCTACCGCTGCTACAGTGCAGAATACAGGATGCATATGAAGCTACGAGTTTCAATTAGAATTGTTTTTCATCCGTTTCATTCTAACTAGTCTTATGATGTAAGAAGGTAAGGTTACATTTTTTATCTTCGAATATTGCTAAAGATAAATAAAAACATTTCACTATTTATTATAGTAATTTCTTCTGTATGCATCTTTATAGACGAATGTGTCGACCAGGTGGTTGTGCGCGGCCACGATCCGCCGATTAGCATACATATCTCATCATCTGGTCCCGTTCGCACCGCAACAATCAGACCGTGCGATGCTCTCAAATTTATTTAGTATACAGGCGCAGACACATAAACCTACAAACTATACTCACTTGTGTTATTGATAACCAGAAGGAACGAATTAAATGTCTTATTTTGCTATGTAAAAACGATAGTTTAAGACACCAGAAATACCAATTTATTATTCTAAGTTTATATGTTCAACTAATTTAAATAAGTACGCAAATAAATGACAAACTGTATATGTTTGTGGTGCGGTGTAAAGGGCCACCGTTACACTAAATCCAAATGCACACAAAAGCTGTCTGTTTGTGTGTCACAGGGCCACGCTAACTGAACCGGTCGTTTTACCTAAATATTTAGAATTCATCATATAAGGCAATTGGGTTACTAAATATGAATATTTATTGAATTTTAATATTATTTAGTTACTCTTATTGTAAACTAGAAATATTAATTTATTTGTAAATTAATTTCAATTAATTGTAAATATTCATCATTTTTAAATAATATATTTTATTAATACGAGTAGCCAACATAAATCAGCCGAATGCGATTGTAATATTGGTTACGAATTTCTAACCAATGTTATTAACAGAATTTGAGCAATCTTCTTTACAAATGATCCTTTTTAAAAGCAACTAACATCTGACAGCTAAATTGAACTAACTTTACAATGCAATGAAAATAATAACGTAAAGTGATGAACCTAAATTAACAAGCAGTTACTTCTTAACCAATTTACTTTGCAAAATTAGGTACGATAAAAAATTATTGCGCTCGCGAGCACCAGTTGGACATTCTAAAAAGTTTAATTTCTTATTTTAAACTTATCAGTTGAATAAGGGATTAGACAAATATTGATTTATTAACGCGACTAAACACAGATAATATTTAAAAGTTATGAATGCATGGGTAGTTTTAATCTCACGGTAAAGTCTTGGCCCCAGAGAACGACCTTGCGGTATACTAACACGGCTCACCTCTCGTTTGACCACGTACGAGTTATTTGTCCGTCTGTCCGTAGCTGTGTTTGTCCAATAGATTTGCTGAGAGTTCCACTTTGCAAGTTTTTCTCGGGTCAGTATGTTAAAATATAATGTGTTAAAATGTTATTTGCTGCTTAAAAAAATAAGTTTATTTTATTATTCGTTGTGCTTTTAACCTTGGTATTTGTTATTTTTCTATTCACGTCTACATTTCGTTGATAACTTCCCGCGCGATTCTCTTCTATTTTTACACCTATGTTTGTTTTTAATGTAAAAAGGCAAAGGTTCTTAGTGGCCATTATGCCACCTCTTCGGCAGAATGTTTAATTCTGAACTTAACAATATTTGATATTGTCAATACCAGACGATTATTAGTTAATAAAAAATTATGAAATAAGAAGAGTAAATGCCGTGGATTCTTTGTATGACATAAAATTATGTAAAATGTTTAAGTAAGACTAACATTTTCTTTTTCGCTGTTAGAAATAGTTTTTTTAATTCGACAAAATAAGGTTTGCAGTTATCCGATTGTTACGTTATAAATGTAAGGTATATTGTATCGGAAATCGGAAACTACCATTGACTCTTTCCGTCTGTCACATAATCAGAAGTGTAACAGGAAGGTAATGATATGCAAGTTACGCACGACACTCACGACTAACCACTGAGAGAAATCTAACAAAACATAGTATTATATACAACTGTAGTTATTATTAACTGTAACTAAATTGTAATATTTTTATTACTCCACTAAACTATCGTTGAAAACACCAATATTTATAATAATACTAGCGGACTCGACAGACGTTGTCCTGTCTACACGTCTTTAATTTGAATAAATTAATATGAAGTTAATATTTGATGAAAATTGTGAATCTAAACGATTCCCAGATCCCCTTGAACACACACAAAAAATTTCATTAAAATCGGTCCAGTCGTTTGAGAGAAGTTCAGTGACATACACACTCACAGAAGAATTATATATATAAAGATTATAACATAATATTTGAAATATTGCGTTCACAAAATACTTATTCTACTCACACCTTATACCTTCCTACTATATTATACGACAGTTTTAAGTCCTTTATCTCGTATTACTAATTTACTCCAACGTCATCTAAATGTTGACTTCTCATTTGTCAACATAAATCATATAAATAATAAAGTAAGTTATATATTTAATATATTAACACATTTACCTACATTTTCTGCGTAATGACTGATTTCGCAACAGTCAACAGCGTCTCTCCAGACCAGACGGTCTCGTAATGAGGAGCATTAGAAATCAAAGTAAGTCTCGGACGTAGTTTCACATACATTGCTTTCTTCAAACGACTCCCATTAGACATTTCCATTTCATATATGACAACTATTAGTAACAAACGACTAACTATACTGGCTTTAGCGAGAGAAATTAACATAGTTTTTTCATTTACAACATGTTATTCTACAATAACACAGAGTTACAGTAAGGGTGTTGTTTAGAAGTAACGTTCAGATTATTGCCGAAAATATATGAGAAAATTGGTGTAAATAAAATGTTACCTTAATTATTAACTCTTTTCTACTTGAATATGATTGAGAAATATCAAGAATTAAAGCTTTTTAAAAGTTCCCGAAAGAAAAAATAATACGTCTTGTTTATGATTATTCATAGTAGGGACTTAACAAAGAATCCGTCAAAATCGAAATGTCACAGATCACGCAACAACTATTGAGTTGTAATCGTCTCTTACAATACGTAGTATAATAATTAATAGTTTAGTTTGACGCAACGCTGTATGACGTCACAATTAACTAATCAAATTGTAATAAAATATTTTGACTTGATAATAATACTTCAATAAGCTTTCGACAACAACGAGCAGAACAAAAAACAAATTATCGTAACAATGATGATAATTAGAACAGCCGTAATCTCATACAAATGACAGAGCTCATGAAATTGTATTTCTTAGGATTAGTTCACATTGAGAACGCTTGAATGTGATATCAACACTTAAGTTTCTGTGTCGGTAAATCTGACAAAATATTACACGACTATTATATTATATATGATTATAGGAAAAAATACGTAATAAATATAGAAAGTTGTGAAAACAGACAAAATATAATATGTCTGTTTTCACAACTTTCTATATTACATTCAATATAAATAGGTAAAGATCCTATTCTTATATAGATTAAATTGATTCCAAAAAGTTCCCGCTAATATCAATCACAAAAAAGAACTGTCCTATAAGAGAGTTTATGTGCATACATCCTTAAGCCGTTAGCTTGCCCCCGTGCTTGACGAAATGACGGAGAGACTGACAGACTGACAGGAGGACGGGCGTCAAGACAAAGCGAGCCACATGATGTATCGGCAAAAGTAATTACCGTTAGGAAATGAAGAAGCCGATGAAGTAACTACCTAGTGTTAACGATATTAATAAATTTCCCTTAACATGGACATAGATTTTTTTATATTTCTCTCCAAATATCCGTACTCGATTAAATTTATTTAAAGATTGCTTAAACAACGAAAATTTGACTCTAACTCAAATTGTAGGTAGTAAATTAATACTTATAATGTTATCCATTTCAAAACATGATATTACTATATCTTTGCTCCACCACGCCCTCTATGCATATCGTAGTATCAAACATCAGTACCATAGAATGTGTTTCTTTAATGGCCTGTTTTCGATAAGCACGTTGTTAATCAAAGACAGAGAAGGCGCGGCTGCAAGGTCGATTAAATCACGAGTCTATTTTCCCACAGGTGGGTCTGTGGGCAGTGGGCAGTGAGCGGTGGACTGAACGAATTCGGCGCTACCTGCTATTAGAATGTAACTTAGAGTATCCACTTCAATTTGTCCGATCCAGTCAATTGACAAATTCCAACAGTCTGCTAATGATTTAGAACATTTTTGTGATATTATTTTTGTCTTAATTATACTTGGAATGATTTTAACAAATAAAAAAGAAAAAACCTTGTCTAACGTACGTCATTTTTTGGTTTTTACATTTAATTGATACTGTTTTTAGACCGGTAAAGTTTGTCATTTGGTGTAGTAGCTTCTTTCTTAAACTATTACTTTTTCTCTTTATTTTTATAACTGTAGATATTTTTTGAACGTCAGTTAAATTCTTGCAGTATTTGAAATTGAGGATTATGCAAAAACAGACACATTAATCTTCGACATAAAACATAATTTTCAGGAATTTTAACAAGTCTAAAAAGCAAGAACATAAATTTATAATATAAACAATGATAAATTGCACACGCGTTATCTGTAATTGCATACATAAATGTAATCATTCATAACATTCAATGATTATTAGATAACGTAAACAAATAACTTCATAACAAGAAACGATAATGTTTTTTAAACAATAGACAAATATCTTGTACAAAGCAATGTGGAATACTAGAGTTTGTGTACAATGAAAACGACAGCAATCAATTTTTATTCTTGTAACTCAATGTAACCCAACTTAATTTCAAATAGAAAATTAAACAGAAAGAAGTAAAATTTGACATAACATTTACATTATTTTAAGCGTTGAGTCATCTAAAAATAACCTTGTCGTAAAACAAAGGTTTTTTTTTAATATTTGATTATACAAATCGATAGGAGATAAAGGCACAGCCGGGTTCATACAAAGGTCTCGGACCTCACCCACTCTAGTCATTTACTGAATGGCAATAATTTAAACAACGCACTAACAAAGCAGAACATAGACTTTTATAGAAGTTGTCTTATACACCAAGAATTAAAAAAAAACCTCTTGGTACCTGATAACAGATTTGTGTACACAATTGATTCCATAACCCACTTCAAGGCATAAAGGCATGGCCCAGCACAAACAGAAGAAATTCATAAACGAAAAAAGAAGACTACAGAGTCATAATGAGTCTGTCTCTACATTTCTAGATAAGGTTACTTAAATGTCAAATATTTTCTTAATATGTATCGTATTCTGAGTGGCATTTAGTTTGACACATAAACAAATAGCTTCACCGGCCCACATGAGATTGCATTTAAAGAATTTATCCTTGAATGTTGTGGTCTTATGGTACAATGTGACGCGTTTAACTCGTTTATATGAGGGGGCGGTGGATCAAAGAAATGTCACGTTGTCAGCCTTGCAAGGTAAATGACGGTAAAAAATAATATTATGACATTTACTTTTTAATTACGAACACCTGGTGCATGAATATGATTATGATGTGACGTCATATTATAATTTATATTGATAAATACCAGAAACGTATTTAGTCTGAATACCGTTTATAAATATTATTATTAAATATTAATATTGTAAACCTATTTTCTAGACTTACATTAATGACATCGTGTGTTAGACAGGACTAGTAATATGTTTAATTGACTTGAATAATAACAAAACAAATGGAACAAAAACACATTTTTATATTCAAAAGGCACATCCAGTCCTTTACATACTCAATGTTTTCAAAGATAAAATGAGTAGAACATCTTAAACTATATTTTAAATTGTAGTCATTCCTTGAAAATAAAAAAAGGTTACAACTTTAAGTACCTTAAGAGATATGGCTCGTAACACTTTAAGAGATTTTTATATACATACAAGTGTCCAGGTGGGAACGAACGCGCGACCTTTATTTACAGTCGACCTTCGCGTCCGCTCTACAAGTACTGCAGCTCGTGCTGCTCTACGTTAATCGATTTATTTATACCATTAAAATATTTTATTACTTCTCGCTGATAAATTCCTAAGTGAGATTATCTAGTGAGCTAAACGTATTTTAAATATATAGTACCAGAATATATGTCGTAAACCCGAAGAAGAAAGATGAAAACCAAATTGTAGACAATATCTTTCAAGTCAATATAGTAAAGAAATTAGGACAAAATTAACTTGTGTTTTTATAGGAAATTTGAAATAAATAGTTATGTAAATATATAGCTATCAAAACATAAATAATCTCCCAAATGAAGTAGTCATTACAGATTAAACATAGCATATCGTGTATCGTGTCGTGTATGTGGCCGCGGCGTAAGTAGAGCATGTGCTAATGATAGTTAAATGAAGGGGATTCACTATGTCATTGTTTCTACATGCCGACTCTCTACTAAAGGCTGATTCACACGAGCGTCGCGTTAAATAAAACTTGTCCGTAATTACTTCACACGATATTGCTATATATGTTATTTACAATATTACTGCTATTTAATAAGTGTTCTGAATGATTAATATTTTTTTTAGTAAATAATAAAATTTATGTAAAAATATGTCTCAGTGAATTTAAAAAATACATGTGAAATTTCTATCGTCACTACTATACCATTGAATGCTTATTTAAAGTAAAAATAATTAATATTTATTAAAGCAAATTGTAAACAATTTAAAAATATAGAATTAAAAACTGAATATTAAGGTAAAGATACAACATTTCAGACGACAAAAAAGATAAAACAACATCGCAACAAAAAGCGTTTGTGTGGAGAGGTTCTTATGAAAAAAAAAATTATGCAAAGTTTTTGCGCCGAGAAATGCTGCCGCTATAAAAAGTGAAGTCAAAGGCGCATTATGGTATCATTTCATGTGACGATTTGTGAGGTTTGATCGCTGATTGTCCGCGGGGTCATTAGCTCGCTTTTCCATTACACGACTTGCTGTCGACAAAAAATAAAGCGAAGTGTTTATGTCTCTTGTCTCTGCGTATTTTATGCTATATCCGAATGCCGAAGTTGTGACGTCGAATAGTGTTAAATTCTTTGCAAAAAGAGCTCACCAAAAATAAAATGTTCTTTAAATACTTCGTAACTCGTATTTGTGGTATTTGGTGATAATTAACAAAGGCTAAGTTAAACATTATTTTCATGTGGACAATGTTAAAACAAATATATCGAAGTTGGAACATATGTTATAATCGTGTGCGCGGAAACAGGTCCGAGATGTTGGCCAAGGCGAGCGGCCAACATCTGCTTACACTCCGGTACGGTCACAAAGTCACTCGTAAAATTAATAAAAAAGATAACTAAGCTATCGTCTAAGTTTTCTTTACAAATCTGAATAGCGTATAATTTAGGTTTTCATCTGGGATATTTGGTTCTACATAGGTGAACTTAATGTAATAAAAATGTTTTAAAATGTTTATTTTTACATTACAAAACAACTTTTCACTGCTAATGACATCGGACAAATTAAGATTTATATCTTTAAAATAATAAAGCTTTCATTTCCTGTCACTTGTGATTACAAAGTGTTGATGTGCAAAGTGTTAATGAATATTTAAATATATACATTGTGTGACAATGCGAGGAAGTGTGCTCGTTACCGCGAGAGAGCGCCGCGAGAGTGCGCCACTGCGCGTGCGCCAAGAAAACTGCATACACACCGCGCAACAAGTCATAAGCGATAGCGGAACATTTGTTTTAAAATATATTTTTTTTGTTTTTTTGGATCTTCGATGTTAGCCAGATAATTTGAAACCTTATATCTATTTTACTTTTCCAAGTCGTTATAAGGCAACTTGGTCTGAGTGAAACATATCGTTTACTATTGGAGGTTGCTTTGGCCAATATTTGCGGTATAAGCCACATATACTAACCGAGAATTATTTAGCACTTAAATGGTTTTTTTTTCATCAGATATACTCAGATTTCTGCTTTTACATTACGCTGAATACATCACAAAATATAAAAATTAAAACGCTGCATCTATTGACCTGCACCACACTATATTCAGGTGTCGAGTTTCTATGGACTTAACATTTTCACTTGCAGCCGGAAAGTTAACGCTAAAAATATAGCATTTGTTTAGAAACTGGCTGAATGTAACAATGTAATAAAAAAAAACTTTTATTGTGTCTATAGTTTTGGCGGGAATAAACTTATGTCACTGTCATTTCAAAAGTCATAAACATATGTTTGAACGTAATATAAGGTTGAAAGTCACTAAACAGTGATAAAAAAAACTACTTATTACATAGTCATAGACTTTAGTACGAAACATTATATATGTATCATAAATAAAACATTATTATAAGTTTGAAGATGACACAAAAATGAAATCTAATCCCGGATCGAGAGCCAATTTTCGTTAGTTCAATCACAACAGTGCCGCATCCGAAGTGGCGGCGCGTTTGATGTGCCCGTGGGAACGGCGGCGGGTTAAGGCGAGGCGACGTTTCCTGGTGCGCATAATTTCGAATTTACTACGTGTGCGATTTGACCGCGCTGCGCCGGCGGGATCATTTGGAGCCCGTTAGTGCCAGCGCCGTGGGACTGTGGACCAGGGAGTGGTCAATTTATTGATCTACCTGTAATCCTTGTACTACCACAAATTTATCTTAAAATTTTGTAAAGCTATTTCTACAAGGCTTCATATGTCTTAATTGCATTCCAAAAGTATTAAATTTATAACGCCGCTTTCATAATCTTTGAATAGTTACCTAAAATTAGAGGTACAATTTACTTCTAAATCTACATTGAGGGTTTGTTCTTATAATCATTAAACGTCTTTGAGTGCTTTGGTTGTTAAGAAGTCATTGCTTTAACGCATTATATGATGTAACCTGTGGCGCTCACCAGAAGACAAATTGTACTTGTACTTTAGTCCAGCGAAAATGAAAATATAGTTATATAGGATAACTCATTACTACCAACCAAAAAAACCGTTCACATATGAATAAAAGTGTATACGCTTAAAAGCTTTTATGTAAAATAAAATATAAACCCGCTTTTACAAGATAAGAAGTTCGTAGTAACCGTTTTGTTCTGTATTAAAATAATAATGCAGTTATCAGATGTATTGAGGAGTTTATTATTCCTCCCAGCGACTTGTCACGAGGCGACCGGCTCGCAGGACCGCCGGCCCACCACTGACACTGATAAGAAACAAATGGATGCATTATATTGCTTAAATTATTACAACACTTCAAAGTTTAAAACATGTTATATAATTTTATTATTATAGATTAATAATAAACAAATAAAGTATTATAATTTGATATCTCACTTTGCTACAAATATGGTTAAACATTGATTGTTCATGAAGTTAATTATTTATCTTTTTATTTTTACATTTCGATAACATCACGAATTAAGTTTTTATTTGGATTCAACACTATTTATTTCAAACTTAATTTAGCATTATCTACAATCAGATGTATATTTATAACCCTCTTACCACGTAAACATTTTTTTAACCACAAATAAAATCACATCGTCAATAACTTTTCATTAAACGTTTTCTTTTGATAACGACGCGATCTCTCATCGACGCGTTAATTAAAATGC
The DNA here is from genome assembly GCF_000836235.2 of Papilio xuthus. Taxonomy (NCBI): domain Eukaryota; kingdom Metazoa; phylum Arthropoda; class Insecta; order Lepidoptera; family Papilionidae; genus Papilio; species Papilio xuthus. The sequence continues at coordinate 6,995,550 of NW_013532703.1, read as the reverse complement.
AACCAGCTATAGTTATTTTTTTTTTATAAAGCGAAATCGATTATTCATCCTCACATCGACATGCAATAATTCAGCCCCAAGACAAAATGACACGCATTTAATGAATTTCAACTCAAGACACGTAATTATAAAGTTAATTTTCAATCGGACAGCGGCCGCTTCTAAAAATGACGTTGCATGCGTTGGTGATTAAAAATCACACAAAAGGGTTAAAGATACTGGATGACTAGCGTTACTTGGTCTCCGGTGAATGGCTAATTTTCATTGTAAAGTTGGAGATGAGTACCGAGTGCGGGGTGAGGGGGAGGTCCGGTTGTAGTGGGCGGTCGCCTTGATGACAGATAATAGGCAATGAGCAGGCAAAGAAAGTGTGAGAGAGTCATTAAGACGTTAGAACGCAATGGCGGGGTCCGATTGGTCCATCTTTTGTATTAGTCGGACTTTATAATATGTGCTCCATATCATATGAAGATTATATATATTTCCCACGCTTCAGAGTTAATACACGTATATGTTTAAATATATGTAGGTGGTTAGCTTAATGGTATTTACTAACAGAACTTGTAAGTTCAGTGTTTAAAAAAAATAAATATTATTTAAATGTTTTAGAAAACTCGCGCACTATTTTTACCATTAAATGTTTAAATAAACACTGACAGTGTTACTCTAAAATACACAGTTAATCATGAATACTAAACAATGCAATAAAATAGCACGTGTTTTGTTGCATACGCTTTATCTATCAGTTTGTGAGGGCGAGGGCGGTTCGCTGCGCGGTGGTCCGCACTATGCAATGCGCGGTATGCAAGTTCGCCGATGTGCGGGTCAGGGTGGCTGCGACTGCGGACACAATGGCCGCTATCTAACATCTCGCGTATTGTCTACCAAACGCTCTAACACCACCTACCAGAACTACAATAATAATGGATGTGGAATTTTAGCGAAGTATTTTGTATTAACGTTCCAATTCTAAAGACAAAGGTATATGCTTTTTCTTATATCTTTCCTTGATATGTAACTACCGTAATAATTACTACTCTATGTTATCTATGATGTAAACAAAACAATGAAGTTAATAATAATAAAATAAAACAATAAATAATTTAATTTGATATTTGGTTTTGTTCATTTAGTACCTATACTTAGTCTATGACATTTTAAATATGAAGAATATTTTATGTACATGTCGTATACAACGTGTATTCAATGAACCTCCAAATGTTCACAAATCCGTGTTGTATGGTGTACAGTGGATACAGGCAGCCGCAGGCGCGGCCATTGTTCCTATAGCGAGCTCTGCTCACCCCATTGTTCCTACGCCGTCGCTCTCCCATTGTCCGATCACCACTTCACCACCATACCACCATAGCACCACGCCGACCATTGAAAAGTCCTATATTAAACAACCGCCCCAGGATACAACTAAAGATAGTAAATAACAAGGGATTTTTAACACCAACTCACGCTGTAAAACAATATAAACGTGAAGATCATAACAGGATCCATCCGACTAAAAGAGTTATATCTCTTAAAATGTCTTCTCAAAGATGTAACTGTTTCGTTGGATGATTACACCGTGTTTATAAAGTAACCAAATTGACACAAACTTTAATGTAAAAATATTTGTGTGTAATTACGTGAAACATAATTGATAATTCTTAGTAATGTGTCGTGACATGCAACACGTAATGTCATACAAAAATGACAAGTGACTGCGCGTAATAATGCGTTGTGACCGCACACAGCACTCGCCACTGATACAGTCGGCGAGTAATTACAGGGCGCGCTGCCTACAGGAAAATGAGACGAGTGAAGGGTCGCTGGGAAAGTTCCAAAAATACTGATTTGTTTTCTTAATGTGACATACACGGCTTCTGGGAATTTGTTCGAGTTCTGTTAAAGAGTTTTTTTGTATCAATTTATACAGAAATTTACGTAAATATGCGCTAAATTATAATGTGTACAAATTCAATGGAGAATAGATATTTTAACAAACCAATCTAAAAAAATTACCTTTATAATAACGAACTAACAGACTTATTAAAAACAAACATATTTTTCATAAACACAGCTACTAATTAAGTTTTTCTTAATAACCAGCAGAAGAAGTCGCGGGCGACTGCTTGAGGTCAATAAATGACGCTGACAGCCAGATACATGTGCATATGTATAATTTCTCATAAGTAAATATAATGTAAAATTTCGAGATTTCGTTGTTAAAAATATACACAAGTTACAATATAATGATGGCTGTATTTTCCACATGTCTGCTGTTCCCTATGCGGATTAAAAGTGTTAATACATGTTCCTACGCTGTTAGTACCGGATTGTAACTCCGTAGCGCCGTCCTACTGCCGCCGGATGCGGTAAGGTGCCGGACGCGTTCCGAAGCGCAACTTGTCCTAAACTCCTAAGCTGGATGTATCTACATTTGACCGGTTGTTATATCTTACGGTGACCTAAATTAGACAAATACTACTATTATCTTACTTTACCTAGACCAGAATTTAAGTGTTAGATTTTTGGTATAATTTACGCCCGACTGCAAAAGTTTAAAACTAATTTTGTATATGACGATACAATGGCGATTGTGCTCGGCGCACTGATAATGTTTGTAAAATAATTTATAGGAAAAAATCAACAAGCATCGTGATAAGAATAAAAATATATTGATTTAAATATAGAGCAATCAATTAAAAAGCAAAATAAAAGATGAATGAATATGTAAGGCTGCGAGTTGCGAGTGGCACTGGCGATATCAATGGACGATCACTTTCCTAGAAACGAATGGCTAAGCGAGACGTCAAACATTGCGCGACAGCCGCACCGCACCGCATCGCCCGCTTCTGATAGTAAAATACAAACAACACACTGTAAGCAAAGCTATTCTTATAGCGAATGATCATCGACGTATTTAAAAATTAGTGTTATTGACTATGTAGAACAGAACCTACTTATACATTTTTCATATTATGTTAAATTAGCTGTCACCCACTACTCCGGCTGCGCGGTGAAAAAAAAACTTAATTAGTAGCCTATGTGTCCTTTCAGACGATGTTCTACATCTGTGCCAAATTTAATCGAGATCTATGCAGCCGTTCTAGAGATACCTTAAAAAAACATCCATCCATCTATCCATCCAAACATTCGCATTTATAACATTAGTAAGTTTACCATTGAAGTGTGTTGTGGTTTTGAATATCAGTTAAAGAAATATTTATATAAGGTTGCAAACTTCTTGAATAGAAAATTATATTAATGATAACTAAATGTGACTTTTCTTCGCGTTTACATTGCTACGCATCGCTTACAGTGTGCGGCAGACTTGCAGCGGTCCAGATGCGGCGGACAGGTGCAAGCGATCAATTAACAGGAGCGAGGCGGCCGCGCGTGCCCGCCGCACGCCGCCACCCGCCCCTAACCCACGGTATACGTCATAAGAGGAAGCGATTTACCTATAAAGATTTATTTACACATTTTATCGAACATCTTTTTTGATTTAATTTCATCAAAAATATTAAGGTCAGATTAAGAAATTATATCCTATCACGTTTTTATGTAATCATGTTTCCTGTCGTTAAGTTATGTAAACCACATAGGCAAATTGAAAACAGGAACTGAGTCATTCATATAAATTTAGTTAAAAACTGGTTTAATAATTCATATACCAAACGACTTTCACGAATTCGACCGTAAATATAATACTCTAATGATTGCCCTCCATGGTGTTGTTTATCATAATTCTGATATGATAGTAAGTTTATAACTTGTACCATACAGTGGAGTAGAGACATTCCCTCGACTCAATCTATCCCGCGGTCGCGATATCGCGATTACAAGGATTGCAGCGCCACAACGACACAGCGGCGGCGCAGGCGCAGGCGCACGTCACTGCTGCCACCTGCCAGGTACCAGCTACACTTTCGTGCACTTTTTGTATTACCATCTCTTTGATTAATCGATACAAGCTTGTTATGGTATTTGCATACAATATCGCTTGAGGGTATTAAAAAGCACAGTAAATATTTGCATAAAGATATGACTTTTAACTTTTCCCTGTAATCATCATCATGATAAAGCCGAGGTTTTTATGTCTATGGTTTAATATGTGATTCAAAACAATAGACAAACTGGAGTAGAAAGGCACAGATCCAACCAACTCTATAATACCTTATTATTATGTTGAAATCAAACTAATACACATTTGTAGGAGTGTTGTACTGTTGCTGCCGACCTCGAAACTTTAATAAAGTATTATAGAGCAACACAATGTGCCTATCATTGGCAACAACAAAGCTAACAGATATTTTTAAGAACAATAGCACAATACCGTTCCCAGTGCGGTGCACAGTCTGGCGTGCCGGCTCCCACGGACTCCGAAATAATATTAATTCTTATAATGGCTCGATCTTATGAAATGCACGTGATAGTAAGGTTGTTCTATTTTCGTCACTGATGCATAAATATCAGTCAATCTTTTAAGAAGCCTAATTTTTGATATCAAAAGAAATGTGCAACAACTCAACTCGGTCAACAGACATTCAATTAGACAAATATGGTGTTGGAATGCAAATATTCTGATTGACAATGTCTAATTTGGTGTCCTTTGTAACGAACTGGAGCTATTGAAAATAAACTAAATAAATTGTAGATCGATTCAGCATAAAATTTAACGTAAAAATGATCTTTTCCTACGTGATTACTATCAATTGAAGCAGCATCGATCTCTGGTCGCAGAACCGCGATTCATTCAGCGAGTCTGACGCAACTCTTCTTTACGTGTAATTACGTCACTTTCATAATCTTACGTAATGCTACATCATTGCCAATTATATCTTTTTATTTTTCAATATAACCTGTGTGACCGGAAAATATGTGGCATTTAAGCAAAATCGTTTTCACATTACCTTCTGTGATGTAACATAAGTAGGCTTGAAAGTGTCATAAATGTTAATATTCTTAAACAGGTTTTTTTATCTTCAATTAGTAAAAATTCGGACTAGAATATGACTTAGAAAATGATTGAAATCTTACCTCAGCAATGAAGTTGAATCGCGTCCTCCAAGGCCACGATTGGTCGATCAACCTGCAAACAAACATTGAGAAATTATGCGATTAAGACTCACGATTAACACTGTACATGTGGTCGAGTCAATGATTTACAAAGAACGAGAAAGCACATTTCATCGATATATTTTTAATTGATACCTTGTTCCATGTCTTGTTAACTGTACACGGAGCGCGACGGGTTCGATTACCTGATGTGAACAGTTAACATTACGTAGCAAGCGACCTGATGTTAACGTTACATCGCGATGTGCAGATAATCCGAAATCACGTGCCGCGTGTCGTGTGCTCATCACATAGCTGTCAAACATGCATCTCACACGCAACAACGATCGATCAGTATTTTATAACAATTAGATCCCCCGCACACTAGATACTTTTAGTCGCCCGTTTGATCGTGCGCTTAATCAATATGAGCATGTAATCGGTGTAATGTGGCGCCACATGGTGATTAAGACCACGATCAAACTATCGGGCGACTAAAAGTCTGTAGTGTGCGGGGGCTCTTAGATAGATACCTAATCGTGCTGGAGAAGTAAGATTCCAACGAACAGCTGAAAGGAGACACTGACGTAGATATCATGTCTTTCATCTTTCATTTTGTTACATAAAAAATAAAAAGTTTAATTTTTAATACGATTTAGTATTAAAAATTAAACTTTTTTGTTTTAAAACTATTTAAAGTCCAAATAGTGAAATGTAAACTTTCTCTTTTAAAATATATTTTATGAAGTTGAAAACAATAACGATCTGAATTTCTCCAGTCGTATGTGAGGAGCGGAGTGATTTAATACCTACAAGGTACACGCCGGGCCTTGTGGGGATACCATTGTCTACTATATTATACTGTTATGCCGGCGATGCTTCATTTCATTTTACGTCTTACTGTCATAACCAAATCCATTACTTGTTGCTTTATCACTAACTTACATAAAGAACGCCCCCTAAATTACCATTTAATAATATTACTCTAACAATACACTTTTGATTTATAACTTTTTGACATTTAGCAGTTATAAATAAAAAATGTTTACGTCATCAACACTTTCGCGCAAAAAAATAGAGTACAACTTATGCTTTCTTAACAATTACATGTAGAATGTTACTACTGTTGTAAAACATTGCGTGAAACCGCAACTTTGTTTATCTCTAGTCATTTTATGTCCGCTATAAAAACAATCACATATGGTCACCGTAGCCCAGAACTGTCGAGTGCGCGGTGCCGGTGCTTTGCGAAACGGTTTCACTTTCATTGGCCACCTGGCCCGGCCCGAGCCCGTCCGGTGGCATTTTTTTTCGCTCAGTGGAACTGCACCCATAACAGATTTCATCGCGAAATTATAGTCACTGGTGAGATTGTAAAACAACGATGCATTTGACTAATATAAATAAATTAGCTTTTTAGAAATGGTAAAAGGTACACCGGTGTCAACAGTAAAATATACAAAATCTAACTCACTACATACTTATGTAGAACATATCCTGGAAGAACACATATGCTACTAATCAAGTTACTTTTTAATTCCGCGCAGTTGGTTTCGCGGGCGACAGCTAGCACTAACATAAAAACAAGAATCAAATCAATGTCAGCTATTCCGTTGCGAGATGAAAACGAAAGGTCGGTGACCTCCACCAAATTTTACTTGTTATTCATGTGACCAATAGAATTTTGATGAAGTCCAATGTCGCGACTGCTAATTTTATCACCAACATTCATTATGCATCGGAGACGGTCCGAGATGAATATAGAAACGATTTCGCGAATAAAATGAATAAATTTAAGTAAATTATTCTGTGAGTCATATTGACCGCGAATTTAATTAGTGAAAGTATTTTCACTACAACTATCTCTGGATCTGCTTGCATCTCTACATTTGAGTTCAATTCCTGTCAAATACTGGAACTTATTTATTCCATGTAAAACTAATTCTTTGAAATTACTAGTAGTCTATTTAATCGATGAGTTTACATATAAATGCTTTCTGACAATTTTTTTATATGTTTATTCTTAATATATATACTTTGACAAGCATGAAACGTAAACCTATTATAACCATCGTAATGTTTACACATAGGTGTTTAATTTTCGCAAGATATTATGAGCACATCTTTTTAAAAGATGCAATTCTTTAATATCAATCGATATTCAACTATATCTCGAACATATAAGATCAATATTCGCATAACTTGAAAGCGCAAGATGTTGCCATCGTAAAATCGATTTTAATTAACGAAACATTGTAATGAGGCGTCTGTAACTGTTGTTAAATCGATAAAAGTTTAATCTTATATGATATTTATTTAGTGTTAACAAAGTAATGTTGCAATATTTGAATATTCACTGATGCAACAAGGTGTTCGTGTATTAATTAGTTGAGAGGTTCTGTGTAGAAGAATATTGCTTTCTTCAAGTAATTATTTACTTTAATCAACATACTATCGTGATGTAGTGTCATGAACACTTCAAATAAATATATCTTAATTATAAACAGTTGAATTTATGTGTAAAAATTACGAAAAAAAAGCAAAAAGAAATGCAGTATGTTGAGTCCAAAATTAAACATTCTGCCAAAAATGTGGCATACTGGCCACTGAGAACCTTTGCCTTTTAGTTTAAGAAAAAGATAGGTGAAAAAGAGAAGAGAGAATAGCGCGGGAACTGTTAAAAGATATAGTCGTGAACAAAGTTAGTTGGAATTAATAATGAATATTTTTTAAGAATAAAGATTTTAACAACGCAATAAACGCATTTTGGCTGTCGTGTTGTTGTTTTCAATTTATATATATTGTGTTAGAGTCAATTCCTAAAATATTTAACCTTTATGTTGGCACCTAAAACAAGTAATATTAGATCGATTTTGTTACTTGCTTTATATTCATGTAGTACATTTTCGTAGCTAAGTAGGTGAATGCAAGTTTTGATAGTAATGTATTCAGTTGAAAGTGGCCGCACTGAATTGCGACATTAGGCAATTACACAAATGACTTAATTACACAGCTGCATTGTACACATTGTGTTTACTAACTGGACGCATTGTAAACAGAACATCAATAAACTGATTTAGTATGTATGAGATAATAAACAGAAATGAATGAAATGATGATCGTAGTTATTATTATTTTTCTAAGCCCATAATTAGATGAGCGCATTACAATCTTTGTAAATCTTTTTACATTCATATTGCCTTGTTTATTCAAAATAAGTCTTGGTTTTGTGCGTCAGAGGGTAGCGTATAAAACTGTCAGAGAAAGTCTTTGGCCGGATAGCTGTTGAGCAAAAAATGAGCGACTTTCAGCGTTTCGGGCCACTGCGCACTGAGCACTGCGCACAACGAGCCTTACTGTTGAGAATTACAGGTAACGAGATGATTGTATCACACAAGAAGCTTCTAGAAATTTAAAACAAAACACGTATGTATCATTTATATACCGAGAATTTGTAAGAACTCTAACATGCTAAGTTTACCCTTAGATGTAGATGTCCGTGACTAAATCTACACTAAGGGTAATTTAATGTTATTTTGTCCTAAGTGTAACGTGTAAATTGTAATGGTAGTTAGAATAAAAATAAATTACTTTTTAAATATTAATTAATCTATAATCTAAAAATAACTATTAAGGTAAATTGTAAAACTTTATGTCAAAATGTATATTTAGAGGAGCTCATTAGAAAGTAGTCAAGATCGTAACCAGAGGTTGTCACTATCACAATGCAATACTTTTATATCATTTCAGGAAACACACCGGCGCGCTGCGCACAGACTGCTTTGTCAGCACAATGTGACGTCTCATCGCGATACCGATTGTTGGTCCGGACCTATTGACAATAAACATCCAAAATAGACGCACAGTGGAAGTGTGCCTTAATTTTTATATTTATACTTAGAGCAATTTTAACAATTAAATTAAAACAAACAATTTTTACGACGTAAGGTTTTGAATCGAAGACCCTATATTGCAATCCTCCCCTAACTTAAGGATTGGCGCTTCAAACCTCAAAGTATGCGAAATCAATTAGGTGAAGATTGAAGTTCTGATGGTAATTGAAATTGTTGAAAGAAACAATATAAAATTTACGGTCAGCAATGACTATGACATGCACTTAGCGGTCTACTGGATAACGATATATGACTTTCTATAAACTCAACAATACTAATAAGAATCGTAAAACAATAGCAATAAGGCGTAAAATCGTATTAACAATTTCACATTGCGATGATCCGTGTGGTCGAGTACTGAGAAGAATTGGAGCAAAAGGAACTGAGACGTACATACAAGTATTTCAATAACTTTAACAGTCCATTTGGTCGAAGCCCGCGGGTGACGTAAAGGTGGTGATACATCACGGTTATATTATATTACAAGCAGAGTGCACAGAAGAGTAGAAACTAGGCAAAAATAGTTTACTATGAATTTGTGAATAAAACTTCAGTTACACGTTTGCACCAGCCAACCAGATTGTTTTGTTACGGTAAACTTGTCAATAAACGTTATAAAAAGTAAGAAAGTTTTCCACTCTGGTGTATCCTCAGCCTAAGCAATGCAACAGAAAGACAACGTAACGCCCGGAGCGCACATTAGAGAAACTTCAAATAATTTGGGTACACGCAGACAATGTACTATTGTTTTATTATAGGTACGGGAGAGTCATTGACGTCTTGCCTCAAGGTTAAATAGATTTAGGATCGAAATATTAATTTTTTTCTTCAATATTTATTAGTCTGTTAACAAATAATGATGTTGGCATTCCTTTGTTTAATCTATCTTCGACAATTTGATGCGTTTGTAAATACTGCGGTTGTTCTGTCCAGTGGAGCAGCAAGAGGCCAAGTTCACTGGCCACTGGAGTGTGGCGCCTCGGGGGAGGCGTCACGGGGCGGCGGGAGGGGGAGGTAATTAGCAAATCATTGCGTCACGACGTCACAAAGCAACTCGGAGTACGCAGGCGAGACGCTCGTGGGAGTTACAACTGTCGCGGTCCAGCACCTCGCACTTCACTAAACAGTAGTTATTTCACTGGAATCTAATTGTAATGTTTAAGTTTCAATCGTTGTAGCTTAATAACTTGATTGTGAAATACACAGTCAGTTACATCCAATAGTTTCGTCTGTTGGTGAGGTTTTTGGTCCTTCTGGAAAGCACAGAGTTTTATCTTCACAAAAGGAAGAATGTAATTTGGCATTATTTAACTAAATCGTTTCAACGACTCTTCATATGAATGTTATACAGTTAAAGTTATTTCATCAAAACAATTTTAAATGATTTTAATATTGAAGTCGTTAGTAAGATATTGTGAATATCTAATCAAATTATTTTTATTATTCGTACAACGGAACTAACGACTCAGTATCAAGGTCTAATCTTGCACAAGATACATATTTAAAACGCCATTTTGTTTTATTATTTCACTTTAGTTCCACGCTCGTTACCTTTTGCGATGTCGTAAGCGCCATAAACGTTAATTTACATGCGAACACACCTTAAACTTTCTATGTCCGAAACTGAATGGTAATCGATCGATTCGGTCCAATGCTACGTCCATTGCGAAACATGTATCAGTGCAATGTCCTTGAAAATATTCGTGCCAGCAATGTATAGCGCGCGGGAGTAAACATCGCGCACCAAACATCAGATATTTCGATACCTTTCACTGCCAATAACCACTGCCACTTGCCCGCGAGCCGCGAACTTAGCGCCCGCTATCGGACACAGCGCAAACCATAAGCGAAGCGGTTTATAATATATTTGAACAGCACGTTAATATACCAATAGCTGGCAGTTAATAAAACATATCGTCATCCCTGTTATTATCTTTGACGAAATAGAGATATCAATATGTTTTAAACTGAGTAAAGTTTAAAACTTGTTTCTTGTCATTTTGGCTATGTTGTATTAATATTGGATCGCCCTTCCTTGTTACTTGCACCTGTATGTCGTAATGCAGCATTGCGTCAGCTCACGCAAGTTTAGTGGCCGCACATGAACTGAGTTTTTCTCGCGACCTATCATTTTATTGTACTCCGATCTTGTGCGTAATGATTGCGAAGCGCAACAGTTACAAATGCAACAAATTCATCGATCCTACCTATGTATCCTATCAGTTATATTAACTTGCGTAAAAATGTTTTGTTTATTACTCATAGGTTTTAACTAGAGGACTGGAGAGACCGTGATTTTAAGGAGCAATTCTATACACTGTACACATACAGATTACAGTATACAGATTCATACATGTAGACGGTATGAAAAAACAAACAAGCAATTTTTATTTATTCAAGACATGCTAAAATCACTTACATTTGTTTCGACAGTAACAAATGAATTCAGGCGCGACTTAAACGACCTCAAAAGAAAGGGGGCGAGGTGACATCCTTGGTTACGTGGTTTTGTGGTCTTTCAAGCATTTGTCCACTCAGCGGCTATCGTACGGACCGTTGTTAATGACCGTCCACGTCCACGCACGACCTTCTCGTCGCCACGGCTGTTACAAGTCTTAAGTTTGTCACCGCACAAGAAATTCCTTGTAATTCGGACATTGAATATTCGTGACAGGACAATTATGCACGTCCCGACATCAAAATGTATTAGTGGTGGCAAATGAACAAGAGGAATTTAAAAGACCGACGCAAATATTAATGAAAAGTTACTGATGCATTAGTATCGATAGAAGAAATAAATGGTCCAAGAGAAGATAAATTGACGTAGGAGAAGTGAAGAAGCAAACATGAGAAAGAGAGGTAATAAGGGATGGAGCACATCGAACAGGATTTCCTAGATAGACTATTGTTGACTATTGTCAACAACTAGTAATCTTTTCGCTAGGAGACAGTATCTGCCCCGCTCCAGCTCCGGCCGACTGCATTCCGATTGGTGACGTTCCGTTACAATTGTACTTTTTATAACATCTTTCGTCTTTTGAGTTTAAAGTTTTTTTTCAATGGCCAGTAATCAATCAAGTGCGGACAATTTAATGTGTCAATACCGTATTAAATCATGATTCCGTGACTTATGTAAACGTCACAAAACAGGTAAACAAAAAAATATTCGAGTAAAAGAACATGTAAGCATTTTTACTTGAGTGTATATAAAGGAACGAGCTGTTATACTCTGTATTGCTAAGTACACAAACTTGTTTCGGAAACATATTTGTAAACAGTGATAACTATATACTCAAATAAGCAAAGCGGCAGGCAGGGTTACAATTTCAATAATCCTAAAATAATCTTAAAACCAGTTTGTTCTGTTAGTCTAGGATCAGTTTTCGAGAAATTTCTCTATGTCGGCATCGACCTGAGAGTTTACATATGATTTTGTTAATGTTTACTTACGATACTGCGCTTTATAATTCAAAAAAACTTCTCGTTGAAAACATTAACCCGTGTGCCCACGCCCTATGGTGCCATCGGCGCGCCTCGCATCGGCAAATGATTTATCGAACGTGTTTTTTACTTAAATCAGCTGGTTTACGTAACTGGAGAATTAACGCGAAAGCTATGAGTAGTTAACTCACACCCAGTTTGGGCGAATTGTCGCGGAGAAAGTGATTCATAACTTGTTCTCTGATCTCGACTGCTCAGTCCGTTTGTTTGTCCCGTTGAATCTATGTTATAGTGCACGCGGATCAAATGATATTTGATATGATAATTAGCGACCGATACCTATATGACCACTGAGCTATCGATCCCACACATTAGGCATTTCGCAAATTTCTTGTTTATCTAATTAGGTAAAGTTGCCTCTAATTGTAACTCTATTTAATAATTTAGGACCCCCAGGTGTCCTGACTCCATGTTAGCGTGTGCAAATGTGAAGGCTGAACATTTCACGACGTCCCCTTCGCCCGCTCTTAGCTGCCCAGCGTCGGGCGTGGCCATTGGGCATAGCTTTCCTATACCATGACTGACGGAAAATAGTGCATACAATTACAAATTACTAAAAATATTTAATTAACACCATTTATTTTGATTTAAGAATAATAAATTTAACTCCATCTTCTATTCCCTTAACGATAACATTATAATGCTAAGTTATTGCTTTCATCATATCGTAAATATTAGTTCGCTTGTTTGTTTGATTACAACTAATTTCTCTGCACACAAATTGAGATCGTTAAAATCGTCGTAAAATGGAGAGTAAACGAGTAGCGAATCTTAACTTCGCCACTCTCTTCGCAACTGGAAAATAAGTATGCTACAGAGATCGCACACTGTTACTACGACTAGTCGATAAATCACTAGATAATTTAATTTTACGTCAATATGACGGAGATTGGCTGTCTTTATAAATTGGTTATTTACCAAATTTAATATCTTCCCATTACGTTTTACTGACTATTTGTATAGGAGAGGGGGGATAATGGAAAGTTGTATAACAACTAGACAAATTCTATCAAACGTTTATCGTATCTGATGTAGAGAATAAAATACTTGTTCAAGCATTACTACTTTTGGGTTCTAAAACCGTAGAATACCTAAATGTTAGAAAAAAGTATTCCAAAGTATAATTATCTAGGGTCCGACCTACAATACCATATACCGCCTTGTTGCGCAAGCAGGACACCGCATTTGCGCATAAATCCACACAGGATTTAGTTGTAAAATGTTGAGCCACTTCTCCATTAGGCTCGAAAGCACCGGCCAACATATTAACGGACATTTTCGAAACGATTCGTGAACATTGAGCGCCTTTTAAATCAAATTCCTAAGTAATTCAGTTAAGTTATTCGACGGCCCACTTAGCTAAGCAACTTGGAAGCATACCATCTATGTGTGCTTACAAGTTCCTTAGTTATACGTTCTCTAAGTTGATTTTTAGTTGTACTTCGAAGTCATTAGAGCAAAACATAACCAAAAACATACGAACAGATACTTGAAAATGATCATGCTTCCAAACTAAAAAAACAATGTTACGTTGTTACTTAGACCACTTTTTTTTAGTTGACAATTTGAACAAATAGATAAAACGTAATTTAAATAACCAGCTATCACGAAATCGCTTACGATAATAGTTTGTTTAATCGTACATAACGGATTATTGGACCGACACCAGCGCGCGGATAATAGCGAGAAATGAATACACACGCTGCGTACGTTTAGAAATCAAGACGCAAGCAACCAAATCAGCACAGCAATTATTGCAGCCTAAAACTTTTGATAATATTTTAGAAGATCTGGATCTTAGAGAGGCGTTCTTTTGAGAGAAAATAAAGAGGTGGAATAAATTGAAGTCAGATGTTGCGAAAGAGATGAACATACCCCCGACCCAAAACCCTAACCCCTAACTCTACACTGCTACAGATTTATGGAAACATATACGCTTACTTCTTTACGAATGTAGGAGAAAAAGTGCCTACTTACGCCTCGTTGAAACGTTACCATGTATTACTACACATTTGGTAATTGCATAAAGTTTTACGAGTCCATTTTATATATAAACGGTATAAATGATCGTGTTACGGGATACTGCTTCCTGCCGCGGCTCTCCGGCTGCTGAACAATGTGCGAATGTTAACTGATTTTGTATACTCATTGTAAGGAACACTATAAAGCTCGCTTTACATCTGCCATTTTAATACACATTCGGATTGTTAAGTTAAATCGTACGTGTGAAAAACATTTGAACTGTCAGTTTAGTTAGATCTTCTCTGAATGTGTGTAGCGGGCTTTACAATTGCTGCTAGGTGCAGATAGCGCAGCTCATATCTGCATATCTGCCATCGCCGCTGCAGCCGCGCCGCTGACTACCATTGTTGCTCTGGTGTTATTGTGTAGGGTGACCATAAACTTAATTCTTATTGCACTTACAATTTAATTTTGTAGATTACAATACGAATAGGTGCAATTTTTTTTATTAATCAAATAATAGATACATCAAAGTTGCGACTTCAAAGACCACAAAAGTTTCTATTTTTAGTCACGGTAAAGTTAAGAATCAATATTAAAGAAGACAAGTCCTGTATTTTGCAGCTATTTATGGTAACATCAAAGTGGGTGTAATGGAGAGCGCGGCAAGTGGAGCGTGGCCCCGGCAGCAGCGGCAACCCCGCTCCCGCGCACCTCACCTCAGCGTCTTGTTTGTGTTTACCTACACCTTAATGGAGATAAGTATTGAATGATCCACTGAGTTATAATGACTAAAACAAAGATTAATTTACATTTGCTACAGTATTGTTTTCGTTTACTCAACAATCTACAGGTATGTATAGTTTAGGTTAAGTTACCAATAAATCTTCAAAATGTACATCAAAATACATATAAAGTGAGCTGATGCCATACCGCCACATATTCTGTGACCAATATCAAAGATCGATTTATAATTCCAAAGTTTAACATAATAAGTAGCTTTAAAACCCACAAAAAACCTCTGAACAAAACATAAGAAAATTGTTAATGAGGTTAGCACTTGAATATCCTATTTAATCCGCGTAATGTAATAACTATAATTAAGTTTTTCAATTAATAAAAATATTTCATAGACTACTATTTCAAAAGCTATTGATACGTGCCATCCTGGAACTGATCCGAGTACTGCATACACCACCACATTGTTGTTACTTAACAGCAGCAAAAACATCGAATTAACAACAAACAGTTGAAATTGCATTCAGATAATTGTACTCCGACTCGATAAAACAAATTCTATTTGTACCATCTACGTGGGAACCGAACTGAGACCGGCACGGAATGCGAGCCGCGGTCCTGCGGTCATGCGGCGCCTGACGATTAGCGGTCTCCGGTCCGGACCACGTTAATCGTACTACTCTCTCATTCCTAAATGAATACAGTTTTGATATACATAAATTATTTCTGTTCTTCTCTATCTCTAACACAGTAAAGTCCAATTTCAATTGTCGTTATCTCGATATTCGTCGTTTCGGAACAAGATGTACAGATTACAAAGCGATTTGGAAGCATTGGGCAAAGCATGAATTAAAGTTGTTCAGTTTTTACGACTGCGACAATTTCTTTGTGTGTATATTGAATAGTAAATAATTAAAATACGTATCCTATATCAAACTGGAAGAGCTCGAACCGTGTTTACTTTAGTAAATTGAGATTAGAACGCAATAGTGTACCTAAGTACTAGACAGATGGCGTAACGTGTGAATGAGCTAGCGACTGGTCTGCTAACAAAAACTGCACTTCTCATAGCGATCTCATCAACCAGACGCTTGATCTGTTTGATCATTGACACAAATATCCCTCTCCACCAACATTGCAGCAAACACTCGCAGCAAGATGCAAGATATTTACAGCCAAAACCGAAATCAATATTCAATCTCAAAACATATATGATTTTCCGCGATACATTAATCCATTTAGTTAGTTAAATTTATCCGACCTAAAGATGGCAATAGCAGGCGACATCATATATTATGTACAGGATGATCGAATAATTTTTGTACTTTTTACATGCAAAGTACTAAAAATAATTCTCGGATCGTTAGGCTATAGTAAGTTCAAAGACGTAGAAGTAACAATTACTAAATTATTTTTTATCCATTACACAAGTGCACCTGATGTTATGTGGTATCGTTGAATTGGTTTATATACTTTGTGTGAAATACTTAAAAAAAACTGAAGAGTAAACGCTGAGTAAACACAAAAGATAAAACATACTGAATTACCATTTTATCTTCATCTGTCAACCGTTAATCTTTATTACACGTAATTTAGCTTTGAGCTAACAAGTTCCTTTAGAATTGAGCTTACAATTTTTATTGTACATCTGTTTTAGAGCAAATGTACTCGCAACACACAGCGAGTAAATGACAACACATTTACCTGCAACAAAAACAAATATCTATCATACTAAAATATATCTTTGGAATCTAATAATATAAACTACAATATGTTAATAGATTTTATAGTACAAAATATTACTTTAAAAATTGGTTGTAAATATCACGCAAGTTTCGCCGAAAATATGTAGTCGAATTCAATACAATTGAGAAATTATATTAAACGTATCTAAACAATTTTATCTTAAAGACTGTTATCATAGACTTATTAAAAACCAATGACAATTAATGTTATTTATTGTCAGACAATGAAATCATCGCCATTGAATTTGATTATAGTAGTTGCAAGAAGAATAAACATATTTTCATAAAACGAACATTTACGAAGGAAGTAATTGTTAGGAAATATGAACCTTAGTAATTTCATTTCCATATTTATTCCCCGCTTTCCTACTGGACGGCCGGAGTACAACTAAACGTTGTAATAACAATAAAGATTAAAATACTAAGGAGGTTTCCATTACAAACAACGTACATCTTAAATCCACATTCACAAACCGGTGTAAACAGGGCATAAAGCAGTCCGTGCCCACTAATTGTAATCCTCCTCCCTTGGGACTTTATGCGGTCGGAAATAGGTCTGCATTCCGGACCCCATTAAAGTGGTGTTACATTGTGTGGACTGTTTTGTTTTTATGTTACCTTTAGCGACATAGCTGACGACCTTATGATGAGCGATTATGTTTCAGATGAGGCTTTGATAGCGGCGGCGAAGTAACTCCGCACAACCTACTGCACCGGTTTGTACAACTGTGTTGATGTTTAAATTATTTTACACTTGGCTTGATTTTTTACCATTTAATACATCTTCAACGATAATGGTTGTCGTCCACGTCTTAAATCTCTGGTTTATCCGCTTGGAAAATGACTTGTAACTTAACCCATGTATGCACAATATGTTAAAATAGTGAAAATATTTAGATATTACAATTTCTTTTACAATATCATATGTAGTTTTGCAATTTCATTACTAAAAAATACACATAATGTGTAAGTGTAAGATTAGCGAAAGTTAGGTGAAAAGCGCTTTCCTGTACATCTGTACAAACAATACTAACTTAACATAAAGCCGCGCCTTTAGAACCATGTACAACATGAAGAAAAGACAAGGAAACGTAACTAAGGCTGTTAACACACGAAGTTTTATAAATGTTTTATATGTACTTTATATTTTAATTATATAAAACAGAATGAATTTTATTTTATTTAAATTTGTTGGCATTTCAAAAGCAGACATTCATTCATTCATTCATTGCGAAATTATTTCTGTAAGAAATGTTTTGAATGATTTTATTTTCGTCATAAACGTGAGCTACTGAAGTAAAGTTGTAAATGCTAACAAAAAGCATAATACAAATAATGCTGTTAATTAATATTTTCCTCACTCATTCAATTCTATAGATTTAAATTATAGAGGTATACGTTTTACGATGGGTCACAATACAGATGTGAACCGGCCCTAAAGTAAGCGACTTATACAATACGTCGCTAAACTCGCTAATTCCTCTTGCAGTCGGCAACACGAGGCATTGTTCAAACATGTCCGCGTCGTAACCCACCACTATGGCCGGAGTGGTCGCGGCGAACGTCACCGCAATTTCCTTTCACTGCCCACCATTCATCGCGGCAATATTTTCTTGCACAAGGATAATTAATTCTTTGAAATTTCGCTTTTCACAAAACTGGTTACCATATGCCTTGCGAAGTACGCTCTCCCTTACTTTTCTTGTAAAGTAAATGTCAATATTAAACTCAGAGTATGTACGTGAATAAGATCACATCGGAAGTTTTTAAGAGCACTTTGGTATCTAAACCATATTTTATATTCAATTGTAAATTGAATATTGCTTAAAATAATATTTTAAAGTTGTATTAAATGGCATAATTATAAACATGTCCGTTTACACTCGTGGCAGGAGGTCAGCGGCTCTTTGTCTCTGGTATGACAGCACCTGTCACAATTTGACAGGTTACGTCAACGCGCGCGCGGGAACCCCGCTCGAAGCAATGTCCGACCTCACCGCGTGAAAGTATTATCATATGAACCTCTTAGCGTAGGTGCGATAGGAAATTGACAAATAATACGTAACAATATTTGACGAAAGTTATCTTTCACGCCATTTATTTATGCGTTTAGCAATATACTAATCGTATTTGTATAAACGCGTGTCACATGAGACAAGTGTAAACTTAGTTTTATGTACACTTTATTAGTACTTTTTTTAAGCATTTTCTTTAAATTTAAATGGAGATGGTATATTTATATAAAAAAAAAACTGATCTAAGTGCTAATGATTACTTGACAAATTTGGACATATTGTATACACACGCAAGGCATATTGTATACAAAACGCGAAGGAGCGGTGTGAAAAGTTGCGTGAAACCACTCAAGCAAGCATCTCGTATCTTATAGAGCAACAAATCTCTAGCCGGATAAATGCAATTAGCCATATGCTTAGGCAACTTGCTAAAACGTTAAGATGCAATAATGAATTCTTTATATTAATTTTAGGCAAGTCATGTAATCAAAAGGCAAACATAAAATACCCATATGAGAGTAATTAGTGTTAGGTAGAAAAACCGAAACTGTGCCGGTGCATCAGCGCTATATCAATGTTCATGTCCCCTCACTAATCATTCTGGCACTTGACTTGGTAACGAAAGAGCGCCATTCGCACCAAACAATTCTTCCTAATTATGTCTAAAATTAGGAAGGTATCATTCGATAAAATGGATGTGTAGCTTAGTATAATGACAATTAGCTAAGATGTATCTGTCCGTTGAAGCTAATATCAAGGCTAGATAAGATCGGGTCATCGTTAGCGCCTGTTGGGTCGGATAGCAGTGGTGGCGTGGGCGTGGACGAGACGCGCCGGGTGACGAAACATAGTTTCAGTAATTGGCAAGATCGTCCTTCCCTGTTTATTTGATAGGATAACTTCAACGTAACGAGCTTCCGACAACAAAACTATGCGCAGAAATGGATGATTAAGACATAATTTCTGTTTCGTAGTAAAGTATCAGGATTAAAATTATTTAAAATAGACACGTTTTATAATAAAAAAAGATCTAAAGGCAATATATTCTATGAATTGCTTAATGTATTAATTACATAATAGCAGAGATAAGCTGTAACCGCCCCGAGCATTTGTACAGGTCGCACTGCGTACGCGCATGCGCACATTTCTACCATTGTTACTTACAACATGCTCTAACATCTCCTTAATAATCGCGGAAGCATCTCCTCGGCGTTTGAATAATGAATGAAAATTGAATTCAAAGTAACTCTTCTAAGAATTATGCATATTTCTTAGTTATGTCTCGTCATAATTACTACGCAACTGTTCCTACGATTGTGTTCAACAATATGTGAGATAAACAAGTGCAAGTGAAAGGGAATCATCGATAAGTACAATAGGAATTTCGTTGTGTAAGTTATTGTCTTTTAATTTGTTGAGACTTGAGGTAAATAAATCGGACCTCTTCTCTTTTTTGCATCTTCCAGCAAATGCACATGATCTAAGAGTACACAATTATATTAATTTGAAATTCCATGAATAGTATAACGGTACTCATAATTAATTGTTAAAAACATTAAATGTGTTTTAAGGAACATTCGCATACTTAAGTTCTTAATTAAATATTGCAAAATGTATATAAAAGAGAAATCAAACAATGGTTTATTAAGCAATAGCCACAAATGATTATAAGGCGTGCATCAACAAATTGCCGTGACAAATGGCCGTGAAATAACATCTCCGCCAGTGAAAGTGGCCAACGCCTTCTGCTAATGTGGATAGAGAAAAAGAAAGCGAATTTGATAACTTATTTGTATTTTATCGAATAATTAATTGTTTATTGTGAGATATTTTAGTATCAATTATGTTGAATACGTGCTTAAGAGAAAATAAATTATTAAATGTTTGGTTTAAAGAAAGTTGTGTCTAGAACATTCTCTGGTCTAAGATTTTTCTGATCATATTTCGCAAAATATCACTAAATATATAATTTTAAATATCATTTATCTCATATGTATATAAATTTCTATAGCAATCTTCTAGTAGGTACAGACATATTTAATTGCGAGGAAAGCTCCGTTAACAATAGCGAGTGCTTTCTAGTGACGTAACGAGAAGCTTCTCTTCGACTGGCACGTGCTCATTACACCGGCTACACTCGCGCCGGACGCTTGCAACTAGTCGAGGGAATATTCGTTACATTTCCTATACTTTCTTGCGAATTTTACTTTTTATAGATTTTACATTTAATTGGCAACATCTAGCATGAGTTTGTTGGTTGCTTAACGCCAGACAATTTTAAGAGAAGAACTATTATGTTTGACAATGACACAATACCACGAGGCACTATCCCTTCATAAAAATTAAAGCACAAAATAAAAAGATAGATAGTTAACTGCAAACTTGGTAAATTACACAAGTGTTAAGACAAAAGGAAATATATTCGACATGTATTCGTCTCATATCTGTATGATTACGAGGGTATAGTGAGTGGAGGCTAATCTTATTTGAGCAGAATTGCAAATACGATGAGATGTCACAAAACGCTTTATCTAGAAACATTAAACGTAAGCCTATAGAGGTGTCAGCTTAAGTTACTAATGCAACGTGTCTTACTTACGTGCATGATTAACAATATAAATTGTTGCAAGGTCGCCTGTCAAAGATTGAGGTCTTACATTTAATCGTGCTTTAGTTTTATTATCAGTCAAATGAAGTGGGAAGGTCACTGTCTTTTTTAACGCCTTAGCAATAAATTAGTTTGTAGAAACAAAATCAAACAAAGATGTTTAAGCCTGTTAATTAATTATTTAAGGTCACTTTTATCTACGTACTTGAAAATTGTGACTTAAAAACATTCAAAATGTCTCAATGATATAGGGGCGCCGAAAAACGTGTCAATGATATGTTTCACACTTTGACCTAATTTTATTATCTGTTTTACGACACATTTTCATTTTATTTTGTTAAATTTTTCCGTGTTATGGCAATACAATGGAAATAATGTAAATAAATATGTTTTCAAGTAGACTATATAAAATATTTAAAAAGTTAAGATCGTTTTGACATTAAAGTAAATATTGATAAATTGTATAATGTCAAGGCATTCTTTGTAACAAATGTTACATCATGAAGATAATTAGAAAAACAATTTAACCAGCGAAAGAATCCGCTAACGATGTGTACAGTTTACATTCATTACATCATTAATATACTCGTTTTGTATTGCGTAACTCAAACAATGGCCAGAATTCTTTCCCGACGTCCGCCATTTTCTAACTGTTTTGGCGCGCAATTATCGACGCGCCCTTCAGTCCAGTTGACAGCTAGTGACGGCGCAAAGCCGGCGCGGGCGCAGAGACGGCCTTAATCGCAACTCAATTGTGATACAAACAATAACGGAACACCAGTTCACAGACGATCATTTAAACTATGCAATTTTTGACGAATCGTCGACCAATAGTGGAATACAGCTAGAGCACACAAAAGTCAAAGCGATATCAACTCGTTTCAAATTCCATAAAAAAGATTTGTTCTTTCAAATCCGAAAAAAAATATAATGCCATTTTTAAGTAAAATTTTAGCTACCGCTGGCTGTAGAAGTGCTGCGCTATTTCCTCTTGTTTTAGTGGGTTCATCTGACAATGACTTTAGCTATAAAGTGTAGATCACAGAATACATAACATTATCGCTGTGTTGTGTGCTACCGACTTAATTAAGAACAGTTGTGAATGACGCTCCAATATTTTTAAATGCGAACTGTTTTTATTTCAACGTTACGCCATCTTGTCGTGCGACGTAACATTACTGAGGCATACCGTTTGCGAGCTTTTAATCGGTTTACTTGACGTTACAAAACGAAATACGATATAAAAATATAAACAAACGCAATATGTAACTTTATACGAGCATTTATGCTTGCAAATGTAAATGGATTCCATTGGAGATGTTTTCAACACTTAAGCAGTATCAGACATCGTCATTGCAACGTTATAAAATGCTTAATAAGTTGTTATGTATTTTTACATATTTGCTAGTTTTTTTTTTACTAATTTGCACTATTTGTAAATATACATTATTTGAAACTACAAACTCAAGAATACGTATAAGCAACAGAAAGATGACAACAACAACAAAATGTTTTTATTAACAAACTTAACTTCGACTTAATTCCCATTAAATCACAGATGTTGATAAAATAGGTTGTTCACGCGCGTACAGTGTAGGTATCCCACGGCACATTACGATGAGTTGACGCAACGCGCACGAACAACGCGACTTCTTCAAAAAAGTCTAGGGAGAATTTCAAACAATAATATCGAGATCTAAGAAATGTTACGTTGCATTACGCACACGCTCCGGTTACAAATCTGTTACATTTAGATAAATAAACTGATACTAATATTATTGTAATCTTACAAATTAAGTTCTCATATATTTCTCTCTATCTCTTAAAAAAAATAATGTCGCATCCAATTTCCTTCAAATGACGTCACTGTAAATTATGTTTTTTTCATAAATGAGTTAACACTGCGTGAAATTATTTAACGCGAACATTTTGATATCGTGATGCGCTTCACAATTTATTCACTTTCCAATAAGATCTCACCATGTCTACGCTATTTCCTATTAACTAATACTAATATTGTAAATGCGAATGTTTAGGTGAATGGATGTTTGAAGGTATATCTCCAGAACGCCTGCATGAATCTCGCTGAAATTCGGCATAGATATAGAACATAGTCTTGAAGAACACATGGGCTACAAGTTTTTATGTTCAATTCCGTGCGGACAGAGTCGCGGGCTACAGCCAGAAGATAAATATATTTTTGCTTTAACTTTAATGTAGATTTTAGATATTATATATTGGTTGGTAAAGTTTCGCAGACAAGCTTCTGTTTTTATTAACATTTAGTGTTGAAATTTTCGCTTAGAATGCACTGTACAGAATAAGGCACGAAAAGCAATTATCGCGTAGAAGAATTTACGATCGAAACGCAATCGAAAGGTGTATTGCGAAAAGTATTTGCAGATTTAATAAATCTTAGGTCTCAATAAATAGAGGCCAGTCTGCTTTAAGTTATTTGTAACAGAACACAAATGACTTGTCGCTTGACACAACAACGACAAGTCGAGCAAGAAAGGGTGGACCCGATATACACATAAATTGACTGAAAGGTTTGGTGTGTCACCGGCTTTATTAATAAATGCTGCGGCTCCTAATATTACGTTACGTTTTATCTATTTTAATAAGTTTTTAAAAATTGTATTTTTATTAAAACGTAACTAGCCACAAACAGTTTCATGAATGACCTTGTAAAAAGACGATGTCTCAGTTTTTATAATTTCACCGCATGGGGTATTCGGAGTTACTGGACACTATGAATAAAACTAATTTTACGGATGTTAATGCTTTTATATAATCGATTAAAATTTGCGAGTCTCTCAGCACTTTGTACCTTTTAATGCTGCAGGTGAGTTAGATATTTTAACATAAGATAGCTTCGCAAATACATGATGTTAATTTTTTTTTTAGAAGGAAGAAAACGAAAACGAAAAGATGTATGTAAAAGCGCATCCCTATTCTGCCACTGGCAACACTGGCCAGTTTTTATGTGTTAACTGAAGCGAAATAAATTACGCAAACAGAGTCCAGAGCAATTACCTCGAGGTGGTGAGCTTGCCTGACCACGCTTCCGCCAGGGTTCGATTGTTTTCTGACCGAATGCAAGAAACAATCGCCTATAATGACACCACGTTAAGGACCACTTTCGAATCAATATAAATGTTGAAACACGAGAAACTAGAACTGATAAAGTTAGTATTACGGTAACAAGCGCTGATATTTCATATTACCAGTTCACTTCCGACCGCCCATTGATCGTTGTACGATTCCATCGTGTTTATAATGTTTAATGAGTTACTTTCTGCGATGGCTGTAAAAGATTGCTTTTATTATTTAGTGGCACATTATTTTAGAAAGAAATTGTAACAAAGAAAACAGAGGGGAACGGAATGGATAGATAAAGGTATCGGTACCTACCCTAAGGGATGCAATGCAAATTTTCACGTTACTTCTTCAATCAGCCGTTGCTACTTAGTCTGCCACTGTTAAAGTATAAAAACTAACGTAAACCTTATTATCTCTGTTGGCAATAGTTTAAAGTAAATGATTTTGTTACTTTGCATATCTGAAATTAATTAAGGAAATAGAATCTTAACTTTATAAAAGCGATTAACACAGTTAACGTTTACAGTTTTGTTGGATAACTTATCTTGTATTTAACTTGCTTTCAAATATCGTTAATTGATGGATACGCTAAAAGAAAGTGCGATGTGGCCGAGGTGAACAGAATTACCTATAATTATAACTGCCGCTGAGACGTTAACCGAGATCTGTGGCGCAGTGTGAACAGGTGTATGCAGTGTACAGAGGGCAACACGAGTTGACACAACTACGGTAGTCTACCGTTCATTTTATCTTAAATATATTTTGATTAATTATCGGTACAATTTGCTTTAAATAATTATAACTACGTAAATCTATTTACGCAATGTGTCAAATTTTTTGCCGTATTTTTTATTTAAGTTGTATATTAAATTGCCGTCGCGTTTAAAAAAAATTTTTTTCGCAACTTATCCCTATGTTACCGTACAATTATTTAGCAAGTAAATTATTTCATATTTTTATGCAATAAAACTATTTTATTTAACAACAGAGCGGTATTTTATTAATTACAACTCGTTTGAGTTATTAAATGTTATGTGCTTAGATTTCTAGTCGAGCTTTAACGAAGATAATATCGAAGCTTACTGTATTTAACTTGTCCTCATTACTGTGTGACGACCTTATTTTTTTCTTACCGTACATATCGCAATACCACAATTCCTATAATTTTTACAATAACCACAAACTTTCTAACATTCACAAATCGACATTAAATGCATCACATCTAATCAAGAATCTAAGCAGATCAAAGAAATCGAATCGGATACAAATCGCATGCGCGAAACCGCAATAATAACAGTAACTTAGCTTACCTAGATGTCACCACTAGATTGTAAAACAAGACGAATGGATAAGCAACAAATGAAGTACACAAACACAGTCACAAGGGAACTTTATTAGTATTTCGCACGGTTTCTGTCACAGAGTCACTCGCGTCGTAATATCGAGATTCATGCCACAGGCAAGCGAACGCTCCGCTCTCTCGCGCCGTTATGCGCGCTGTGCACTCGGTCGCCGGCGAACGGCGCGCGCGCAGAACACATCCAGCACGACAAAGACGTTTAATATATCCAGATAGGTGTTTAGATAACATTTAAATTCAAATTAGATTACAATATTATATTGTAACAATATCATGTCTTAGCAATATCTGTGTAACCATTCAGAGCTTTTAATTTTTCTATAATTTTTTTCTGGTCTAAATATCTTGTTATACAAATTATGATATCTATTAATACTTAGCGACATATTCAACATGCATAATGTTTTCATAATTATATTAGCTAGTTAATTCTCAAAAGTGTACATCTGCGTTATTTGATCTTTGTTCGTGTAAGTTATCAATGAAGAGAGGGCGTTATCGCGAGGCTGTGCGGGGCCGCACGTCGCATCGCAAGCCTCCCGCACGGCACGCGGCTTGTGTACGGCGAGCGAAAGTGGCCGCGGCACCCACTGTAACGTAATCAACTAATTTGGCACTCATGGCTTTGGGGCATGCCATTTTGTACCAGAAGTAACGCCATAATATTTTTTTCAACGACTGTTTACTAAAAATTGATAATAAGAAATGTAACTTTTTGACAACACAATAAAATAAAAAATTCTTAAAACAAAAATACATAATACATACATATTGAATGGTGCTCATAAAATCAGAATCTGTTGAATGTGCTTCAATTCTGATATGCGTACTTATTTGTGCTGACTAAGTGAAATATTTGGTCAAATTTCTCTCGACGAATTCACGGCATTAGGATAAAGCGGTCAGTTCCGCTTGCTGGCATTCGGCTCACGTACTCCTGTCGACCCCACATAGCATACCGAGTGGGTGCTATAGCATCCTGCAGCACAGGTGACTGGGTCAGGCTCGGAGAAACCAAATGCAGATTTGTGCCGAGATTAGGAACCAAAGTGAATCCTCTTCACTTTCTTTACAACAATGTATTTAATTTGATTCTGTTTATTTCCTACTTTTATTCACCGGAACATCCTGTATATTTATAAAAATTATCATAAAGTAGAAGAAGAGATTTTATAAATGGTGATATAACTTAGGACAAAATTTTAAACATTTAAAATCAGTACTTACAGGTAGAAAAAAATTAAAACTTCTGATGATTTACGTTGTTTATTTTAAAACAGAATAATTTTAAAATGAAATAATGGAGCCTGAAGTAACGCTGCTTTCGTTTCGAACGACAACAAAGAAAATAATATTTTTATTGAGTCTATTGTTACAACGCTGACCATTCACAGACCGTGTTCGAAAATTAGAGTTAAAGGCTGCACCCTATTGGTTATTGTTTCCGCGTCGTAGTCTCAATGCGTACGAAACGTTTAAACGACTATAGCCCTAGAGGTGGAACACCGGGAAGTTCCGCGATTGTACTATGTATATTTTAAAGGCATTTTATTGTGCAATTCATAATTCCTGAATACCAAAGCAATTAACTTTATGATGGGGCCTAGACAAAGGCCAGATAATCTGCGTGTCCTAGCCATAGGACCCGAATCAAATTGTTTAGAGCCACTGGAATGCTTGACATCCAGAGGGAATGTCGCGTGCGCCGGCGCATTCCCAGTACCTAACTTGTAATCAGTGCTTAAGTTAATTTTCATACATTTATTATTTTTTGTTCTAAAATTCCTTTCCTCCCTATCTTATTATTACAATTTTAATAAATTATTCAGGTATAATAATAAATAAAAATAATTATTAAAGCTATATTCAAACCGCTATTTACAGTTTCAGAAGCGAGCAAAACTATTCTTCATTTTCTGGCGACGCATCAAATATGCCTCGGATTTGCGGATGTCCATGGTCGTCGCTGGCTTGGTGAACTGGTCGTTTCCGCCCTAATTGTATGGATAAAAAATATTTTATTCTTATTGAATAGTTTGAATGCTCCCACATAAGTGAGAGTTTAAATTTTCACTATTTCGGTATTGTTGCGTTCAAAGCTATGTGATTTTCAGAGGAGGTATTATCTTCTATCGGCAGGTTGTTATTGTATGTACTTACATCACCGCGTCATCTCGCGCGCTAATTGGGCGACGAATTTTTAAGATAACGACCTAATGTACATTAAATTCTTTTAGTTTTTCCCGGAGCCGTCGTCGGATGAGGCTATTAAAGTTTAGATTAGAGATCGCGGCGTTGTGACTGGGAAGTAACAACTATCGCTATTGCTGCTACTAGCTAGTCATAAGTGTTAATTTGTTTGTTAATCCTATACCACATTACATCAGTTTGGGTAATCGTTGTAATGATCTTGACATGTTGACATTATTCAGCATAATATATTTTCTTTTACATGGTTAATGTGTTTTAACTAAACTGCTATAAATTTACCTGGCATATTTAAAAAAAAATCTATATATCCCGCCTTTGTAAGTCTGTAGACAATAGATCTCAGCACTTACAAATATCTATTGGTTGCGGTTGCGCCAGAGCAAGAGATTTATTAAACGCGATTTTCCATTAGCCGCCGGTGCGGCGCGAGCACTAACCAATTTAAGTAGCCGATCACACGGAAAGATGTACTAACAGAACTCAAAGAGATGTAATAAAGGTGAGGCCACTTTTTTTTAAATTAAACGTATACAAAATTATAAAAATTATCAACTCACAATATAATCTTAAAACTTAGTCAGTTGTTACTCAAGTTAGTTTTTTTTTTATTTCCAGAATGTACATGCAATGCTTTTTCTGCCACAATAATTTTAATCGTCAATCAAATTTGCTGCTTTTACAAAACAAAAAAACAGAAGCTATTTTGTAAGAAGATAACGATCTATATCTTCTTGCTTAGTACAATTTTTAAAAAAGCAGCAAAAGAGTATTTGTAATTTGAAACAACAGTCTGCATGGTGCACTATACAGAACAACAAACATCAAATCGAACTGAACACAGCGTAAAGTTATCGTGAGCTAAATGCAACCGGCCGAAATTAATTGTGCAGCGGCAGGAGGGGACGGAGGGCGATATATCCTCTGTATCGATCATTTTGTGCAGTCTGTGGTGTTCGCAAGTCCGCACCAAAACAATATCCGCATTCCTGCTGTTTGCTATAATGGAAAAATTAAATCTATTTGTTTTATGCTTTCAAAGGGTTTGTTCACACTTCACACCTAAACAATCAATGAAAATTTTTTATTTTTATTACAGATTTTATATTTAGATATAATAATTTTGTAACACTACTTTAAAGTTTCTAAATTTGTAAACTGAAAAGTTAAAAACCTTTGTTTTGATAATTTAAAGGGTGAGTTCCACTACCACCTAAAAAGTTATCTTGGTATTAAATTTATATTGCATAATTAGCGATAATATTATAAAAATCGTTTTTTTTTATTTGTTGAAGTTCAAAGTTATTAGTTTTTTAATGAAAGTATAGTATGAAACGGAACGTTATGTCAAATCTGTCGTTGCGCTTTGACAAATTTGACAGCGACAAAGCCACAAGCAAGCCATCTCAAATTAGTAAATAAGAAATTTATTGTATTTTCTTTAAATAAGACTATATTTTGATTAAAATCCAAGGATTTAGTTGTACAATATAATTTAATTGTGTTTTAATAGAAGAAAATGGACGACGTTGAAAAATTAAGTTGTAGTGAGTGTTATTTATTTACGAAACATTGAATACATTTTACGAATTAATTCTTGTTTACTGTAAATATTTTTTTATGTTTAAGAAGAGGAAATAGTAGATCTGAGTGACATGGAGCATTCTGCTAACGACGAGTCGAAGGAATCTGAGGAGAAATCTAAAAAAAGAAAAAGGCGACGCCGTGAAATAGATATGGTGAGTGACAAACAGAATTAATTACATATAGAATTAAAATAGGACAGGTTTTTAGTATTTACCTAATAATCTGTGGGTACGCCACGCAAAACATTAACGGTTTAAACCTATGTAAGCTGAAATAATTCTTGTTTCACTACTTAAGTATAACACTAAGTACTAAGATATTACTATTGCAAAATTAAATTTTCCAGATAAAGTTATCAGATGATGATGAAACAGATGATGAAGTTTCTGGAAAGAAGATGATAAGAAGGTTAAGTCCAGTCCCCAATTCACCAGCCTCGCATAGAGAGCCTCGCACTTGTGTGTTAAAGGTAACATATTTTTTTTTTTTTAAGATTCCATTGATTTCACCAATAGACTTTAAACATTGACATGTTTGGTGGACTCTACAACCTTCAAATTTTTAATTGTCCACAGGCCAGTCAGAAGCGTCGTCCCCTATCCCGTCTGCTGGAGCAGCTGCTGCGGAACTTGGAAAAGCGAGACCCACACCAGTTCTTTGCATGGCCGGTTAATGACAACTTTGCCCCTGGATACTCCTCCATCATAAGGCGGCCTATGGACTTCTCTACTATTAAACAGAAGATAGATGACAATGAGTACAAGTCACTCAATTGTTTTATTGTAAGTTGTTGTTATATTTTAATTGCCATGTTTAAATAGAGTCAAACTTAGTTAGGGAAGAAACCTGTATAAGAAGTATCAAGTGACAATCTCCATAACTGGGAAACTTCGTCTAAAGACAAACTTCTATAAGCAATGAAAATATCATTATCTTTCGGACTGTGTATATATAACAATCATATTTCTATAATAATTCTTTAGTTTGGTATTCAAATCTATTTGAGCACCCAATAATATAAACAATGCATAACTTGCAGAGTGACTTCAAGTTGATGTGCAACAATGCAATGAAGTACAACAAGCCGGGCACGGTGTACCACAAGGCGGCGCGCCGGCTGCTGCACGCCGGCCTCAAGCAGCTCACGCCCCACAAGCTGCGCCCGCTCGGTGACATCCTCACCTACATGTACGAGATACCCATCCGAGAACTCGGCTTTGACATCGGGAAAATGGATGTTGTGAGTATTTTACTGCCAACTATTTTCTCATAACTTCATCTAATTAATGTGTATTAGTGAAGTTAGGTATTGTCAGGTCAGATAATTATCGTATTCACGTACATTTACGTTATTTTTAAATGTATGGTGTCTCTCATACATACATACAAATTCATACAATGCAATGAAATTAAGTAATAACAATAATTGGTTAAATTCTCACATATCTAGTTTATTAATTGATTTGTCTTTTATCTGATAAATGTCAAAGTATATTCAATAAGAAATAATACTTATTATTAACTAAGCGGTGAATTTCTAAAGCTTGAAAAGTATTTAGTAACGGTAACATGGTTATTGTAAGTTTATAGACTGACAAGGCTGTCACAACTATTGGGAATAAGTCAAAATAAATTGTATTATAATAAGATAATCTTTGTATTTTAGTTGTCGTATCATTTTATGCCATTTTCTATGTATAAGTAGGTTTTATTTGCAGCGGGTCTTGCTGGTTTAAATATCCTTGTTAATCCTTGATTTTTCTGTTCCCCTATGTTAAATAAGATTTTTTAGACTTAGTTATCGATATTGGGTAAATTGGGTGTGAGATTGTGTTGACGAGTTGTCGTTTTTGCAATGCAGCCTCTTAGGACATACGGCCGAAAGGTTTGCAATGATGATTTATTAAGTAGTGACATGCACTTAGCAGTTAGTCAGTTTGTTTGCTTGTGTCGGTGCGCGTGTGTTCTTTGTGCCGGCCCGCGCCCCGCCCTCACACCGCACACACACCGCCCCACTATACCATGCATGAACATACGTGTCATTTTGTGTATTTTGCATTTCAATATAAGTTTTTTTTTCATAATCAGACAATGTTGTTACGATCAAACAGTGTTAAAAGTTTCCTTTTATTTTTCTGTTTTACCCGATTATGTTTACCTTTATATTTAACCTTTACAAATATAATATTGTGTGCGGGTAACGTTATGGCGAGCTGTGTGTGTGCGTGCGGGGCGGCATGTCGGGTGCTGCATGCATAGAGGCGGTCCTGGCGACCATTGTCCGCGTCCACTGCCCTCACTCCACAATAGGTCAATGTTGCATGAACTTTTCGGTCGGATTTGACTGCTATGTCCCACGCGCCACGCGTCCCAAACGGATATAGACTCTGTGCTAGTATTAATAAAGATTAATTTCGATAGACGTTACGTACGTCACGCAGCGAGCTTGCACCCGGCTTGCGTGCTTGTTCGAAATCGGTGTCTGTGAGATTCATAGTCTCTTATTACGATTCCATTATTTGCTTTATTACGTTTGAATTATGACAATTTCACAACAGTGGAATGATGCGACACTGTCACATTGCGGTAATATTTGCGTTTATCGTATTAGCACAAGGTGCTGAAGCGGAGCAGCCCCATCAAGAGCGGCGGGTCGGAGGCGGAGGTGGTGTCCGACGGCGGGCTGGACCGACCCGACGTCGACAGCGGCGACTGCGGGGACAGCCTGAAGATACAGATGGAGGCGGCCAGGGAGCAGCACCGCAAGCGACTCGCTAAGAAAGGTCTCCCCACACTCACCTACACACAGTTCTAATAAAACCATTCGCTGACACCTCGACAAGATATCTATTAATATTTCTTTTATATTTTACAGCATTTCCGCGCATGGACGGCGAGGGTAAGACGACGCTGTGCCTGGTGACGAGCACTGTGGAAGGCGGCGGGGGAGGTGGCGGCGGGGAGGAGCGGCCGCTCACACTGGCCCGGTACATCGGCAAGCTGACACAGGGCACCGGCACACTGCACAGTATGTACACACTGACACACATGTTGTGTGTGTGTGCGCACTGCTGTAACAACGTCACTCTGACATGTGTGTGTGTGTGTGTGTGTGTGTGCAGCTCCCCGCGAGGACCGGCGCAACCTCGCCAAGTGCGTGAAGCCGCTCAACTACGGCCCCTTCGGATCATACGCGCCCTCATACGACGGCACATTCGCCACACTCACCAAGGACGAGACGCACCTCGTCTACCACACGCTGCGTGAGTTCATCGCTTGATAAACGCACAGTTTCTATAAAATGAGAGTCTGTAAAGTAATCGACATGATGCAACATATGTCAGCGTACGAGATGGGTCAAGGCAACGAGGAGCTGCTGCGGTTCGCGCCGGACTCGCCGTGGGCCGCCATCTATGACATGGAGGCCATGTTCCCCGACCGCAAGGTGCTGCCCGACCCCGCCCCCGCCCCCGCCTCCGCCCCCGCACCTGACGACAACGTAAGTACTCCCTCGAGCCGGATATCAAATATATCAACTTTTTGACAATATTTCCGATGAAAAGTCACATTACATAAGTAGTCTGTTAATATACTAGTCGCCATTGTACTTTCGTTGTTCAATTTTCTCGAGCTAGTAAAAATCGTTTCGGTGATAAAGATATGGTGTCTTCCGGCAGGATCTGTCGAAGGTGAAGGTGGACGTGGAGGAGCTGCGCAGCCTGGCGGCGCTGGGCATCGACGTGGACTTCCTCGCGGACATAGAGGAGGAGCTGGCGGCCGCGCAGCACGACTACGGCATCTCCGCCGCGCTCCGACACACGCACCACCTCATAGTGAAGCTGGAGAAGGAGCAGCGGGAGAGGTACGTCCGGGGTTGATGAGAGTGCACGTGTGTATGTATGTATGTATGTATGTGTGTGTATGTGTGCGTGTCAGACTGTCGCAGCCGCCGCCGTGGCACCTGTCGCTGTGCGCGCGTGCGGGCGCGGGCGAGCGTGCGGCTGCGCGTGCGCTGGCGGGCTGGCTGCGCGGCATGGTGGCGCGCGTGCCGCCCCGACACGTCGCGCCCACACTCGCCATCCGCAGGGCGCTCGGCGTCACACTCGAACATCTCGGTACTGCTCTATACATCTACATCACATCTACATCACATCTACATCACATCTACATCACATCTACATCATTAAAATAACTAAAGCCGTGGCGCTAGCGTCAACAGTGGCTCGCCATCTGTCAAATTTCTTTTACGAAAATTAAATCATTTTAAAAATACATAAAAACCTACGACTTTTTTAATTTTTTCTTTTTAATAATTTGTGTACTATCATAAATAAATTTGACTGGAGTCGTTGCTATGACAACAGACCACAGAGTTGCACTATGTATATGAAATAGTGTTTTTTGTATATCTGTGGTATATTTTGAGCAATAGACAATTTTTCTCACAATTGCATGTGAACGTCAAGTGATATTTCACATGAGAATATAAATATGCAGTTGAATTTATACAGTATTTGATGTGTGCAGACACGCCGCTGGCTGTGGACGACTTCGAGCTGGAGGTGGCGGAGGGACGGGAGGGACGCGACACCTCCGACCCGGAGTCGCGGCACTCCGCCTCCAGCCAGTAGATATATACATAGACAATATATACTTCAATGTTATACCTTTGTTTTATTTATTATTTGAAAAAAAAACCTAATAAATCTAATTGAATAATTTGTACCGCCCTTATACTTTATATAAAGATACGTAAATTTGCGACAATCGCTGTCGTATCCTCAACCACAATTATGTCGGAAATAAGTGTTGCCCGCGACTCCGTCCGCGCCGAATCCAAAAATAACTTAATATTAGCCTGTTCTAAAGTAAGTTCTACATGTATACCAACTAACAAACATCCATCTATCTAAACATTCGCATTTATAATATTATTAAGATTACTGGTGCACGTGACGCCCGATGGCGGCGCTGCTCAAATTTTAATACAAATTTTGTCGACGATGCAACACTGAAGGTAAAATTTAAATGCATGCAATAAACTCTTCTCTTACGATTAATTTTTGAAAATTCGATTAGCACTTTTACAAAATGAAGCAAATTAGCACTGGCTATTTTTTTGGAAAGATATACATCTTCAGACTGTGTCTGCGCAGTGCTGGACATAGGCATTACGTATTTAATATATATTCGCTTTTAATATTAAGCGAACCACCCAACTAACCATCTTCAATGCAAAAAATAATTGGTCGTTGTGAGTAGAGTCAAGTGATGAATGAATTATCGAGTACAAAGCGTGCAGTAGTTGAGGGGGCGCGTGTGAGGTGTGCGGCGCGCGCGGTCACACGCGCTGCGCACGCGCCGCACCGCACCGCGCCGCACCGCGCCGCACCGCACCGCGCCGCACCGCGCCGCACCGCACCGCGCCGCACCGCACCGCTCGCTTGTGCGCGCAACAACTCGCCTATCGCTTTACATTGCGCGGTTCCTGTTCCGCTTTGAGTATTGAAGGTCATGCTGAAATCGAAAATAAAGTAAAATATTCCCTTTTCAAAATGATAGCTTAATTAATAAAAGTTATATTGTTTATTATATGCTTTTTTGTTTGATTCATGTATTATTAAAAAAAAAATGAAAAAAATACTAATAATCACTAATAAAAAGGTTTATCTATGAAGCTGGACAAATACGTGAAAAAGCAGTCCTTAGTATGACATTTAACTGTTTAGTAACGTCACAAAGATCACGAAGTGTTTTCCTTAGCGATTAACATCAACCACAGATAATCTACCAGCATTGACAACCTCCCCTGCACTGAACTGTACAATGGAAACGAAATAAATTCTCACAGAGATCAAACAAAGCGGCAATCGGAGATAGAGTAACTGTACAGCTTATGTGATACCCCTAGCGGCAGTGGCCACCCCCTCGCACACCCTCGCACCCCCGACATTCACACGGGAACTTACTCTACCAATACCAACATAGTAGCCATGACTTATCATTTTAAACCCTAACGTCTAAACAATAATACCTTTTATTGAACAGAAAATTTCTATCAATATTGTACAATACTGTACACTTATTGTTTTTTTTTAACAATAGTTCAGTTTAATGGTATTGACTGATAGCCTCGTGAATATTGAACTTTAAAATGCGGTATCCTTTGTAATTTGTGTAACAAATATTGAACAATGATTTGAAGTCGAATATTTGATACGCCACGGACTCAAATAATAAATACTATAAAAAGTATTAATAGCTAAAAGCCATAAGCATTTATTTTTTATACTCAACTACAAAATCAAAAGCTCTAAGCGCAATTTATGTACTCGTATTCTCACTAACAATATCACACATCTAATTTGTAGCATTTCAAAGCGCATATTGCTTAAAAAAATCCATGTTCTTTTTATAAAAGAAGGGGGAAAACGAACAGCGGGAACACCAACATGCTCATCGACACCCATGGACATCTGAAATACCCAGAGGAACTGCAGATGCGTTGCCAACCTTTGAGATGGTGATATGTGTTATGTTATTTTCGTTTTAATTTTGATTTACATAGTAAGCTACACTTTTCACTGAGTTGACCTTATTTAAATTACAAGCTACGCAATTTATTTCCCAAAATAACTAATTGTTTATCCATGTGCAAATAATATTCAAGTTCCCAAAACTCTGTGTATAAAAGCCTTCGCTTTGTGACGTAGAGGTAAATATAGATTTGTTTGAGATGTTATTACAAGCAACCTTCGAGCTTCGGCAGAATAATCCACCGCGATCTGTTGTACAAACAAACCGACAAACATTGAGCTAAAATAAACATAGGGGCTAATATAAATCTTGTATTCGGAATAATAAATTTCCAATTTCTTGTATGAAGTGATCACATGTTTGGATAAATACGGATTTATTTCGTTATGTTTTCATTTAAATTATTTATCGCTAAACTCTCACAAAATAAAAGCGATTAACACACTGTCCCAAAACTAAACCTGACACCCATTAAATAAACATCAAAATATTGCTATATATAGATAGGATTTCGAAGACTTTCTTCGTAATCTTGAAGAATGGAGAAATTATTGATAAAAATTGAATTTATTGAAATAATTTATATATGTTTATTTTAGTCTCGATGTTTGATGTCCTGTTTTAAATGTTAAACCGTTGCCTCACTATTAACCGCATTGGCTATATATTTCGTATTTGTAAGACATTTCGCAAAGCAAACAATAAGTAGTCGCCGGCGGCTACAGTATGTATCTCAACATCAACACCTGTCAGAAAGTCCCACACCCTGCCTCCGCCCACAAAAAACGGGTTAAATCAAAAAACCTCCGACTTTGTTAAAGGTCTCGAGTGTTCGCTGAGAATTATTTCACTTGTTGCTTTTGTTGGAAAACGTTACCTGAAGAGGCTATTGTTGTACTTGTAGGCTTGGTTAATTTGATATCGCTGCCTTACCGACATCATAAAAGTTTAAACCTTACATAGATTTACTATTTAGGTGTAATAAACGTCTATAGTTTAGAGGTACATGCTGTTGCTCTTATCGTGAGTTTCTGACACCAAAATCTATTTGAAATATATTGTTATGTTTCTTTTTGTCAAAGATATGACGATATGTTTTATACAGAGATTTTAGTCTCTGAAGCCGTCGGTTAAATTCGTTACAATAATTATAATTATATTTCTTCTATCGGGCATGTAACAATATACGCTTGTAACTCTGAAGCATCTGTTTCCAAAAATTTATCGTATAAATGCAAATTAAATGTAGCAAAAAGTAATCATGTAAAAAAAGTTTAAAACTCTCGTCCGCAGAGCGCAAACAAAGGTAAAAGAAGATTACATATGGTGTTAGGATTTGAGCTTCGTACAAATCTGATTGGATTTAAAATCTTTGAAGTGTTCGCGACTTTGTTACCTTTAACTTTAATCTACTTATAATTTTTTGTTACGTATTTTAAAAAGTGCAAGTTCAGGTAAGCTAACCTTCTTTTCTGTTGCGCGATGATCTCAAAAAACTCAGCATTAACGTAATAAATCTAAACCGAGAAATGGACTGAACGATAGAACGATATAAATATTTTTAAATTTAACTCTTAAAAAGAATTAATAAGGCCTTTGTAAAAACCAAGCAATAAAATCTTGTCTATGATTAATGCGCGAGAGCCACTCTTGCATTTTTTTAATATCATGGACCCTAGTTTAATAAAAACGGTTTAGCAGTAATGAAACAAAATGAAGCACACCATCTAGACATGAGATCTACTTGATAACTCGATGTAACATTTAATAAACATCAAAGGATGAATACCTTAACTGACAAGTGGAATGCGAAATATTATAGAAACTTTACAATACACTAAAATTTAATTACATTTTTGATTTTATTTTCAGACAGTTAAAAAGCTCTACTTATTTATAGATTGCCTATATACTATGAAATTAATAACACGCAGTAAATAAGAGGGAAAATGGTCGCACGTGTCTCAATGTGTCTCCGGCGTCCTCCCCCGCAGCAGAAACTTTCACACCAATTGTTAGCCGAATGAAATTGCATTTCCTAATTGCCGGCCCGCTTCCCACCGCGCGACCGACACGCGGCTCTCTGATTCATACATAAACTTACATACACACAAAACTGGGCTCTATCACAAGACAAAAGAGTATATTATATATCGTTAACTTAGTTTAATAATTTACGCAAAATGAAAGTGCATTTTGCAGCTTTTATATTCTGCTTTCGAACTTCTAAACGTAGCTGAATAGAGTCGAAATTTCGAATATGCATCAATGTGTAAAATTTAGTCGGGGTTTCCTTGCAAAATTTTATGTCACCACCAGTATGCTTTATTGCGCAGACATAAGATTGCATATAGCTTGGTTAGATGCAAATATAAAAGTGGTTTCTCAATAAAGCTTGTGTATGGGCGGGCGGCGGCAGCGCACGGAGTCCACGCGGCCGGCGCGCGCTCACTCCGCGCCCGGCGGCCGACGCGTGCGCACGTGTCGTCAGCAACAGCGACGCACGCGCAACACTTGCCCTAATTACGTTTACATGTTGTACTTGATCTTGATATTGATAAGAGACAAATAATTTAGGTCAAGACGTTTAGTGATTATCGGTAAAGATCTACTATATGTACGAACAAAACTGAAAGAACGTTAGAGTGCTTTCGTTTTCAGTGCAAACTTTGTGAAAAGTGTCTGAAAAACATCTGGTTGAGAAAAACGATTGAATAGAGGAATAATGGAGTACCATCACCGTCCAATGGAGCAGCAGCAGCAGCAGGGAACGGGAGGTGGCGCAGGACCGCCGGCGCAGCCTCAGTGGGGCTACGGCTGGGCGCCGCCCGCGCCCGCGCCGCGCTCTAAGCGTCCGCACTCCGATAGCGAGGACGACGCCTTCTCCGAGGAGAGCAGCAAGGATGCACAGTGAGTGTCACTTGTTCAACAAATGTATTCTCATATGGATATCATCAAAATCTCATAATTCACCTTATATAATGTAATAACATTTGATAACCTAATATTATATGAACAGGCTCCATCGCTTGTCAACAACGTAAAGCGAGATTCTTATTAGATTCTTATCAGATAGCTCATGGAAAAAGCGGTAAGACAATTGTAGCGTGTCCGCTGCTACACGCGTAGCACTTACTACGAAGAAGCTTCGTGTATTCAATACGATTCAATATATTTGCGGCGTTATTTTTATAGCTTTTAATTTAATGCTTAACCAAATAAATGTGTTCGTTATCGGGAGATATTAATGAAGATTAAAATTTCCTTTTACTTAATTTAAATATGTATACACTGAAACTCTATCAAAAGTATCGCAAAAGCAATAGTGATAAAATATATTTTGTAGAACAACTGAAAAAGA
Source organism: Papilio xuthus (assembly GCF_000836235.2). NCBI lineage: Eukaryota > Metazoa > Arthropoda > Insecta > Lepidoptera > Papilionidae > Papilio > Papilio xuthus. Next base: position 6,955,881 of record NW_013532703.1, on the reverse strand, counting down.
AACATTTACATTATTACAAGTATAGAAAAATTGTACGACATTACTTATGTATATGTTATCGCTTTCTATTATTTGAATTCATAGAATTACTTTCTCGGATCCATTTAACTTTTCCAATTTGTTTATGTCGACAAATGGAAAAGTCTAATTCCTTTTAAGTTGGTTCATTTTTCTGTCAGCTTTGCTTATTTCTTATTCAAGACAAGTATTTACGAGCAGCCAACTGTACACTGTTTGATAAAAGATCGTTTTAGAAGTAGTGATTTTTCCAAATACAATTTTCACACACCCATATAACATATTATGTTCCAATATTCAACATTTTTTATCAACCTTCTCTATTTCTCAATTATATAAATCAACGTGTAAAATTGCAAATGGCATATTATAAACTATTTGCAAATTATGAACCGAACGAATCAGACGTTATCTCCACATTTTATTAATCAAATCAAAGGAAGGCTTGTAAAAGTTCACCATTGACCTTAAACATAAATTCTTATGAGTATTAAGTGTATAGTTACAAAGTGCGATGTGCTCAGGTCACCTGGCGGTGAGTCGTGCCAGCTGATGACGCGCAAGCGACGGCGCGGTGTCATCGAGAAGAAACGACGCGATCGCATCAACACCTCACTGACAGAGCTGAAGCGGCTCGTGCCCGCCGCCTGCGAGAAACAAGGCAGTGCAAAGCTGGAAAAGGCGGAGATACTGCAGCTCACAGTCGACCATCTCAAGATGCTGCACGCCAAAGGTAACCACTACATCTATTATATAGCTATACATTATGAAAGTTAAATGGAAAACAACAATGGTTATAAATTATGTCAAGTTAATTATCATCCACAGAAAAGACTTAAACGTTCTAGGTTAATCCCAATCTTTCGTTTAGCAATCTTACTTTTTTTTTTTTTTTATATCATAAGGTGGCAAACGAGCGAGCGGCCACCTAAAATCGCTGAAATAGCGAAGTGACCGTTGCCCATAGACATACGCAATTGCATATGCGTTGCCTACCTTTAATCGACGGAGCAGAGGATGCACAGAAAAAAAATATCTTCTCTTTCCATGCATCCTCTCATCCGGAAAGTCCACTTCCACTTCCCATCCTTTCCTTATAAGAAAAGGGAGGGAAGGGAAAGAGGACTAAATTAGGCCTCCGGGACGCACACTCATCAGACGAAACGCGGAATTGCTTCCACTTCACGCCTGTCTTCTGTGTGGTGGTGGTATTTCACCGGACGAACCTGGCCAATTCGTGCGAAGATGTTAAAGCGGGTTCTACCACTCTTAAAACATATTCAACTTTTAATGTTTGATTATGTTCTCCAAATATAAACGTTTAAGTAAAACACGAGTATGTCTGACGAGACGGCCGTCGTGAAGTCACGTTTGTATCTCGGATGTTGTGCGGTCGAGCAGATCTAACCTTGATAAACTATGTTAAAGTGTTAAATACTCTAAAACACGCTCAAGCTTTACCATAAAGTTGTTAAGTGTGTTAAATCATGGACAAATTACAAACTTTGCTTGTTACGTCGGACAATTTAAACCTATCTGTTATTACACCAGCATTATGACATGTGTCTTGTCTTTTTCTTATTTCTTTCGTATATGCGAGGGATCTGCTCCAGCGAGATAACAGCATAGTTTCCGCCATGCTGGGACACCAATCAAACTGCAAAGTGTTTCCGCTTCCTACGAATTAACAAAAGAGCACCGTAACGTAACGGTTGCGATACAAACCTCAAATTAAATTTGTGAACAAATGTGCTACGAGTAAAAAGGCCTTTCCTGTCCTTTAGAAATTATCTTTTAACCGCAATACGATAAATGTCTACATGTAAAACCATTGAATTAATTGTTAAGTATAATAACTCATGTTTAAGTTATTACTTTATTACGTTTATTTTTATTATTATAAAAATACAATATGTATTATATTTTACATTATGTCCGGAATAGTAATATTTTATTCATACCATAATACTGTCATTGTCCGGAAATATTGTCATTTGAAACTTTTAATTGGCAGAGCGCGGAAACGTTTTGCGGTTGACTTATATTTGTGGTTTTGTTTGCCGGACATGAGCGGGTGAAGCTTTCAAGTGAAGCTTTTATAAAGGTCACTATAGTTAGGAGACTATTAAGTGCTTAGTAAAGAGTTAGCTTTTTAACAAATAACACAGATAAGTGCTCACGTGTATAAAAATCAAAGCTCCGTGAGAAAATGCCATATAATATTGGTTAAACTTAGAGCTTCATAATATAAAGCTCAAAATGTTTAATTTCATAAATATTGAAGTATTATTTTTTAACAAAAGCTTTAGTTCATTTCGCACAGTTCCCATTAAGAAGTCGTTTCTTTTTACTTGTATGGCTACACTAAAAGTATAGTGAATAAATAATGCTAATGTCAAGGAGTGTTACATGTTATTGTTTCTATTATAAAATGCAAAAAATATCAACTAGAAAATATTTGCGATTTATTGTTACAGTATGTACAACGGCTATGTACTTGCAGTCGTGTTACCGGACGGTCCGGGTTCATGTAACACCAATGTGAAAATATAAATGTTAGTCAATTAAAAAACCATGGATAAAATGAATTCAAGTTAGACATAAAGCGCGGCTAAATCGTTCCTTCCGACCGCAACCGCATCTGTTCGATCCCCGGAAATACACAATAAAACGTAACTTACATGCGCCTAAATCAAAAATGATGAGTCCGAAGGTCCAGGTAGAGGCTGACACCTGGCGCCCTCCGAGGACACAAAAACTCGGACAAACAGGAAGTGATCATGACACACCACAATCGCCCATTACCCACGGCTATTTGATACACTTGCTATCCTCTTTGTTAGTATAGCTATTGAAAGGGACAACGTCTACGGCTAAGCCTATTAAATTTCGTTTATTTATATATTATGATACCAGTAAGGATATTAGTTTTTACAATGTAATGGAGACAATCGCCGTGTATATGTTGATTTGAAAGCAATAGGAAATATATACCAATTTTACGTATAATTCTGACATGTAATATGTAAATAGCTCCTTAATTAAGTCAATTTCATGTATTATAACATGTTTTATTCACCCTCAATATAAATATGCGAAATTTTATATCCTCATAAAATGCCACAAAATCTACGATACATTTGATAGAGTGCATGTAATCAACATAATCACATTATCGTACAATATGCGCTCATGTCGGCAGGGGTGTCGCGTGGGAACCTTCGCGCGGACCACGTCCCACTCGTCCGCAGCACCCCTGCCACAGGGATGTCTGCCGACCTACTTTATACAGCTAAGCGCGCTGTTTCGCATATTAATGCGTTCACTTCATTATAGTTGTAGTTACAAAGCTATAATAATATTTCTAAGATGAAGTAGAGCCTCCTATTTACTATTGATTTAAAATCAGTTTTTAACATAATTTATTCTATTTAGTAGAATTTTCGTGAAATCTTCTGTAAAAAAAATAAATCAGACAGACGACAAATTGTAAAAAGAAGTTCCAAAAGAAGTATAATCTTTATGCGATTCGTCCGCTCACGTGTACTCGCATTGTGCGGCGCGCGCACTGACAGGCGGAAGCGAGCGCGGGACAATGCTAATGAGCAAGGGTTGCCACCTGCGGGAGAAAAAACGAGCACCCGACAACTGCTCGCGCAGACAGGGCAACGTAGGGGAATTACAATTGTACTAGATATTTAAGTTCCGGCTTTTTACCTCAAGTTCCTTTAATTACTGAAAGCAACAGAAAATACTGAACACGGTTTCAGTCTTATAGTCTTTTGGTGCAGTTTGCATAAACTAATTTGTTTCACAATTGTCTTTGAATAAGGGTGTTTAATCAGAAAGTTATTTGTGCCGTTTAAATCTTATGCAAATTGTAAATTTTGATAGTTATTACTACTATGAAACATATTATATAGCGACGTAGGTAATGCACTTCAGTCTCTTTAGGTGTTTTATTTTCTTTAAAAAGAAAAGCAAGCAGTTAAGCAGACTGGTGTCCCGGTGGCCCAGTGACTCGTCTGATGCGACCCTTGCGCGCCCAGCGCTGCGCCCGCCACGGAACTTCCCATTCAAAACGGCGTCCCTACGGAAGATGTCCGGATGCGCGCCGTTATGCCACCTCCCGTCTCGCTCGCACCTTCACTAATCACCACAGTCCCTCCTCGTCTTTAACTTGTTGCGTAAGAGGGTAGCTTTGAAGGGTCGTAGTCAATGGAATTGTTTTTTTCCTATGCATATTGAATTACTTCATCGCGTACTTATGAGTCAATAACACGGTAAAGGAAGATTCAATGCGGGACTATATTTGTCCTTTTGTCATGTTAATTTGCTTCTCTCTCAACTTAGCCTGACTTGATATTCTCGAACTTTCGATGTTATGTAAGTTCAAAACCTAATCGATATGAAGATTGAAGACTTTTAAGGTTTCTGCAGCTTATTAATAAACTTTATAAGTCCTTACTCGTCTACCAAATAAACGTGATCATATATTGAAATCGACAAATCAGTTTTATCTGCGTAAGTAAACATCATTAAGCGGAATCTGTTTACTTTCAGGTGTGGACACGTTAGCATACGACCCGCAGCGGTATGCGATGGACTACCACAGCATCGGGTTCCGCGAGTGCGCGGCAGAAGTGGCGCGCTACCTGGTCAGCTGCGAGGGACTCGATATACAGGACCCGCTGCGTCTGCGCCTAATGAGCCACTTGCAGTGCTTCGCCGCGCAGCGCGAGCTCGCCGCCAAGTCTGCCAACTGGGGCTACCCGCAGTACCCCGCCGCGCCCGCGCCTCACTCGCACCATGGCTACGGCGACGTGGCCGGCCAGCGGCACGACCCCTCCGCTTCCGCAGGCGCGACTTCGCTGGCCGCAACGACAAGTATTGCAGCGCCATTGTCCGCGCCGCCCGCCTATGCGCACTACGCGCACGCGCCGCCCGGTCCGCCGCCACCCGCGCCACCTGCGCCTCCCGGCCCGCACCCCGCACCCCCCGCACCACACTACCCCACACCCTACCCGCATCACCCGCCTCATCACCAGTACTCGCAGAATACCTCTAAACCCTACAGACCCTGGGGCGCAGAGCTGGCGTATTAGGTAGTAACTCGTGATAAATAGATTTTAAGTTGAATGGTTCTTTTAAACATGACGACCTTAGTTTTAATTACGCTAAAGTCACAAATTAAATAGTGTAAATAAATCAAATCACATTAATAAAGTTGAAAGAACCATTGGACATTGTTGTGTTCGATCTCAGATTTTAATAATAAAAGTCCAAATTACAATTATTTAAAGACTGTTGATCGTCAATAAATTTAATTAAAAGTAAATTATCAAATAGTTTGTGTGATAAAGATATAGTATATTGTATAAGTTTATGGAAATTAAGTTTACTTAGTCATTTTTATATGGGACCAAAATAAAACCAAGAGCTTTAATAGAATATAATACTAACACTACTAACGTAGCAAAAATCTTATTATAAATACGACAAATATTTTGTATTACTTCTTCTATCAGCACGTCCAGCATTTCTTTGTAAAATTATATTATTATTTTGTAAGATTAAGTGTTTATTAATCCATTTCGATTGAAACTATATAAGTGCATATACCAAAATTATATATGTTTTGTATTTTGTGTTCTATCTAATTCAGTTCGCAAATCATTGAAAAATGAACTAAAAGTAATTAAATATGACATTTTATAGCTCAGGCATAATTTTGCTGTAACAAAGAAAATTAATAAATATAATATTTGTTCGTGTTGATTGTCACTTTAGTGTAAGCAAGCCTTATTAGGGTTGTGAAAAAAGATATTAAAACAATTGTTGTGTGTGATTTGTAATAACATATCGATACTTTATAAAAGCTTAGTGAAGTTGTTTCTATGACTTTGTAAATATTTGTAAATACAAATTTCATGAGAGTTGACTGAGAAAAATGAAAATTAAATTATTTTATTTTTTACTCTGCCTTTCATTTTGCGAATCGAACAAATATTCTTCTGTTGAAATCTATTTGAATGTAAATCTAATAACAATTTATTGGAATCGGTTTTGTATTGGTTTATTTACATGAGTAAATATCAATTTCTTGAAACAGCTCAACTTTATTTGAATAACTACATCAATTTAAATACATAGTAACTGCGGCAATGAACTTAGTTATAAATCTTTTCATTTTCATGTATTTGCAGATTAAAAATGTATATTCATTTATTAAGATGAGTACGATAAATATATGTTTGGTTTGCTTTGAAATAAAAAAAATAGTGTCGAGTTTAATAACAACTATGGTCATGTCGGGACGCCATATTTAAAAAACTTCGGTTATCTAGTGACGTCAGCGTTCCATTGGAAGCCTCAGATAGAGAATGGACGTTGATTTTCAATTTTGTTAATTGCTTTGTTCAGTGATGCATCGCATCGCTCACATGTTACACCTATAGCTTTATAGAATTTCATTTAAGTTCAAATTCGACTATTTTTTTTGTAGCTATCATGTAGAAAGAATGCAATTTTTAGGATGTTTTTCATCTCGGAACTACTAGAAATTGTATTAAAAAATGATTTTAAAACAAGTCAAGGTTTTTTTCAGTTTTTATACAATCATCAAAATGTATTATTTTAATTTTATACATCACGTACGCACAGTAATATATGCTATCACAGAGTTCAGGTTTACCACCACATTAATTCTATTAACGGTCGCTTTTTAATTAACTAGCGAACTTCAACAGAACTCGAAGTGCGATTAACATCGGCACAGGTGTCACGTGAATACAACTCTAATCGACTTTTACGTATCTGTCCGTTTTCATAAATATTAAAAATATATTTATTACTATGATACCTAACAATGTAATCCTGCAATCCTGGAACTGACTGACAATTTTTTTTCTCATCAAATTTTCTTCTGCTGTCCCGAATAGAGTTCAAGAAAATCATCTATATGATTGATAAGGCATTTTCCAATACAATATTAAATTTATAATTATAATTTTACTGATAACAAAACTAATATTTTAAATTGTAATCCAAAATGACTCGTAGCCGGTGTGGTCACCCTGGCAGCCAGATGTCCGACGTATTTACAGAGACCCCGAAGTGAATAAATATGAGCGCGGTCGCACTCCGCTGATGCTATGGGATATCGCAACCCCTGCGATTCCCACACGCGTCTCGCTCGCACCCCCGCCCTGTCCATACACCCGTCCCACTCTGCACTTCCGTAGGAAGCCCGGGGTGCAAAAACAATGTTTTTTCAAAGTTCGTGTGCGCGCCGTGTGGCGGCATTCGGATACTGTATGGAGTGCGCGATGTTTTTGTCACAACTCCAGTTCAAGTTCCGGGTCGTACAGGTAGCTAGGTTCAAAAGGTCACAATATGAGTTTAGTAACTTTGGTTCGGAAAACGATGAAATTACAAATAAGTTTGCTTCCTTCGCCTGCTTAACAAACAAGATTATATGGCAAATGGACATTCTGTACCTCTGAATACACGTACACGACAAAATTATAAATAAAAATTGTGGCTTGAGGCTTACGTAATATAAATAAATAATGAAGAATAGGAGTCATCCTGTGTAGTGCAGCACTCGATGTTACACCCGGACGTGCTTCTCTTTTGCCTGTGAATGATATAAATTTAAAGACGTATCTACAAACTATCGTAAGCTATATCAATAAATAGAGTAAAGTGTAAATAAGCTATTGTCATATTTATAAATTACATAACTTACAATAAATAATAAATTCACAATGGTTGTGTAGTTACGTGACAGCACGCATGCTGCTCCATTCCGATAAGTGGCGCACGTAAATAGACATTAGTGATTATCTTTTTTAATTATAGGGCATTGCACCACACGCCGCCGCGCCGCACCGCCGCCGGCTCGTGTGAGGAAACCTTTATGTGTGGCTTATTGCTATAGATAAGATACAAAACAATATGAACAAATCAAATAAGAAATTGACTTAAATCTTGCAGAGTAACGATTTAAGCATATTGTCTATGACACATATCTTCATTTATATTCTATAATTAGTTGTATTAATGTCTATGAATTCATCGTTAATATTTCATCTAAGTACTCCATTGATTACTTGATTGTCTTTGTTAATAAAATTCCAATAACGTAGCTTTGATTGCCATTATTAAGCGATAAATAATACAGAGGAGTGCGTCCACATTTACCACAAAGACAACATCGGGAATTAAAAGAAGTAAATAAACAAAATAACATTATATTTGATTAAAATTGGATTGATAAATCGATTTGTGTATATCCGACTCCTGCGCAAATCCGTTCGTTGACCTCTCTGACGGACAGAACTTGCGTATACTGAACATTAAGAATGAACATAAAAGCTTTTTGTTTGGAACTTTGTCAAATATTCGATTACTTTTTTTACTAACAATGCTAATTGTACTTCGTAATTGAAAAAAACATTGGTTTTAATAACAAGATTTGTAAATTATCCTTTAGACGGTTAATGTAGTTGTAGGAGGCGTTGTTGTTGTTGCGGGAGAATACAATATTTCACACTTTTATATTCACTAAGCAAGATATCTTAGGTTATATAAAACTGAAAATGTAAAGGGGGGGGGGGAAGAGTATTCATCATATTTTACCTTTATTTTTTCACAAATATAAGTTATGAAAAATTCAAAGTAAAAACGGCAATAACTGCAATCCCTCATCTCGATGGTGAGTTTCGTTCACTCTATTGATCTGCAGCAAATCTCTAAAACCTGTTCAACATGTTTCGGGATTTGTCTTTCAGTGCTACACAAAATAAGTGCTCGTTTACATTAACTTGCCAGTGTTGCCAGATCACATTTTTATTATTTAAACCAATACAGCAAACTATTTAGTTTTATATACATCTGTTGTAAGAGTGGTTCTTTTTTTGAAAAGCGGATAACGGATGATAATTTAGTTACAGTTATCTAAAATAAAGATAACATTGTTTAAAGTCGAACAAAAAGCAACATATCTAAGATTATTTATAGAAATCAAGTCATGGCATATTTTTATATAAAAATTAGGAAAAAATTGTTGATATTTAAATGTTATTAGTCAAATATAAACGTGGCAACACTAACACTATCCTACAGACGATATGAAAAGGAACCTGTTTGTGGCCATCACTGGACACTGGCGACTGCTGGTCACCGGCGCTTCATCGCTTTGAAGCCGCGCCATTGTTGGCCATTGTGCCTGCTCGCCGTTTGTCACCGGCAAATATAATAATTGCAATATTACAGCTCCCAACCGGTCACAACCGGTGCAGACCGGTTAGCAGTATTGTACTAGGACATCCGTTCTTACTAAAACATCTATTTGTAACTACTACACAATATAGATAAGTATAACATTGTGTTTAACAAAAATGTAAAAACTTATTATAAGTTAAAAAATTCTATTGATGATTTAGTTAAAGCGTGCTAAAAATTTTATAGTTTTCTTTTATTAAACAAAAGGCGACTTTCTTTAAAAGAACTGATAAAAATGTATTGCGTAAGTAAATAAATTACATACTTTTCCCTTTCGCAAACACACACAAAGATAAATACGTAATGAAGTTAACACGGTCTTCTCGTAGCGGACATTTTCTATATAAATTTTCTCGTAATAAACATTTGGTGTTTGTTAAAGCTTCCTATTGTTAGACGCGTCGCGCCCTTTTTTTGAGAGCTTTAACCAAACAAGTTTATATATGAGACAAAAGGAAGTTAGCACGTGTACGCTACCCTTATTACTAATTAGAGATTTTAACTTCAGTTAAACTGAATGTTAACTTTCACAATGAACGAAGTATAATGATTGTTAACTTTTTAAATAATCACGAAAAAAAAAAATTATTTTGAGTTTACCCAGTTGAAATATCCTCCAGCCTAGAAATTTTGCAATAGACTTTTGGAATTAATTTTAAACAGGGTTTATGAAGGTTCAAAAATAAAAGCATCATTTTCTTTAATAGTCATATTTAATTTAATATTTACATATTTTAATTGATAACTTAAATGTAACTTAACTAAGCTTAATTTCTAATAGAATATGTTTTGAGATCAACTGACTTACATATCTAAAGTCTATACATAGTCATTGTATATTTTATCACAATTACTTTGGTTTTAAAAATGTAACAAGTGAATAATGTAAATTGTATGTATTACGAGTACATATGTACTTATGTATATTTAACGTAAAATTAATTACATTGAAAGATAATATCTATTGTAAATGCATTGGTTTATTAGAACTATATTTGCAAAATGTTTTATATTCTTAATCACCTCTAAGTTGAACTTTCGGAAAAACTTTACCAATTTTTCTTCATTTATTTTTTCAAAAATTAAGAGATGGTATTACTTTGTTGTGGTTTGTCTAAAAGTTTTAACGAGTTTCCCAGATTAAAATTTTTCCGTGCGTCATTACATAAACTTTGTAGCTTTTAACAGTTCCTGTGGGATTACTTGAGGTCCATCCAACGGTCACTTTAAGAAAATGATTCTTTAGTATACCAAATATTTATTAATATTTGTTTGCATTAACTCTGAAACTATTCAACCGATTTGAATAATTATTTTATTGTTTGAAAGTTACACTATCCCTGGGTGACGATATTTATAATATTATTATATAAAATATGGTATTGTGCAAAATCAGTCAACCGCAAAGTACTAGAATCTATAAAAAGCGATATGTGTTTCATAATCGCATAAGTTAGGAATTACGCGTTTTTTATGTCAGTCATTTTAAGATAATTGTTGGTTTTTCAATATTAAATTGCTTATTGTCAGTCTAGTGTACTGTAAAATAAGTAAAGTCATTGCAAGTTGGTAGTGTAAATGACCTTTACATATGATCGGCAATTGTTTATCACATAAGTGCTAAGAAGGATTACAGCGTAGTATGCTGCCGACAAGCCTCTTGATATTTGGCTTTTTGACTAATGTTCTATTATGTGAATATAAATTACATTTTGTAAGTTATTTAAAATGTGTCAATAATTATTATGTTATTTGATTGTACAAATAAGTAATGCGTTACTAAATGGCAGATAAATTTGTGCATTAACTAATTGTTAAAGGACGGAACTGAACGTTGTGAACTTTAATGCGGTCTCTAAAGATTTATATGACCTTTGTGCAAATTAAAAAGTATTAGATTCAAGATTCAATATACATATGGAATGCTTAGATTGATAAATAACTGTTATATTTTGTACCAATACTCAAAAAACTGATTCACAAAGTAAGTTGTATGCAACGTTATACAAATTTATGTTGTAATAACTAGCCATTATGAAAGAAAAATGACCATGTTCACTGCAACATTGAGTTACGAATATCCATATATTCGTGGTCAGTAAATTAACTTAAATTTGAGACTCGTGTATTCAATTCACACACACACTTTCAACACGTTCATTCTTTACGATATTCATTCGAACTAATGTACTGCTTAGTAGGAACGCTCTCTTCTATCAAATTCAAAATCGTATACCACATACAGAAAACATTCTAGCGTTTGTCTCTATGTGTTCACAATGTGCTGACCAGTTCAATGCTCTCGTTGATCTCGTTCTGTTTGCTCTCGTCCTCGGCGTCAGGGTCATAGTCCAGGGTGGTGTATTCAGTATGTATGCTGCTGCTGTCTTCGCTGTCGTTCACATTGAAGTATGTGACGGTGGCGTAGCAGACCGGTCGTGTGTGCGCGGGGCTACTCCGCGTCGACTCGTACGCTGAGTCCGACCTGCCGCTGTCATTGGAATAGCTCTGCAGGCTATTGTTGTGCGAGCTGTAACTATTATAGCTGTTGTAGTAGGACGTGTTCTCGTAGGACTCGTTGTTGAGATGCAGGGGCGGCATAGAGGCGCGGCACGGACAGAAGTTTCGCACGTCTATCTCTGCGCGCGCGTCCACCGTGCCGCTCAGCGAGGGTGACCGCACCAAACCGGGGGACACGCGGTTGCGCGCCGATTTGCGGCTCTTGTTGCCTTTGAACAGTTTGAAGGCCTGCAAACAAATAAGCATATGTTAATTACAGAATTTATAGGACGAACTAAAATTTAAGAAAGACACATCACGTTAGTTGCAGATCGCCTGACCTAATGTCGCATGGTACATAAGTGTAAATGAATAATAAATAGAGATATCAAAGTATTAGATACCCGACCTACTGACCTGTCACTAGGTCGCAGGTCGTCGCATTGTAGAGTCAGGCACACGCACTGTCACCACATTATTATCTAATAATTATAATGAAGGCAGGTGATAGTAAATGTGGTCCATGCTATTTGTGGGTCAACTGCCAATAAATCTGGGTTCATTCAATCGTGACCTCTCTGAACTGTATCAATTAAATGATTAGCCAAAGTCCAGCCTTATTCACATCTACTGTATGTACTAGAAACAATTGACCATTTCCTTAGGTTTACATAATTAGGAATATTATTTATTATCACAATAACTTAGATAAATAAATATAAATGTATTATAAGCTGGCCGTTATCTAAGTAAATAACAAATTTCGAGTTTAGTTCGCTGACCTTGTAGTATTGATTAGTAACAATAAGTTGGTAATTGGGAGCTAAAATGCCTCAAACATGAGGGTCACGGTCGTCACTTTGAGGACTTTTTAGCGCTGCTGTAATATTGATCTTTGTAATTTCACTGTGATTATATCGTGAGAATATCTCCATCCATACATTTAGTAAATCGTCCCAGAATTAATTGGAATATCGTAGTACAACATTCCGACGGTAACATAAGGGTAGATATAAATGTTTATGAGTCAACTTAGATTCGAATTAGTATTGGTAGATGGTATATCGACTATCTCAGTTCTTCGTACTGAGACAGTAATTTACGAAACATATTAATTACATCTGGAATATTCCATTACAATATTCGCTGCGGGTGTAATTCAAACGCAACGCGTCTAACATACGAGCTAACTGTCAGCCAGCGATTGTGTAAACACAATAACAATTAACAGTTAACTGCGGAAGATAACCTCGATTGTTTTACATTACTAACGAACTGTCTACAACTACAATAGTTAACGGAGTTAAACGTTCACTTCTCGCACTTGTCTCGAACAAAACTCAATAACAATACAACCCTCGTGGGTAAAGTTAATTAGAGAAATATAAACGTAACTTATCGCAAGTTAGTGTCAGACATCGCTAATAAATACCATAAATTATATAATCATATTATAATGTAAGTTGCGACACATCGAAAGCATGGTGTGAAACAAAGGGTAGCTTGATTAAAGTGAACCGCGTCGGTTGAGCCCGTGGGAATGCGGGGGTATCCACGCACCGCCACCGTCACCTGTCGCATATTATTTGCCTAACAATTATATGTATGACCGCTTAAAACATATCATTAGCTCTTGATTAAGTGCGTGTTAAGGAATGATGTTATTTTCTGGAGCCAAGCTAAAAAAAATTAAAATGATTTATGTATACCACAAAAAGTTATACAGAATACAAATAGGGTATTTTATTACGAGCGTGGTAACATTAAAAAGGGTGTGCGTGAAGCGTGACCGCGCGTCTAACTGCCTCCGACATACCTGTGCTATTATCACGAGCCGTAGCGAAATTCAAGCTTTTCGTAGACTTCGTAGAAGGTCGTAGTACTTTAAGTAATAAAGTCACGCAAGAAAAAACGCAACTGTATTCGTATTCATTACAAAGTAATTAAAATTGTTAAGATATTTGCAACATATTGTGAAACATTATGTTGCAGCCGAGAAGGAAATTCCAAATAATTAATTGGAGAATTTCTTTGGAATTGGTGAGGTATAAAATGGGGTGGAGCATCACATCGGGATTAACCAAATATGAGGTAGTTATTACTATAATGTTTAAACAAAGAAAAAATAAACTTTCGTGACCGTATTTCCATAATAGCGTGGCAAGTTAACGCCAATTCTTAACTATTTATATTCCAACATCAAACATTTGGTCCAACATTGGGTCTAACAGGTCAAAGGTCAGGTTAAACGTGAATAAATTAACATATACACGTCTTGAATAACGTCGGTTTGACGCTGAAATATTAATGCGTGACGTCAAAGTTCGCTGCTACGTGACCATCCAGACCATCGAATAATAATGTACTTGTGGTGAAATTTTTAATTAAGAAAAAATAATTCTGTAGTTTTACTATAGTAAAATGGTAGAGTCTAATATTTTATTGTTTTTGATTGATAAGGCCATTGTTTGATGCGTTAAAATATCTATTATGAGTTTGATAAGAGAGTTGAATGTCATTTTATACGTTGTTAATTAGTGCGTGTTGCCACGCAACTCTTTCTCGTAGCTATGGAATCGTGTGACCACGGGGCGAGACAAATTAAAACATATTTTTTTGCAATGGTAACACAAATACAAATATTGTGGGAGCGCAATATCGTGGGAAATTATGTGATATGCGAAGTAATCGGATAGAAACGCCGATAGGGGTGTGCGGGGGTCCGCGAGCGTTCGCCCCAAACTGATTGAATTAGCAAACAGGGTGGGGCAGACACCGACTAACATTTCGTGTGATTACTGTCGTCATAGATTGAGGGTTACGGCTATTGTTTTTTTGTATCTTTATTCGCGATAATTTCCCAAAATAGGGTTTTACAGTGAAGTAATTTCTTTGCTTGATCAAACTCAAACGAACATGACGTCGGTGTAATCGTAGTGAAAAACCATATTGATTTAAAAACACCGATATAAAACTTTTCCATAAAGAATTTAGAGGCACGTGCTCCGTGTACAAATTACCCGGGGCACTGCCTTAACGACATGAAATAAAATAGACAAAACTTTTCCGAAGCTTTAACAAAAGGGCAATTTAGTGGCATGACCCGAAGGCATCGTTTCAACTTCCTAAAGCTAATAAAGAATAATTTTTTATAGACCTTAAGAGGTAAACGTCGTATTACGCAGATGTTTTAGTATTTTTATATTAAATTGTTACATATTTTAGGTGAACCCACAACTATAAAGTATGGTCCAGAAATAAAATTAACAATGAAGTAATTACTACTATTAAATAGGAAAGTAAATCGTTATATTTATTTGCGTAATTTTTATCTGAGTATAATGATCCCGGTAGTTATTTTTCTTTCATTTAATCTATCATTGGCGACACTACTTTGTCAACAATACAATATTAATTATAAGTTATCATCATTCTCTACATTAATAATGATATCATATATTAAAATAAAAAGATAATACCTATATAAAGGCTATAAATTTCACACATCAGACATGTATTTACATGCGTATTTGTGTTGCAAACAAAACAGTATCGTTTCCCGCCTTTTCACGCGCACCGCTATCATCGTCCGCCATTACTCATTGTAATGGCCGCTCCCGGCCAGGCAAAGGTCCACTGTCATAAAGCCACTTAACAAAAAATATGCCAGGAACTTTTGTAAACATTAATAATCTTAATATGGAAAAATTTAAAGAATTATTCCAAAAGGAAAATTAATATGCTTTGATAAATAGCACAATTTTTTTGATCCAATTAGAAAGAAGCAATTAATACAAATAGTTTTGGAAGATGCAACAAATTAATAACTACCTTTAGTACATTTAAATGCTTAGTTATTAAAGCTTTAAGAAGGGGTTCTTTCGACTTAATAATGTTAATTCTTGCTTTATGTTTGATTAATTATAAAGGTCATACATTTCTGATGGTATTTATTAAAATCTGCACCGCACGTGTGTAGATGTCCTAACAAGACAATGAAGCACGCAGTAATTCTCTTGTGCAAACAGAGATAGTGGCGTGGCGGGAGAAATGTTGAGCGGTGAGTGGTGAGGTTGAGCGATAACAGGGTAAACAAGTCGGACCGCTCGGCTGCGGGAAGCGCACAATCGTTTTAATTATAGAATGTAATTAATAGCAATAATCTTTCATTAATAAATTATTAAAAGTGTCAATCCAGCTGCTTGATAACTAACTACAAATATACTTATGAATTGACCACTTCTAGTTCGTTTTTTAAATTATGGAATTATTTTCAAACTTTTCATAAGTGAGGTAATACGTTTATTCGTATTTTTAAAACAAAAATATTCAATTAACAAGATAATTTTTTTTAGATCCTATTTCTTTAGAATTCAAATAAAAAGTATGTTTTATTTATTACATAAAACATAAATATAATTCAAAATTCTTAACCTATTTCACACAACTGATTACGTCACATCACCATCGACTACAGAGAAAAATCTCTCGTTCCCTGCCAATTTATCATCGAAATACTCAAGTGCGCCAAAACGGAACGTCAAGGCGCGGCCATTTTATGGCTAACCCAACCAATGCATATCTCTTGCGTATCGACAGTTTTACAGCGTCAATATATGAATGCGTGCGAGCCACGAACCCGACGTAACTCAAATACTGCCCCTAAACAACTGACGCAGGAACTTCAGGACTCCGTCAGCACTCAGAAATACAATGGTCGTCGGTACTTAAAATTTCAACAAGTATTGTGTAGTGTGTGTGTGTATGTGTGTGTGTGTGTCAACAATTTTCAGTGTGAAGCTAAATGAAAAGAAAATAGTATAGCCAAAAAACGTAAATTTACAGTTCATTAAAACACTCGTTACTATTTCAAACAACGCACCTCCACCTCTTTCGCCCCGTTACTAAGTACTTCTCAGCGAGTGAATTGTGATGTTCGCGCAAAGTCCAGTCGAATGTAGAGTAAATATCTTCGGATATTTATGTATTACTCACGCTATTGATATGCACGTGTTATTCGCAAATATGTCTATATCCGCCAAAGGATAACATAGCGATATTTAGATCTTGGCGCGAATGTAAATTTAGAAAAATTTACACAACAAATATGTATTGAACGTAATAAACACACAAATCCAATATACTATTATAAATATAAAATGTTTGATTAGACAAATGAGTCGTCAAGGATAACGTATGATATTGAGCAAATTCCGCGGTGTGGTAATTGCGTAAGGCACCGCGCGTCACTGCCGCGTTATATACTCCTTTGTGGAGATACAAACAGTGTATCGCGCTGTCTGTCTGTCTGTTTCCCGCACCGCTATCTTGTGCAAACGTACGCATACAAAAGCAACAAATATTTCAACATGCCTATTATATTCTACTAAGGTAAAAGAAGAAATTAGCAAGCTAACAAAACACAGATAGGCGTCAGGAGCGAGACACGCCGCAGCGGCATGCTTTACACCAAAAATAAAAATTCACAATTTTATAGAAATATGATTTTGATTCGGTTGTGTTCGAATGTGTAACCAAACATTATAACAACCGGGACACATTTCCGGTGTTTCGATAAACTTTGTACGCGCAAAAATATTGACATTGAAAATTGTACAAATTATAATATTTAAAATTAGTACATTAGGCGATAAAGCGACAAATATAGACAATGTATGTAATAGCATCTCGATTTACCTTTATGTGACGTGCATTTTTGAATGCCTAGAAATACAAATTATATTTATTATATCAACTTTACTGATTTTGGCCACTTCATAAATTGCTCGACACAAAAATTCGCTAATCGTATTGTACAAGTATCTCTTAGTCTATTGTGTGAAAGTTGTCAATTGCGCAGTCAAAAAGCTCCTTTTATTGGCGACAAGTTCTTGAGTAAGTACACAATGGAACCCCGCCGAGCGATCTTCACCGCTTTGTCCATGACTTAGCATCGGTTACACAAGTCCTTCAAGTTTATTATCAATAAAAAAGTTATTAATACCCTTAAAAATTAGCCTCTTTTTACGAACTGTAGTATTAAAGCGATTATCAGAATTAATTGCCCTCATAAGCCTGTAAGTACAAGATTAGTTTAACTGTTTTAAACAAACTTTTTTATTTTTTTACTATAGGTTAAATAAACATAAATAAATTTATTGCTTTTCCCTATGGGCACGGAACTAGTGTGATGGATGACCAAGCCCTCGCCCCCGCAGTCCACAAAATATTCAAATGAAAACAAACATCAAAATAAACATATTACTATGAAATACAAAATAAATATGATTTACAGTAATAATATTGAAATTTACAGTTTGCTAAAGTTGTCCAAATAAATATTTAATATAAATGATTGTAAACCTTGTATATTATTATTAGTAATATTTTATCTAGTAAATACTTAAACGTATAGTCAAATGACGTTCGAACACAAATATTTTGACCTGCTCGGATTTTCCTCGGGCGTGGGCACTGAGCGACACAGCAGAGACCTGGTGTACGTCAACTGATGACTGTTAAAAAATTCAATCTCTCTCACATCCACATCCACATATGCGGTCGTCTCGAGGCCCGACTTTGGTAAACACATCACTAAACCTAAACACCGATATTTTCGTAAGTGTTGATAGAGATTTGGCTTTTGGTAGTCGCTATACGAAACTTTTGAAGTTGAATTACGCTAAATTTTTCATGTTACGACAGATGAAAGTTATAATTTTACTGTTTCACTTCAGACTATAAAGTTAAATTCTCTTAACGTCTGTTCTAGGATATGTGCTATATTTATTTTACGTTTAGATGTTTCCTATATATTGATAGAGATGCCGTGCTTTCATTTGAGATTGTACAATATGAATTATATTTGTTATTTCTTAACCATATTTGTGTAATCTTATCACACTTCTTTATCATGAAATATTGGTTTTATAAATCCAGAGCGAGGCGGCCTATTTTTAGGTAAATGCAAATTTTCGCACAGAGCGTAAGAGATAAGATGTTTCGTCCTTCCTTCACGTTAGAGTGAATTATTGCGGTATTACATGTAAAAATATTTTGATAAATCAAGGTAAGGAGAACGCGGTCTGACGAGGTCAGGTAGAATGCAAACTGCCTATAGCTCAGCGGTTAAGCTGACGGGAGGATACTCGTAATGAAATGTTCCATATTTTATTCGTGTATATTTTTGAATTAATGTTATACGTCAACAGAAATAAAATATTATAATCTCGTAATTAAATATATAAATATTGATGAAAATATAATGGACCCAAACTACGATTACACGAACAATGTTTGATGTAATTCACAATACACATAAAAGACTCCGTCGTTTTATCAGTTGCAAGTAAAACATAAATTAATATTATTCTAAACATACATAATAGAAAGTATTTAAGATTAATTTAAGCAACTTAAAAGAAATAATTCAATATTTCAAAATAAACTGGACTATCATCTTAGTTCTACGGTAAGAAGCAATCCACCTGAATGTTTTAAACAATTGCTTTAAAACGCAAAGCCGTTAATTCATGTAACACTAAGTGGATCAGTTTATATGTTCGGGCGATTCCCGATTCTATTCTAGTTCGTATACAAAGTTAAAAATATATATTTAACTAGGCTATCGGCGATATACAACCGAACTCGGGAGCTTTCTTTTTTTAGTATAGTCTGTGTACATCAAGGCAATAATGTTTCGTATACTCTGCAGTTGGAACGTAAATGTGTATACGAGTTTTTACGAAAGTTTGTAAACTCTGGAGTAAATTGCTGTTCAAACTCTATATAATAAAAAATGTTTAGTTTTCTAAATTTTAAGGAAGAAAAAAACATATTGGCATACCCGAGACAAACAATGTTTACGCGTCCATATCGAGAAAAGTGTTCATAAAACATGTTGGAAATATTTACGCGTAGTAATATATACGTGACATTGTAAGAATCGATTATATCAGTGCGTAGTTGATATCACTGTATCAACATACAAATATTTCGAGTGTCCAAACACAATTTAACTTATTGCTGGAACTTTAGGTTATAATTGTCCGTTAACGATGTTTACTTTCGCGCCATAAACAGCGTTAACTAATCATACTTTTATTATCTGTGACTTGGTGTTAACGAGTTCTTAATTTGAAAATGACAGTGACGTTGCATTTGTTTTTTTTTAAATATAGTTGACATCATGTTTTGCCACCTCTTCGCTATTGTATAAGCGCCAATAAACTAATCAAGTACCATGAAAGCCTTCAGTTTTTTGGGATTACAAGAACTGTTAGTAAATTTCAAACCTTCATAATATCTATAATAGATAGATATCGTTCACTATCAGACTTAATAAAGTCCCAAATATGTCAAGGGTTGCGGCTATCGTTGTACTCATAAACATTATTACGTTAGACCTAAATATTTATTAGATAAGTTGTTTATATCAAGTGTTTTTATAAAGTAGGGCGTGGTACATTGTAAACAAACGTAATGTAATAAATCTTATGATGATATAGATAAGATTTTATTATTATTTACTACGCGACACGTAAACACGAATACATACATATATTGTGGCGGGAACGGAAGAACACGCCCCCTTTAATCTAAAATAATAAACCCTAGTTATTTTTAATAATCTTACTAATGTTATAAATGCGAATATATGGATGTATGTATGAATGTTTGTGAGAAGGTATCTGTAAGACGGCTCAACGGAACTTGACGAAATTTGAAATAGGCGTAGAACATATTCTGGAAGAACACATACATATTCTACTAATTATTTTTTTTTAATTCCGCGCTGACGAAGTTGCGGACGGACAGCGAATTGGGTAAATACGAGATGAAACCCAATGATGTAAAAGGATAAATGCTATTATACTGTGAGTGATAGAGGTAAATATGACTGTGTAATGTACGCAATCGTTCAGCTTATTGTAAGGAAAATGTTCTATCTCTCAATATTACAAATAAGTAAAAATATATAAAACATAATTTTGCAAATTAAATTTTCACTTTATAATTGTCCTTTTGTCATAACTTATTTTTAAAAAAATAAAGAAGTAGACGCATTTGTCAATTAAGAGCTTTTGTTTCTCTTAATAGAAAAGCGTAAGTACATACCTCTACAGAATTATTGTCTTAATTTGTTGGAAGCTTATTAGATTTCAATAAGATCCGAAATCATCATAAAGACGGTCTACGTAAATATGTTAACTGTTAATCACACTTATTGATATAAAAAAAAAAACTTTAAATCATACTTGGAAATACTCCGAAACTTTACAATAAATTAATATTTAAAGATATTTACCGTTAGTTAAATACAGCAAGTTTTTAATTTAATTAATCTACATATAGATTATTATTCATGTTCTAACCTTTAGCCATCGCCTTCTGGTCTCGGTGAGAAAGTCAGCGAGCACCATCACTGTCACACGACGAAACTTCGGAAACACGAATGTGGGAGATAACCTCAGAACACATACACACGTCTCGCGGGCCGGCGAGGGAGTGCGCGCCACAGAACCACGGAGGGCCACGCCGCCCCCGCCCGCGCCCCGCACCCCGCACCCGCACCGGCACCCGTACGCCAGGGGCGTCATCCCTCCAACTGATAAAGTGGACAAGAGCAAATGCTCTAAATAGAATCTAAGTTGCTAATTTATCTGATAATTAGTGCCTATTTTTTTAATAAAGGTTAACACTAGCACAATATAACTATCTATTGACATACTCTTTTAAAAAACATAACCGCAAAATTAAAAAAAATATATGTGACTTTTATCAAGCCGTTTCGTTTTATCAGTAAATCACATTTACGTAGACTTTGACTATAAAACGTGTGATGTCGTTAAAAGCGTCTTAAAACTTTTTATGTTACTTTGGAAAAGCATCCACGCTTCGGCCTAGATTTCTGTGGCTGCAAAGATAACACCTTTGCCAAGGTTAGCTGAAATGGAGGCTTAAATCTTTCACTATTAAACACATTAAATTTATCTTTATAGCATTTTCAAACCTTTGGCAGTAAATTGTTAATATTAATATATGACAAAACATTAATTTTATGGGTTTCTAAATATGTAGTCCCATATAGGTATATTCTGAATCGTCTTTGATCGGGAATTAAAATCAAAAAATATTTATAGTATTAAATGTTATAAGATCCAGCAACTACTAAATACCAAGCGTCTCGCACATCGACATTTGCTGATTGCAGGCGTTGCGTGTCTTTATTCCACAGAGGAGGGAACGCACAGAAAGAGGATTTCCCCTTCTTATCCGATCCCCTCCTCAGCCAAACTACCCTTACACCTTCCAACCTTTAGAAAAAAAAGATGGGATCGGGAAGTGGATCAAAATTAGGCCCCTGGCATGATCTCAGAACATCTGAAATAAGAGGAAATAAGCTATACATAACTCGTACTGCAAAGTAAATAGAAAATTTACATATATGTACCGAGGTCCAATGATAAAGAAATAAGATGTATACGTTATCAGTGTACAAGCAACATTAAATATTTAAAATCAAATGTTTGTTTCCGACACAATTAGCACATAGCACTGATAGTCGCACATTCCGCCTTACTTTGACTTTAATTCACACATCTATTTGAAGCATTGTTTTAACATTTCTAAAAACATATTAGTTATAACTCTCATTCACACATTAGTCTTATTTAGTTTCTATTATAAATAGAAACAAACCTTAAAGTTAAAAGGTCATTAAGTAACAATTTCAGCGTCTATGTCCCCACCGAGGAGTTCGGAGCCTCGGAGAAAAGATTATTCAAAATAAGAAGCACCAATAATCAATGGTGTAGTGTATGCATAAACGTAGTGTTGTTTGTCTCGAGCGTACACGCCATAAGTACATGCCGGAGAGAGGGGACGTCAGTCGATGTCAGACCTTTGAGCCGGCAACACGTGTCGGTACGTGAACGAGCCAAATATAGCACAACGAATGCTACAAATGGGTTAAAAGTTAGGGTATCCGCTCACTTGTTTGTGAGTTCGAGTCCTATCAATTAACTCGTTCGTTTACAAAATCCTAGCACAAATCTAGAGCTTAGTTGGTTTATTTTAAATATTACATAGTAATTTTCATAATATCTGCTATTATATTGAATATGTCAAAGAATTTAATGCACAACATTTTATTTCCTTGAGAATAGGACAGGCTTACATTAAAATTTTAATGCTCTACAAATAAATAAGAAGCATGTAGGGTAGAAACGAGACTAGACTTTGCAATATATATCCCGATCTATTGCGTCAGCGGGGTGCGGGGTGCGGGGTGCGGGTTGCGATGTGGGTCAGCAGGGTGAAGGCTGTATGTAGGGTAGTTAGATAACAGATTATGTAACTGACCATTGGCATTACTTCGATGACATGATATTTTTATGACATAATTTATTTTAGTTTATAGAATGGAATCATAACCGTGCCAATATACTAGACCTAATAAGGAAATTGGGGAATACTACGGGTAAACTCCGAAATTAATGAATAAATTTTATTAATAGTTTTACGGTTTACCATTGAGGTGTTTCTCCTACGTGTTATCATTTATTACCTCAACGTATTTTACAGGGGAAATCGCCTGCGCATCTGCGACAATGAACACGTAGTGTAACATGTACCTAATTTACTAAAGAAAATTATATACACGTTAAAAAATTAAATATAAATTTAACATACGTAATGAAAACGAGTTTCTCGTAATATTCTATACAAATAATCGGATATGTAGACTCTTTTTCCACCAGCGCGACTAGCGACGCGATGCTTAAAAACTGTTATGTGATTGTGTCTGTACCTGCCCGTGTCACTGCACGTGATCAGGTCAGGACCAGCGTGACACATTTGCCTGTATTAAAATTTATAATCAGCCTAACGCTATCGGCAGTCAAAAAGGAACCTAAACCACTACGTACATTCATATTTGTAATTAAAAGAAACCATAAAAATGTCACATGCTGTGTATAATTAGAACGCAATTTGCAAAGCTTAGAAACAGGTAAATAACTTTGAGTTTGTTAATTTTATTCTAAAATTACATTGCTTTGGTGTATACATTTTGTCATTTATATAAATTACCGTTTAAATTTAGTTAAAGAAATAAATTATGAAAAACATGTTATTGCCCTCAGTGACAAATCTAAATTAAACACCCACGTCTATCTTTCACTTCATGATTCTCATTTTATATTAATTTGTACTGACAACAACTTAGTTATTCGCAAAATAATAATAAATTCGCGAAGTGAAAGGTTAACAACAATTATTAAAATTAAATTTAGAAAGTATTTAAGTCGAATAATACTTACATCATTAAAATCACATCTTTGTTACGTATGAAATAGCATGTAATACAAGCTCCTATCAGCACTGTGTGGTCTCAGCCGATACGCCCTCATTGACATGTTGTCGCCTTAGCGCCGGCGACAGCCCTGTCGATAAGTCATAGTGCGTGCCCTAAACGGCACGTACACACCTGACATACAAGGCACATCACTCAGATTTAAAATTCCTAGTAACCAAATTCATAATGGATTCAAGAGTTATAATTTTATTATAATTTATATTTTCATAACATATCCGATACTACAAAAAATCAACTTCAAAAAACAAAATAATCAAAACCTAATGCCACTTATGTCAAAAACAATATCACTAGCATGATATAAAAAAGCCTGTATTTACTAAGGCAATATTTGATATGGCAAGTAGAACTGTCATTTCTCCCGCTATTCCATACGTGGGAACGTGAAACTCCCGCGCTACCCACGCGCCGGTCACGTGACCGCGAATTAATCACCATGTTCACTGCCCACCCCAGTTTGTGCTATCCAGATACGGAATTATGCACTTTACACGTATTGTTATTGAGATAATAGTAGCGTGTGACGTCCAGTAAGTTGATGGAGTAGATATGTCATCAAAGGTTGAATTATGCCATATACGTATTGGTGAAATGAGTTGAAAAATATACATAACACAAATGCACATATGAATATGTATATTATTATACATAGCGTAGTAAACAAATGCAAAATATCACGTTAAGTATGGTAAAAAACATTCCGATTTGGATGTACATAGATGCAATAATTAAAACGTATTAATTCAAATAGAGCTTTGACTTATTTTATGCAGTACATAGCATGATACTAAGTCTCGTAGTTACAGTTATGCATCACAACTGTGTGAAAACATCCCCTAACACAAATCAAGTACTTTCGTAAATGCAGGCTGGTTCTTTTTCGCTTTAATTTTAAGCCATAAAAGAAAAATATGTTTTCAAAATTTTAATCCTAAAAAGCTCTTAGTGTTCGAAATTCAAAACCATAAATGAATGAATATACACTCGTTTGTGTATGTGTGTGTTCGGCACACAAATGCAATGCCACGCGTCGCCATAGCCAGCCACGTGCTGCAATCCCTGCCACGCGCTGGCACGCGCTGGCACGCGCCGCCACGCGCCGTTCTAATATTTTTTTCTATAATGAGCAAAAATATTTAATTGCTTTTAGTGCATACTTTAATCTTCAATACTCGTTAAGTTCGAAATGCTTTACAAACATTTCAAAGATAATAATGCCAACAAAAGTAAACGTACAATGAAGGATTACTGTTGTACAGTAAGATAAAAGTTTTATGTTGACAATATTTACAAGTACTTGCGTAGAACAAGGAATATACAGACCTATGTGACTAATAAGTAACGGTTACGCTGTAGTTGTGCAAATTATAACTTTAATGTTCGATATAAAAGCTTTTAAATAACACAAATACTAACGAAAGTCTAATTTATTGTCTTTTAAATAATAAAAGAGTTTTCATCATAATATAATCGATTAAAACTGATTACAATTCACTAGTCGAAGGTAAGATTTAATAACAAAATGTAAATGAACTTAAAAAGTATGTCCATTTTAATTAACATCAAAGATTTAATTGTTACTCACTTGTTTTTTGCCAACAGACTAATATGTAAGGTCAATGACATTATGAAACATTAAGGTATTGTGGTAAAGGACAAAAGAAGGTGGACAAAGGTATATAACCTATGTAAAAGCTGCCACGCCATGTTCTTAATGGAAAATATTAATTTCTGTAGTTAAACAACGGGACCTGTCAAATGTATCAAATATTGAACTTTAATACGATTACTTTATTACTTATTTTGGCTATTTATTGACACAAGTTTACTATTTTAAAGAGATGTGGCATTTAACAGCAATAATAACAATATAATATTAAAAATATAGCTTAAAGTTAATTAATCTTAATTTTTTTAAATAATACGTTGAAATTTAGAAAATGATAATCAGTCTAAATAGATATTATTTAATATAAAATGTAACAAAATAACAGGTTCCACCGAGATTTGAACTCGGATCGCTGGATTCAGAGTCCAGAGTGCTAACCATTACACCATGGAACCGTTGAAGCTGATGGTTTAAAATCCTGTTCTATTCTAGATTTTTTCTTATTTCACTTAAAAATAACTTTTAAAAGCTACGTTTCCTGTATACATAATACTTTACGTATTATTACTACTAGCTTTGCTAATGAGTTTTAATTCTTTAGGAACGACATGAAAGGTGAAATGTCTTATCGTTCGTCACAAAACTACTTGTTTCAGTGACGTTCTTGAGTGATGACGTCATGTGACGCTGCGCGGGGAGCGGAGGGGGAATACAACCGCATACAGGCATTGATTAGTCGAGAGTGACGTCACGGGAATGTGCAACATTCGGAAACACGATCATTCTTATATCGAACCAAAAGTTAGAAGACTCTTTCGCGACGTGTAATAGCGTCGCTATAGTACTATACTTTCTTGTTAGTTTTTACTTGTAGGTTACTTGTTTTAATTCGTCAACTATAATCTAAAGTAAATCAGAATGAATGTGTTTGAGAGTTAATTCTAAAGAAATTATACTTATCTATCACTAAGTGCGAATCCCAAAGCAATTACTCAAACAATAGTCAATTTCAATATCTAATAATTTTACCGACATATTTCATAATTAAATTTATATATAAGAAAAATGATGTATGAGTGATAATTGATGAATCGATTTTGAATCGAACCCTCTCGTTTATTTAAACAGTGGAGTTCTGTTAGAGATGCGGCGGAGGCGGAGGTAATCGAGTTATGTTTAAAATCGATTCATCATAGCATGCGACAATCGGCAGAACGCTTAATTTTAAGCTTGTTTGTCAGAAAAACATGACAAGTAGTAACACTGTTTTTAAAAATCGAATATTATGTGTAAGTACTCTGGCGGCTAAAATTTGCATTAAACTAATAAAAAATCTATTGCGTTATAGAGTTACGTTTTTTTTTCGTTTTTTTTTTAAATATTAAAACTTGTTAAATATGCAGTGAATGTATAGCA
Source organism: Papilio xuthus (assembly GCF_000836235.2). Taxonomy (NCBI): domain Eukaryota; kingdom Metazoa; phylum Arthropoda; class Insecta; order Lepidoptera; family Papilionidae; genus Papilio; species Papilio xuthus. Next base: position 6,928,672 of record NW_013532703.1, on the reverse strand, counting down.
TTAAGTACGTATTGATCATTGTTATAACATTGCTGGTGTAATAAAGGACAAATAATGTAAAAGAGTCCATCACCAGACAAATAGTACTGTTATTGGGTAAAGAGCAGATGAAGCACATGACTAGGTAATGTGTGGAAATGTTCGCCCCATTGCCGCCGCTGAGTTATTGCTGCAAACATTGTGAGACCGTTGTTATTATTTCTCTTATTATTTATATTGATCATATCTGCATAAAGTATCATTTTGACTTGGCATACATCAGCTTATCAGTCTTGATACTTTCTGCTAAATATTTTAGTAAGGTAAGTTGGGTAAATCTTTGATGGTTACAGCTGCTTTTATATGCATTTTATATCTTTCATTTGCTTTTATATCTTAAGCACATTTTTGTTTTGAAGCCATAAAAATTAAAAAAAAAATTATTCGTGTACTTTCCTCTTTTTCATTTATTATTACGTATTATATTTAATAACGGTTTTTTTCGTTATATTTTGTGCACTATTACATTTACAAAAGTAAGGTATAAGAAAACTTCGAAGTTGATTTCAATCTTGGTTTTAATAAAATGTTTCTATTAATAATACCAAAACGTTTTAATCCGTGTTCCTAAACGGATTGGCAAGAGTATTATTGTAACGAAATGGCATCACGTCCACCTACCCACTAGCCACAAGCCGCTAGCCACTGGTCAACACTGAACATACCGTTTTATTGCCGCACAATTAGAATGCTATGAATTGGGGCTGAGACTCCCTCACCCCATTGTCCTTTATACATTGCAAAATAAGGTCGAATTTCACGTAACATTATTAGGAGCAAGTAAATTAAGTGACCACGCAACTGACCGCTTCATTTCATCGAATTGACAAAGAAAACACGCACAAGTTGATTGTGATGCACTATATAGGAACTGTAATCAAATTAATATTTGAAATAACAGAACCATGTAGATATATGGGCTGTATAAGCTTCTCTGTATTTATTTTAATTTATTTTATCTTTTACTTCTCACTTTTTAATTAATTAATATTAAAATAAAAGCTCCAATCAAATTAACTCTATCTACTAACTGAAAAACTTACTATGCCTTGTAAATCTTTAGCTTGGACTTCGTTCGTCCGAAACAATCAAAGAAGAAAATTAGAGTAAGAAGTCCACTTGATCATAAACGTAATATTACACGAACTTCAAAAGTCCATTTCTTTAAGGATATCATTAAATAAAAAGCTTTTCTGGCGCAAATGTTAAGCCTATATGTAAATCAATTGTAGCCAATTATAAATTAATATTATAAAATGAATATCGCATTATCATAAAACTGTTATCGTAAACTATAACGCTTGTAACAAATAATAAATCCGTCAGCCGACAGTGGCCATCGACAATTCAACTAAATTTATAACTGGCAACATCTCGTAAATTTATAATCGAATTAATTGGGGCGAGTCGATTGAATCGAGTGGGTCGAGATGAATGCCGGCTAATGATCGCGCGTGCCTTGACAATTATTTCGCGGACCCTTTCCCTAGTTTCTAATTTAAATTTAGAAGGCAAGTCGCGCGCAATTCAGTAAGCACTTAGCTAACCTGTTGATTTATAGCTTTAAATACATCTTGAGGATTTGAAAGAATAGTAAACAATAAGATTTATTAAATAACCTCTCTTTTATTATACAACGGGTTTACGGAAACGTATATGTATCACTTTTCTACATGGTCTTTTTCCGATTTCCAAATGAAAATAGATTGTGTTCACGAATGTACGAGTGCATGTAAAATGTATCTTGTAACATTTCAGTTCTCATTCATTTGTTGATCTCCACTGCTAAGGACGGGGGCCAACTTTATCTACATATATGTATGTCTGTGGATAACTGAGTGTATCTTTCTACGTTATTATATTCATGTTATTAATTTATATTTTTTGTAAACGAACAAATATATAACAAATATCGCATAACTCGGAAAACAGCATTAACCCTCTACAGATAACCAGAAAAAGATCATTAACATCGAGGGGCCGGCTACTAAATTCGAACTAAAGAAGAATCATGCAAATTATTTAATTCTAATAATTGTGTATGTCGACAGGCGTGACTACTGCTTTCAAATAAATGTTTAATTGCTATATTTAAATGTTTGTGACTATGGCTGTGGATCTACGGCACTGTGACGATTGAGTGACAGCTGTGACGCATCGAATTGGCGCGAAATGTTCAATTTAAATGTTCAATTGTTTATTTTTTATTTCACTTGTCCTGATATAACAAATTATATTTTGCTAGAAATACTAGTATAAAAATATTAATGATTACTAAATTAAACACTTGTATGTGTGATAAATGTTTCAGTTTCACGCTAGCTAATTCAGTGTAATTACCAAGTATAGTAGTATTTCCTGATATTTTTTATGGGTGAGTTAAAAGTTAATTCTAGTCCTCCTCCTAATTTTTTGTAACAGTGCAAATATAGCAAGAGAAAAGGACTCGACGTAGGAGAGGCCAAAAAAGTAAAGGTAAATATCCTTGTTCAGTTTGTCGTCTCCTCTGTCCAATAAGCATTATATAACAATGTACTATTGCATATGTTTATGAGTAACGGTCCTTTAGTGCAGTGCAGGGCACTTGCTCGTTAGCCAACTTCTAGTATAAAAAGCACGTAGCATTAAACAATTCACAATCGAATAATCTTTCCACTAAATGACACGTACTGCCATCTGTTAGTAAAAAGGATAACTAGTGGAGCCTGCTGTAATTTGAACATTATTTATTTTTTATTAAAAAATTAATAATCACATTATTACTTTGATAGTGTTCGTAACTTTTACAAATCTAATCTTTATCGGTTTTTCTTAACAAAATATTCAGATTCAGAATCAAGCAAAACAAAACGTTTAATTAATCGCGCCATAGATGGCGCTGAGATATATTTTTGATTTTAAATGCGAAAACTGTGAAATTGATAATAATTAATTCAATATTATTAAATTAGGTAAACCTTTTCCTTCCTCTTTGTTATAATTTGAATGGTGCATTAAATTGATTATTAAAAAACATCAACGTAACATCAGTGCTTGATAATTATTTAATTTTCCTAATACAGCAACACTAGCGATCAATTGTCAAAGCGGCAAGCTGCTGTAAAAATAAAAATATTAATCTATAAAGTACCAGTTTGGAGTTATTGTCACAGTATTTTCATCATAGATATTGATTTATTTATTTTACAACAACTAATGGACTTTTAAATGTGTAGAGTTTAATTAGCATTAGATATTTGTGATATATACAAAGAGAACGTGTTGTTAGTAGATATTCATACATTCCTGTAGATTACAATGCCTTCGCCCCGGGACCAGGATGAGGACGTGAATCTATCGATTTATGTTCGTGTTGTATCGTCTATTTTTATTGTAAGTATCTGAAATAATTAAAAATAAGTAATGTTTCTATTACCTTTATAGTATTGGAGTATAACAATTAAATTAGTTTATTTGATTTATTTCTATGCTCATATATGTATATCGAAAGACGAATTTATTTTTGTGAATTAAATATATTTTCTTAATTTTATCAACTGAAAATCAGTTGTACGATTGATTTTAACTAAAATTTAAACATATTGAAGGCTATAAATACTTTTATTTAAAAAATAATCTTTCTTTTACTACAAAACACCTTAAATTGTCGAACCTTTATTTGATTGGTACTACCTCCAATTTTAATTGAAATGCTTAATTCTAACATGCTTTGTACAGGTGTCAGCTATAACTGCGTTTGCATTTACTGTGGCACGGCTGCTGAACCCGTATTTATTTTATGAGAAAGATTTAGAAGGAACAGATCTAAGTGAGTACATTTTTCAAATGAATATTATTCATGATCAAATATGATAATTTTATTCCAATGAAACAGGTTTTTCTCCCCTCAATTTGAAGTGCAGACCAACTGTTGGCAAATATACTCTCTGGTCAAAATGATGACAATACAAATACAGTTGTTTATGTTGTAGTTGTGCACTACCTGATATCGGGCATGATGGTTGTGGCGAGTGTGATTGGGGTGGTGAACAGTGCAGTTATGTTGAGCCGCAGTCAGCAGGCGCGAGGGGTAACTGTCTGGTTGCTGCTAGATTCGCTGTTCGAAGGTGCGCGCGTTGTTTACGCGTTCGTAAGCGCCGCTGTGCTGCACGGCACCGGTATGTTACTGCGCTACGAGCTTGCACTCACCCTCATCCAGTACTGTAAGTCTATAATCCACTATGCATTATTTTAGTACATGTTTGCCGTAGACATTGTCTGTCTGTCACTTGAAATGTTCTAAATGGATAAAAGTTTGTCTATAAATTGTATGTGCTGCTCTGTGTCGGTGAAACTTTTTGTAGTCAATACAAGAATATTGCCATTTCGTTAATTAAAGTTGGCTGTAGCGTTTCAAGAATCTGTTTAATAGCAGGACAACCACCCCATACAATTACATATAGTGAAGAGTTTGTTCAGGTATGTAATTTCCTTCCAGTGCTGGACAGCTATGTATATTGTCAGATGATACTGAGACACTGACAGTTCGAGAGGCAGCTGCAACGCCGGCGCCAGCGCAACATCAGAACTGTTTATTCAAAGAAACTTTTATAACAGTTAACTGATTACGCTATGCAACAAATGATCTATTGTACCAAAGGAGTGGCAACACGGTGGCATCATCAAATCTCTGGTCACAAAACCACTCTAGTATTATTATGTATTACAATGTATATATAAGATTAACTTGTAGATGCTGTCCCGAGGGCGGTACATTTCTTAGTGAGATTGATTTGTAATATAAATATGTTTATGTTTTTAAAACAATATTCCATATTAGCTGTGATTTTATCAAATTCTAAGTTAATTTGAAAGAAAGCTTTACCTACCACTATGAAAGGTTTGAGAGTTTAGGTAATTAATAGACTATGTTTTTTGCTTGATTTTTTATTGGCTGATCTGATTTTTTTAACTTAAATGTGATATTGGCCACTCTTTAAGGGTAAAAAGATACATTCCTAGTTCTATTTTTGTTTATTATTTTTATAATTCTCGAAACTATTTTAACGTAACTGTGTAATTCGTATCTATTTCGTTCGCCTTTGAGATATTGCTTGAACAATTTCTTTGTCTTAGAATTCCGGGATAAAACAAGACGCAGCTTGCCTTGTATAAGATATAGAAGAAATAGAAAACTCGCCTAAACCAAAATACTATAAAAAACATTCTTTGACAAAGAAATTGGATGTAAAAGCTGCCAAAGAATGAATGACTATTGTGTAATGTACGTGATCGTACTGTTTTAGTTCCTAGCTTGTGTAATGGAATATGATAATTGAACTCATTTTAAACGTATGTAGGTATTGAATAGAGAAAGTGTAATGTAACGCGAACGTTGTGTTACACATCAACGGATGTTATAAATTGAGAGTTTCCTGTCGTTATTTTGATTGGATATGAAGATACTTTTTAGCAAAGGTCAAATCGGGTCTGGGAATGGCTTTCGTCAACAACCGAATTAAGAAGGAATCCAATGATTCATGTTTTTGGGTCCGACTATAACATGTGTACCTGAGTATCATGGTGGTAACATGGTGAAACTCTTGCTATTCATTATAAATAAAAGATTATAATCCCATGCATGAGGCCCGTGATTTTTCAAATTTGTGTCAGGTAAATTTGAACGGGAAACTCTTAAAATATGATTATGAAAAGACTTTTTTTATATTTTGATTTTTATATTACGTTTAAGTTACTGTTTCTTTTTTTAATTTGATATAATTTTAAACATTCTATTGGCTATTATTATTCATTGATATTGTTTATAGTTATTATATCGTAAGTTAAAATAAATAGACTGTCACAGCATTTACTTTCCCGCCGCATATACAAGTTAGATATAATTTATATCGTAAACTATTCATAGTACCTATCAAATATATAGCCTCTGTAAATGTTTAAACAACAATTGTAAAGGATAATTGTTAAGATAATATGTAACTCATACATTTTTATATTTTATAGAAAGGGACAAACTGTTAGATCATATTTCCTGTCTATCTCTCTCTTACGTAAAAGCTGACGATTTCTGTAACTAATTATCATTTGGACATAAACTTTCTGTTTCCACTGCAAGATATTTGTAATAATACAAATGTCAACGCAGTAGTTTTAGGATACTTTTATAAATTCAGATTTTTGTTATGACATTTACTACTTGCCATCAGATGAATATTCTTTATGCAAGATTTATTTATAATATATTATTTAAAACATACAAAGTAAATTAATGTCAATTAAAACTTTAAAAGATTAACAAAATTATTATATTATTTTCGAAAAAAAGACATCTAAAGTATTTTTATCATAGATTATTTTAAATGTATTTATAAAATCGGTATATTTGTGTTCTATTATGTTTACCTACGCTAAGTATTTGTGCAAACATTCCGCACGCCATCTTATATTGTCAAACTAAACACAAACATGTAGACGAGTGTCGAGATGGCGCAGGCGACAAGGATAACGTTATCAATCCCTACGGCTGTGTACTCAGTAATTACTGACTTTACTTCACCCAATTAACGTCTTCCTATATATACGAGACCTGACTTCACCATCCGAACTTTATTTATTTACTTTTAACTTAGATTTACTTCATGAACCATATCGGATGGTTCATATCAACAAAATTGTACTAGTCAAATAAATTTAACGAAATTCTTCTAAGATCTTCTTCTATTGATGTTACTTTACCTGTTTTTGCTTATATTAAACATGTTTGGAAAAATGAAAGACGTTTTTCTTTATATTTATCCTCTTTAATCTGTGAGTCGTTCGTCCAAAAATATAACGCGTTCTCGGCGACCACGTCGACAGCGACAGGCTACAAGTGCACTTCCATCTCACTACAGACTTGCTGACCGACACACGACACATGTCCTGGTGACAAGTGACAAGACAAACACACGCGCGACCGGACATTACAAAAACTCGCTCAACAAACTGAATCATATACATAACAATCATAAACTAACTAAACAACAACTCAACTCATAGTTAGTCGGGTCTCGTCACTGACTCGTTTGGTCCTTCTGATTGAGTTGTTACAGATGTTTTATTCGACTAACTTTACAACACTTGAGTCGTTTTTAATTAGTTTACGATAATGACTTACGAAAGTTTAATTACTAAAGATTACAAAATAATTTTACAGTATTGTTAAAAATGATGGCTCGTGTGTTGGAGCTAAATACATGATTCAATGCCATCACAACGCGCAGACCAACACCTTATAAACAACTAAATAAAGTCAACAATTGTTTGTACACGAAACATTAAAAAGTTATTGACTTTATAAACAAAACATGTCGAGTTCTGCAAGACTCGGCCGCGTCGTCAATCAGCTGACTGCGCTCAAATCAGCCATATTTATACATACCTAGTTACAACGTTACCCTGTACATTCGTAGACAAAAGTTCATCCAATAATATATGTGTGTAGGCCGATTATTGCTTTATTCTGTACACTACAAAATGTTTGCGCGGGAAATAATGACAATTGATATGTCACGTGTTTTTTTTTAATCGTGTTTAAAATTTCAGGGCGCAAACATTTTACATCTTACAGACGTTGCCAAAAAATGTTTTAGTAAAATTATTTCGTATATTGTAAAAATATGTTTTTCCATTAAAAATTTCGTTCCAAATTATTTTTGTAATATTCGTACAATTTTATAAAATATGTCGCCTTTCCTTCGATCTGAGTTCACACCGCGAATGGCACAAAATCAACTATTTCAATCAAAAAATACGACAAAAACATCTAATTTTACTAAATCTATTGCTCGCATACGAAAATACTATCAATTGTTTATATTTAATGGCACTTCTATAATATTTGTTTTGTTTAAATCACGTCGAGATGAAGTTAGACGTGCTAATGCCTTCCACAAACTATTTTAATACATGTTTCAATTTATGATAGACATTTACTCGAGTTATCTATTAAGTTTTATCATAATAATAACATGTGATAAACCGACGTGAGCACTATGTTTGTCAAAAGCATTAGCACCGTCTACAGTTCCACGGGGATCTTATGGCAGTCGGAAAATATGTGGATGAGGGAGCGGCATGGTTTAGAATTCCATAAAAATATCACGCGTAATGTCATCACATATAACTAAATTTACTGATGTGTATAGATGTATCAATTTAAATAGTAAGTAGTTACTACAAGAACTAGAGGGCATAAGTTACAAATCAATTGCCTGGTCGCAACATATACGACTTCCTCGAGAAGTTAGGAAGTTTTTGCTCACTTGCAACCCTGAAAACTTTTAGTCGTAAATAACAAAAAAGTGCCACAAGATAGTCGTGGAACTGTTTAGTTGAGTGGCATTTAGTGTGATTCGTCGTACTGCCTGCACACTATCGCTATATTTGCATATTATCGTGAATTAACAGCACTATTTGAATGCATTCAGAGATCTCACAACCCACTACTAAGGTCATATAATTTACAAATGTCAATATAATCTAATATAGTTATATTACAATCTGTCTCACATACATACATCTGACATCCAAACACAAGGAACATAAACAAACAAACAAACAAACAATAGTCAACATACGAGGACATCAAATTCATATCAAATCAAATGCAATTAAACTAAAACTATCAACTATCTACAATAATATTGTCATGTATTTATTACAATATACTACAAGACGCATGTTCTGCATGTTCTGCACGTTCTGCCGCCATCTTAAGCAAAACAAAGCCATAAAAATGTTTTTTAAATCGATACAAAGTATAATTCACCGTCCGCTCGACGACGCCATTTTTGAGCACAAAATGTATACAATTGATTCAAAATTCATGTCATTAAATGCATTTCCCATCAATACACTAACAATACATACATTTGTAATAATAGAAAAAAAAACAAGAAAAGAAAAATATTTGACTTAATAACAAAAGTGTACTTGTTAAATTACTTCATCGTTTATTTACAATATTTACTTTTTCATATCCTTAATATATAATATTTGTAAGAAAACAAAGGATATACAAATATATATATTTAAGGAGAATGCACTTGATTGTATGTAAGTGTATGTCGAGTTGAGTTATGTATGGCAGGTAGATTGTATCAATCTGTGCAGCGTCAGGAGACAGGAGACAGGAGACATCTCGCGGAGGCGGCGGATATCACTTACATTACTTAACTACTAAAACATAGTCCCACAAAGTTATCTGGCTCGGTGCGAGTTAATTCTATCACAAACATTCAGTGTTCCTGTAGCCAAATAAATTTGTCGCACTATACGAGGAGTCCATCTCTCAAAAACGACAATTTGGCAAACTGTACAAGGAGGTGAATGGCCATCCATATACACTCTGAATACAACAGTATCTTTACTTGTTTAGGAACAAAGGTGGCCGGTTAAACGCTAAGAAAAACTATTTGGCACCTCTACATAAAGCACCTACTGATGTCACATTTTACAGCC
>NW_013532703.1:6899678-6919029 GCF_000836235.2 Papilio xuthus | reverse complement strand
TTCACCAACATTGAAAATAAATGATTAAATTCATCTCACAATACAGAGTTGGCTAGTTTTGTACAACTCTATTAGAAATTGTAAAACTAATAAGCAAAAAACTGGAGGCCGTGCACCTTCGTTGTCATCAGACATTACTGCGCTCTGCATTATCATTTTATAAATAGTTCAAGTTGGCTTCAAGTTATCAAAGTGGAAGTATAAAAGTGCGAGCTATTTGTAAATCTCTATAAGTATGAGCTCCGTATACACTGAGCGAGGTCAACTATATAAATGTATTTTGCATTGTTACTTGAAGCTAGCTGTAGGATGCCGGTTGGGGGCGTGGCGTGGTGGCGGGGGGGCGTGTCCCGCACTAGGGCGCGGCTAGAAGTTCTGCTGGCGCTTGCGCTTGAGATGAATGGCGTCGAGAATGGGGCGGCGCTTGCGGTCGTAGCGCGCGCGCAGCTGCTCGATCTCCGCCTCCATCTCCGCGTCCAGCCGCGCCATGCGCGCCTCCAGCTCGCCCTCCGACAGGTACGCCAGCTGCACAACCGACACCTTACACTTTACATCTTACACCTTACACCACTTCCCTTCCATCCTCTTTTATTTTACCATTCGCTTATGAAGGAACTGCAACTTATTGCATTTCAGTTTTTTTATTAATCAAAGATTGCAATAATTAAATATTTTTGTTTCCCCTCAGCTCCTCTTTCTCTTAAACAACAAACGGTTGGCAAACAATGTTCGAATACATACTATAATATACATCTAAATAATAAACATTTATCCCCGTAAGTCCGCAAAAGAGGGTGACAATATCATAATATATACAAAGAAATTCTTATAAATACAAGAAAAGAAAGATTAGGAATTAGAAGACGACACACAATGTTGTGGTTACGGGAGGAGTAAATAAATACATAAAGATATTAGCATCAAATGAAGTATTTGTTATTACAATGATAATAGCAACAAGCAGAGAATATTTTAAGATGATCAACTCAACATAGCTTGTGCGGGGTGGGGTGGGGTACACATATACAGGGGGGCGTGGCGGGGGGTGTGTGGGGGTGTTGCGGACTTACGGGCGCGCTGCGCGGTGGTGTGCGCGGTGGTGTGCGCGGGGTGGTGCGCGGTGGTGTGGGCGGGGAGGTGCGCGTGTGCGAGCGGCAGGAGGGCGACGACGTGCAGCTGACTTACGAATTCGAAGTTGCCCTCCTCGACGAGCGCTCGCTGCAGGCCCCCGCCCGCGCCCGCGCCCGCGCCCCCGCCCGCCGCGCCGCCCGCCTCCGCGCTGCAACATACAACACCGCACGTTAGCCGACACGCTCACCGCGGAGGTGTGGAGGTGGGGAGGTGTGGAGGTGGAAGGAGGTGGTGCTGACCGCGCTGCGTCGTCCGGGGGCGGCGGCGAGTGCGCGAGGGTGCCGTTGCTGGCGCGGCTGACCTCCTTCTTCTCGAAGTGCTCGAGGAAGAGCGGCCGGTACTTGGGGCGGTTCGTGTCCATGGGGTCCGTGTCGTGCCCTGCGGCAGAGATGGCACAGTGAGTACGGTGGAGGTGCGAGCTGAGAGCTGGGGGCGAGGGGATGGGCGGGATGCGACGGTACTGACTCTTCATGGTGGCGAGGTCGGGCTCGTTGATGACCATGGTGCCGAGGTCTGCGGCGAGGTCTGCGGTGGCGGTGCCGTCGCGCGCGGGCACCAGCGTGCCGTCGCGCTGCTTCATGGTGGCCTCGCTGTAGGCGTCGCCCTGCACACCGACACGCGCGTTACGTTACGTGATACTGCAGCACTGCAGCACTGCAGCACTGCAGCAGAAGGTCGCGCACTCACCGCGCCGAAGGTCTTGGCGTTGTTGCAGTTCTGCTGCGCGTTGCGGAAGGCCTGGCTCTCGCGGATCTCGCGCGCCTCCGCGATCATCGTGCTCAGGATGCTCGGGTGCTTCGCGTTACCTGACCATTGTGGACGTGTAAGTATTGCGTGACTGGATGCGTTCGAGCACAATGTCGCGGGAAAACAACTAACCGATAAATTCGTGGGTCAGCAGGTACTCGGCGGTGGCTCTCTCCTCGGGGTTTTTGACGAGGCACTGGCTGACGAAGTCTATGAACTCGGGCGACCACTGATCGGGTTCCCTGCGAACAGATCGAGCAAGTTTGAGCATGGTGGGGGAGATGGGGGGAGGTGAGCGAGCGGACGCGAGGCGGGCACCTGAAGGAGGGCGGCGGCTTTGTGGGTATCATGAAGATGGCGCGCATGGGGTGTATGTCGCCGTAGGGCGGCTTGCCCTCGGCCATCTCCAGGGCGGTGATGCCCAGCGACCAGATATCGGCGACGCAGTCGTAGCCGATCTCCTGTATCACCTCGGGCGCCATCCAGAAGGGCGTGCCGATGACGGTGTTGCGCTTGGCCATGGTGTCGGTGAGCTGTCCGGCGACGCCGAAGTCCGCTAGCTTGGCGTGACCCTCGGTGTTGAGCAGGATGTTGCCGGCCTTGATGTCGCGGTGTATCTTGCGGCGACGGTGCAGGTACTCCAGCCCCTTCAGCGTGTCGATGAGGATGGTCGCTATCTCGTCCTCGGAGAGCGTCTTCTTGCGCAGCCGCATTATGTCCGACACCGAGCCTGCGCCACAGTATTCCATTACAATCTGCAAAAACCATCGTACCACTTTATACAAGTAAGCCGCGTCTGCCGATAAAAAGTATTTTGATTTTAACGACTTAAATACATTGTTGGGATGTAATTATAGCACAGTTGTGACGGCTCACCCATAAGTCTGTGTTCTTAAAGTAGCTGCCGTAGTATTTCACGACGTAGGGGCTGTCGCATTGCTGCATGATGGAGATCTCCTTGATGATCTCCTGCAGGTCAGTGTCCACCGGCACCTGCTTGATGGCCAGCACCTGCCCGCTCTCCTTGTGTAACGCCTGCAACGCACAGTACATCTGTGTGAGAGAGAGCAGAACCACACAACGTTCGAAAGTTGCACAAATGAAGACAGTTACTTTGTAAACGCTGCCATAGGAGCCTTCGCCGAGCTTGCAGATGATGTCGAACACCTCTTCCGGCTGCCGCGTCAGACTCTCTTCTGATAGCTTCTTCAGTTCACTGAAACAACAAATAATACCTTATATGACCAATTTCACCTTATCTCTATATTAAAAAATATTGTATTTTTTTAAAATCTCAAATGAGACGCATTGGTTTAGCTATGTGATCGAGTGCAAAGTCAATGACATAAAATATAATCACATTCCGCCTACACACGTAGACGTATGATTTGCGCAAACATATCGGTCTTTGCGAACAATTGAGTGTGCCACACGTCATCCAATAAATATTTAGCCACTAACCTTTGTTTATGTATAATCTATAATTATGAAGTAGCACTATACAGTTAAAGCTACAGACCGATCATTGATCCTGGACTTCTAATCAAGAAACCGCTAGAAACTGGTTATCCCCTACCATAGACTAAGATAATAGGGCACAGAGTAGGATGTAACCACTTACAAAGCATACTACATAATCAGCTAAAGTCGATAATAATTACGTAACTTGCCCGCTCACTAAACATATCACATTAACAGAAGAACCATATAAAACTGATGACAATCAATCTGTGTGTCAGTGACCGCTTATCACGCTGCGTGGGTCCCGGGCGGACAGTTTTTATGTCCCCTTTGACATATCATTTGTCTATAATGTCATAATGTATTAGTGTATGGGTGGCATATACTAATATGATGCAATTTGTCTGACCTACTATAAATGGATATAGAAATAAATACAGGTTTTGTAAAATTGGCAATTTATTATCACAACTCTTTAGGTATCTTTAGTAAAAAGGCAAACGGCACATGAACAACCAATAACTGAAAACTAAAATTAAAATATGAAACCTTTCGTTAACAAAGAATACATAATTTATTAATAAGATATTATCAGAAAAAACGGAATGCGCTAATTGCAGGACAATGCGTAATCGTTGGCATGCGGGCAGTGAGCCTTAGCCGGAGCGAATCGCGCGACACGTGCTGTGCTCTGGTGAGACGGCGGGGGCCTGACCGGCGGGGGGCATACACCGCAACTCCGCACGGATAATTAACAACATACAGCTTTATCGCTCAGCCTCCGGGCATCATTGTTACTGCCGCTGCACACATTTGTTATTGTATTTTTTCTTAAAAACAAGAGTATGTTTAGAGTACGATTACCCAAACTAAAGATCGTCAACTTCAACTGTAACTCAAAGCAATTTGCCACCCAATCTTAGCTTAAAGTTTGGTTTAAATTAAATCTAAAAAGGCGAAAATACTGCCACCCGATTGATCCTCGTTTATATTATGATACCAAATGGTGCGATTTGAGTCGAAGTCGGTGAGGGCCGCAGTCATAACACATGTTTTTTCTATAAATAAAATCATCAACAAAACAAGAAATCCTCATAGTGTTAGGTTTAAAAATAAGTCGTTATATAGTAAAACACGGTTTATAATATTTTACTTCTTTTCCTTTAGTAGGAGTTTCGAGAATGGAACTTTAAAAAATAGAAACATTATTCAAAAAGGAAAAAAGAGACACTGGCAAAAGCTTCCATGCCATGTAATATGAAGAAGCAATTGTATGGAAGTGTTTCATGGTTTGGGTTACAACTATAGGTTAGAGCTACAGGTAGAGGAGCGGTATTCCGGACTAGGATGTTGCAGTGGCTCGCGATGCCGGCGACCGCTGCGGAAACACAACAGTATTTATAGACCAGACCGCACCGCCACGGCTGCCGTCGCGACACTTCCACAACATCTCATTAAGATGTTAAACATTATGCTAGATTACATTTTCATCTGTCAAGTATTATATTTCACCAGTATCCTCATCAACCATTGGGATGTGCAAAACCATTGTGTAAGGAGAGGATTGTTCGTAGAAAAAATCTAACAGAAGATGAAGTTTATTAAATGTGAGTTATGGCGACATGGGTGATTATCCTATCCTAATTCAGATTATTTACTTATATTTGAAGGTAATGTTATTTAAATCGTTACAAAGATAATCATCAAATTAATTATTGAAGCAAATTCAACGAGCAAACATTATGAGGCTGCAAGGTCAAGGGTGTTGGTCGTCGCGAGACCGGGTCATAGCGTAAAAAATGTCATACGACTATAACATATTTCAAGTAAAATGTTCGAAAAACAGAATAAAACAAATCGAGCTGTAACAAAAAATAACCTACATTGTATAACTGTATCACAAACAAATGTATTCCCACATAATAACAGTAACTACAGTACTTAGCTTTAATTAAAGGAAAAAGACATTAATAATGTTTTACGGGATTTTGTAACATAATATCTTGGTTTACTCGCTTATCGTACTCGTCGGTTGTTCATTGGATATCTATAGTTAGGAATTATATAGCATATACGTGAGGGTAATTTTATCTAAATACAACATTGATCAAGTTCAGTCGATGCGTTGCCTTTCCCACGGCTACTGCCTTAGTCTGCAAAAATTGATACATTCTCAACCTAACTGTACTGTGACGCATTAACAAAACTCACACAACGCCAGGGAAATGTTTCATACATATATTAATTGAGGACAAAGAAATGTCTTTTTTATACTTTCAAGTTGCTTTCCAAATTAAATTTGTGATTGCTTTTTTAACCGAATGTAATTAAATGCAATATCTTGTTTTCTCTTAATTTAACGGCAGTAATAAAAAAAATTGTTTCTTTGATATATTGTTACTACATCTACGAAAGCGACCGATACTTACATAGATATCGTAAATCAAAGTCATTAAAAACGAACAGGAGAGAACAACTAGTTAGTTCTAGTAAAAAGCATAGTACAAATAGTAATTATATATTGGTAATTAACATAAAACACCTAATAAGACATATAAACACGGGTCACGAGGCATGTGGCGTATGTAAACACATAGTGATGCGCTTGCTCGGCCACAGCTGACCGCCTGCCTGCCTGCCGGCCTGACCACCAGCTGCGCAAACATAAACTTGTACACTCATATATCTACTGATTACGGGGAAATAACATATATATATATGACGTCACAAGGCTGCTTAGCTTAAGAGAAACTGTCCATATCAATACGAGTTTACGAGGAATGTAAATTAGATCACTATATTGTTTTAAAATATAAATAAAGACGTGAACTTAAACTTTTCGTTGAAAATTAAAGTACTAGCGCCTAGTTTTCATAAAATTATTGATTAACTTAGCATAATTATTAACAGTAACCTCTGCGGTGTGCTAAATTAGAAACTCACAAGACATTAGACGCTAGTCCGCACATGGATAAGATTATTGGTAAGAACAAGAGCGGGAACAATTTGCATGACGAAAAAGACAAGGAAAATATTACTCAGAATTCTAAATCTACGTCACAATATTACATGGTAGGACTAAAAAACCGGGTTGTAACGATTTCAGTAATCGAGGAAACTGAGCGGGGTCAAGGAATGTGGAGAGCGCGTTTACCTCGAACTAGTGATTCATGGAACAGAGAAATGTGACAACGTAAGCACGCATTCCTATCGCCAGGATGAAGGGCTTACTAAAATAAACTTAGCAAAACTGAATCCCTTATCAGATTCTTGTTATCGAGCCAAACCAAACAAATATCACGGAAAATCCGATGGGCCACCTTTTTAAATCAGTGTACACATGTAATAAACACAATGAAATTAATTGAATTATATTGAGGAAATCTACCTCAGTTTGCAACTGTACTAGTAATACCATGAAGGACAAAAGACAAGGGTCCTTGGAGTAGGCCTCACCCTTGCGACGTGATGCGTTCGTTGGCGGTCATCCTGTCTGCGCGGCGCTTTTTGCAAGTATTGCAGGTGAGCGTGGGCGCACCACCCTCCCACAGTCCGCTCTTCCAAAACACCAGCCGACCCTCAGCATCCATTGAGCAACGACATTGCAATCACACCACGCACAAAGGAATCCTCAACTTACTTCACGATGACACAACACTAAGAAACACTACGTTTATCCTTTTCAATCACATTTGTCAAGATCAATATTGTTATTAAACAGTAGCCATGTGTGACGACATTAAAAAGTAACTCAATATTAAAAATCTAAAATATCCCACATGTCGCAACCAACACATGGCATGGTGGTGGCTCACAAAGTCACAGTCGAATGCCAAATCTTTATGTAACGTCAAACAAGATCATCCGAAAACGATTAACAAAACTGAAATCCCAAAATAAACGAGTGTAACCAATGTGGTGCGGCGAGCAGAGGCACGAGATCGCGAGACGAACTCCCTTCGCGACGTCTCTCAAAAGACTGCCTTTAAAGCACCACGCTTACGCTGAGCTGCGCGATCGCGGTCGCGGCAAACGCCATTGTAATCTCACTATGCACACACCGAATAAAATATCTCAGATTTACTTTAAAACAAACTTGATTGAACTCAAACAAAAACCAAGCCGTATAATAATTGTAAAAATTCTAGATTTCAATAAATTCATTGCCAATTTTAACTCTGCAATCAAGCTGCATTTGTTCACAAGCGCTATCTTTATATAGCTTAAAATGATCAAAATAAAAAGTCAATCCTCTATTTATGAAATCTCAAGTAAACAGATAAATCCTATAGAAAAAAATCCTACCTGCTCTATCCTATTCTAACATTTACGTCAACTGTATTGATTTAATAAGACGGATTTTTGGGAGGTAGTTATTTAGGTCGATATACGTTCATAATGGATGAATATGAAACAGGTCGATGAATGGTAATTAACTCTTATTACTACTTTTTAGTCTTCCCATAATAAATATGTATAAGTGCAAACTTGTTAGTGTTGCTATTTCGAGGCACATCGAGCAACACACCTTCCGTGGTTGATACTGTAACTGTATCCGTATTGCTTCTAATATGATTTATGGCTCCAATTAACCGTTCGCCTTCAGAGCGGTCGCAAAGCCGTCATAAATCAGGAAGCGAGAGTTTTTCACCGCATCGGATGCCGTTGGGCTTGGCTGCGAGCGAGTCTGCCGCGTGTTGGTCGTCTATAAATACATACGGATCCTTAGCTTTACGTGATGACCTTTTTATCAGCATCTGGTTGATCCTCGCTACGATAGATTGTAAATATTTGATTTTTGTTATTTAAATCACACTGATTTGTACCGTTTGGAATCACTTTCGCAATAGCTCGCTTGGGTGATAGCACTTGTTAATTGAGAAATTCATCGCAATGTGTCTATATGTCAATGTGTAGGTGACCTATTTCATAAGAAACGAGCGCAGCCGTCAGTAGATCATATCGAGGTGCCTCAGGCGCATCTATTATTCTGCCTGCCGCCTCATCTATGTTAAAGCATAGGTACCATATATATAATATTTTGACTGTTTTTCTGCCATAAACGCATAAAATCAAAAATAAAAACATTACTTTTAGTCAATGTATTAATCATCTTAATTAAACATTTGTCTGGTTAACATGTAGCAGGTCACCTTGCAGAAGTCCTTGCAAGAAGCGACTCGGATCCGGTTTGGAGGACGTCTTAGGTTACCGATGTACTGGAAGAACGAGATAATCTCTAACCTGATGCTAACAACTAATAAACATTCTCTAAGCTTCTGTAAGCATTATCATTATTGGCAACGGTATAAAAGTGTCGAGAAAATAAACTCAATTTTTCCATGTTCTTAAGAACACCAAACAAGATAGCAAACATAATTGTTTGGAAACAGTTATAAAAAGTATATTAATAATCGTATTAGCAAATATTGTAGCAATATTAGCACCGACGACTATATGTAAAATAGTTTCCTGTTAGTCTGGTTTCGGACCAATAAATACATTTTAAGCAGTAAAACGCGCGCTCCATGCACCCAATGACCAGGCCGGTTGCTCGCAGACCGGCGTGGCATGACGGTGAATCATGCCGCGGATGTCTTCTTGTGAGAATGTCAATAGCATAAAAAAATGACTTTACAGGCCACTTACATATTACTAATATTATTAAAGGTCTGTGAAGCAGCTTGTAGTAATATTTTTAGTTTATGACATTGATTGATTTGTGGCTAATAACAAAAATATAAATATTTATAGCCGGCTTTATATCGGAAACATTCAGAAATACTTTTAGTTATAAGAACATCAGTCTAGACAAGGACAATGTCTTCTAGTGGGGACTATATCGTTGCCACTGAGAGACTCTAAGTTACTCTTGATGTAAATTTAGGTTGATCGCTTCCAGAGTAAGGCCTCTCGGTCACGCGACTTTGCGTTAGCCTTCTTAGTTTTCCTATTTTCTTAAATCTCTTTATGTGGCACAGAATTATGTTATCGCGCATTTCTAAGAATTTCAACTAATCCCAGTGTACCAATGTGACAAGGGATGCAAGGGCGCTGCGACCGGGACTCGGGTTACGTCAGTTAGTTGTCAACGCTATTATTTTGTGGTAACTATACATTGCGCCGGTAAATATGGGGAAATCGCTGCTAATCTGCTAGTCAGTATAAATTGTTTGTATGTATGTATATTTGTAAATTTTCGAGGTGTCCTGGCGCAGCAGAAGACACACTGTCTGCTGGCCCCCGCCGATTGTCTCACACTACGCGGCTATTTCTGTGCCCAAGGCGCGTGCCCACGCATTCCTCGTATAGGAATTTTGTATTTTTGTCTTTTCAATCCCCGTCCCTTTCGATGCAATTGCTCCGCCACTGAGTGACATGATTTTAATTCACTGGACAACCGACAGCATTGGTGGACACAATACTACAACAATAATATGAATGCCATAGAACAAAATTACATCTTATCAAATTTTAATCACTAACCGTTGGTTTCTGAGACTAAGATGACCGTTTAAAACATATTGTTTTCTTTGTTTAATCAAAGATAATGACAAGGATCGCGATATGATTTATACAGGGATTATGTAAGTCCTGTACATCGAAGGTATACATGGCTACTGTGTGTAAATAGAACAGTAGCAATAGGAGTTGATTTGAAATAGTGCTTTAACTTTCAGGATATATTGGTTAATAACCTGGTCGTCTGAGACGTTAAGAAACTACTTTACATATTCTATTTCTTTACTATTCACGCGAAACGTTGTAGCGTGGGCCGAGTCGTTTGCCCTACTTACAAGTGGACGGTGTGGGTATTCATGGATCTGAATTAGTCGGTAGCAATGATACCATATAAATTGTTTGACATATCAAATGATTTTACGAGCGCAGTCATACATTAATAACCAAAATGGTTCTTTTATCAATAGTAACATTAAAAGTTAAACACTGGAGCCTACTTTTATGAAGCATAGGGATGTGTTTGTGTTTTGCCTGTCATCATATAAGCTATCAGTTGCGTCACTCTCTTGTCTAGTTCTAACAAATCAAGCTTTAATTTTACACATAATGTATAGAAAGTTTAAGTTCATGTAAACAAACATACATTCTTTTAAATCAAAAAAAAAGTTCATCCACAGTGATTCGGCGTGATCGGCTAAGCGGTCATCGGGAAGGGCTTACACGGCAGTCGAGCGACGGGTCAGCAAAGATCGACGACCCAGAAAGTGAGCAAATACTGCGGCCGCCCCCCGCACCGCCCTCTGCACCCCGAGCAAACCCACGCGTTAGCATTTAGCACTCGCGAAATGGAATACACGGCGCGGCTATAAACAACATTGTGTATCTGGACCGCCAAGTCAATAATCCCGCGTAAATATAGTGGCGGCGCGTGCCTCAGCGGTTGCAATACCTGCCCTCTATCTAGTCTCGGTACCTTCAAATCCTACAAATATAATTATACAGAAACACATCTTAACTAAATACTTACTATATTATTATAATATTATATTAAGGTAGATCTTATCTGCAGATTTGTATACTACGTAAATTAGGTTTCAGCGGGTCTAACCTTTCTTAACAACTTAGATCGCCGGATTTACTTTTTCATAAATTTTTCTGTTCAAAAGTATGGTCGACCATAAAAATGAACTTGTTGACAACGTTTTAATAAAAACACTTGATGATGGGAACTAGTTTAATGTCAGTCACAAGGAGACAGGATATCCTCCAAATTATGAAAGAATCCAAATTGACCTTTCCATGTTTAAAAAATAATAAAAATAGACGACTACAAAAATTCTCCGTAAAAAAAGAAAATTAATAAACAAGATTGTTGATGCTAAAGAAATAACAGCACCAAATTAATTTTAATTTAATCATGATGCGGTATTTTTATTACTAGTAAATAACGAAATATAGAAGCATCAGGTATGTAGTTGGTAATCATTATTTTTAACATCAATAAAAACATTACCGTTCGGAAACTTGTTTTGAGTTTAATAAAGTAAAAGCTGGATAAGTGAAACCTCTAGCGAATTTAGTTTAAAACGTATATGGAGGTCCTCGGAATTCATTCCTCGTTAAGCTTAGAGTTAAGAATGTGTTGATGAGTTATAAAAGGTAATTAACAATAACATAGTTGTGCATGTTTATTTAAGGAAACTGGTTTAAGGAAACGTTTACCCTTTGTTAGTCATTTATCCAGAGCAGTTGTGTCGTAATTCAACAATAAATCTAACAATTGATGGAACACTCAGTCCTTTTGTGCAATCGTCCTATCTGAGTTACGCGTAGCAACCGTACTGCAATGTTTGCATGTATTTTATACATATCGAGGAAAAAATAGTATAACTATGTAAACATACGTTATTGCTTAAATTATGTAATTTATTATAAAACGTGTACATTGCAAGAAATGCAATTCAGCGCAACCTCATTAACATGACCCCGATCGGAATACCGTTGAATGGGTCGTTGGTCGTCGCGGCGCTGCGTGCCGGCCGACGGTTGCGGGGTTGAGTCACGGCGCTCGGCCCTCGCCTTGCAGGTGCCGGCTACGACAATACAACTGCCCATAAAAGTGCCCCAGCCCGCACGTAATCGATAGCACCGCCTTGCCTTCCTGGTGCGAAACTAAAACATTTGTTGTACCTTTTAATGAAGGCTCAAGGCCTCCGACCCCACCCGGCACAACTAACGTGGCGAATAGAAACGACTTGTGGCATTATTTTAAAGTTTGTATCTATGAACGACTACGAGTAAATCTCTGTGGAATTCCGACCACTTTTGAACGTAACAAGGACCTCGATGATAGCTTATCTGACGCATTTACAAGTTATGTAAATCTCTTGTTGTTCTACTCTAACTTTACTACAATGTGGATTAAATCAAGACTAAACATGGTGCCTAAGTATCCTATAAACATAATTCACAATATACATGTATTCAAATTTATATAGTCGTAACCATGCCGCATTATACATAATAGTTCTCGCCGTACTGAAAGAAAGACCCGTGCTACGATCTAGATTAAAATTTCCGCCAACACTTGGAAACAATGGCGCTGTCAGGAATGTTTCCCGCGCGCGGGAGTCGCGGCCATTTTGTGACCCGTTACAATGAAAAGAAATTTTCGCATTATTGTACAACGCAGCTATCCGATGCTATGTTGTATTGTGTGAAGAAATAATTCTTGCAGTCAAAGGTTGAATGCCCTCACAGTCTTTTGTGATATCTATTGATCAAGAATAAATGAAACTGGTATGAGCTAGACATTAGTTATTTCACTCTGTGTTTCCGTAACAGAAAAATATGAACCTTAAACAATCAACTTACAAGTAAACTTAAAAAAAAAGCAATTATTACGACAACAATGATACCCATGTTATTCTCACTAAATAACCAATGCAAATCAATTAATTTACATTGAACTTTATTGATTATTTTGATCCAAATGCTGGTTATGTTATTAATGACAAACTTAAATTGTACTATACAAAATTAGCTTTGCACTTGGTGTACAGTCTCGCTCTTATCCCGCACATGTTGTAATATTGAATTTAGCAGTTATCATGGAGTATACATTTATTTTTATTATACATAAAGAAATTAATTTCCTAATGCAAATGTAAAAAATACTATGATGTTATAGGTTTTGTCATATTTCTAAATTAGTCATTAACAGGTAATACTAAAAATAACCAAACAACAAATATCCTGTACTTAAAGTCACAGATAAGTTTAAAATTGTCTATTTCAAGAATAAGAATAGGTGGTAAGGCCTATTAATGACTACAAAAACAATACAACTCACTCCAGTAACCCAGCGAGGATGAAACATACCGTGGACAGTGTAGACCTAGCAACTAGCTGGACTGGCTTTATATACCAAGGTATATAATTTTAATGGTATAACCTATTTCAACTTCAAAGTATCTGAAGGATGAATCAAAACTAGTAACTATGTGCTACAGTTTCACATGCAGAGTAATTACGATTTGTATATGTAATAAAAATATTTGATGCAAATTAAACAAACAAAACATTGGCTAGAAAATAATTATTTAACATTTGCTCTATGAATTAAATTATGAATGTCTTAATGTCAAGTAATGTCAAAGATTTTATTTTTTTCACATTTTTCCGTAAATTTTTTTTAGCCTATGCATGTTTTAAAAAAAATATTAAACTGATCTATGTATTCTATTTTTAAATTATTCTGTCAATATATTTTACAAGATTTTTATTTATACGTTTTGCAATTTTATAAGTTTTTTATGATTTTATAATTTGTAATTTTTAACTCAACATTTAAAGCTTATTCCATTCCTGACAATTTTAATGACCGCCTAAAATTTAAACAGAATTAACAAAAAAAGGAACCACGTCGAATTCCGGGATTTTTGATGTCAGGTAAATATCTACACAGGATTAAAAGATATGAAACTTGAAAGTAGGCAACGAGTTATTCTTACCTCTTTGATGAGATTTCCGTCATTTTAGCTGTATTCGCAGAACTAATGTTAAACACATACACAAAAGTCCATTATTTTCTATTGTTGAAAAAATTAAAGATCAGTCCATTATCACTTAAAATGATTGCAACTTCATAGAAAAATAAAATGTATGAGTTGTGAACAATTCAATGCATCGCAAGATTTTGATTCGTCGCGTGTGCTGTCAATCAGAGAAACCACAGACGTTAATTATGCTGTCACAATTACGCATTACGTTCCGACTTCCCTAAAAATTTTATTTTTGTAAAACTGTTGGTTAATTTTTGTGCGTAAAAAATGTTTTATTGTTTTTTGAAACAATCTTTTATTTTTTCAAAAATGATTATTCCCTATTCGAAAAATGTTAACTGTAACCGTTTAATTTTTGTACATACCTTCATTTAATTCTTAAGGATGTTCATGAAAAAGTACTCGACGATGATCTTTCATCAGCAATATTAGAATGTTGAATGTTAGAATCGTTAATTTTTGATAGTTGGCAATGACAACAAATTCTTTTACCGAGAGCAAAATTGCGTATAACGGATAACCTCATTTTTTCATGTCGTTTCTATGGTAACTCCATGTTGATAACAAACGCATGGCCAATGGCCGAGTTCAAAATTCTTGTGTTTACTGACATTCTGTCAAGCAGCAATGTAACCGGGAAGAATTTTCCGTATTGATTAAACAGTTGTAGTTTAACATTTAATGACTGCTTGAATTGTATATAGTTAGTCGTCACTGGATTATTGGTAACCATGTTCAAGAACACTTTCCAGTCGGGCTTTCTTTCAATTCTTTACAGCATAGGAAGTAAACCTCTACAAATATGGGATAAAAAAGTACGTAATGGTCACATTAAGAGAATAACAGACAACGACATTCAGAGTCTTGTCCTAGAAATAGTTGGGACCAATGTCAGCACTACTTACATTACATGTCCGGCAGATCCAAAGAAGACTTTAGGCATCAAACTGCCTTTTTTGGTTATGATTATTAAAAATCTCAAAAAATACTTTACTTTTGAAGTCCAGGTGAGTTGATTTAATGATTTAGATGACATTAATGTCGTTATTAATAATAATTATCAAAAGCTTAATTTATTCACAATTGAATATTTCAGGTTTTAGATGACAAAAATGTGAGGAGAAGGTTCCGTGCAAGTAATTATCAGTCGACTACTCGCGTAAAACCCTTTATATGTACAATGCCTATGAGACTTGATGAGGGATGGAATCAGATCCAGTTTAACCTTGCCGACTTCACTCGACGGGCATATGGAACAAATTATGTTGAAACACTTCGTGTTCAAATTCATGCAAATTGTCGCATTCGAAGAGTTTACTTCTCTGATAGATTGTACTCAGAAGACGAGTTACCTGCTGAATTTAAATTGTTTTTACCTATACAAAATAAGACTAAAACTGCCGTAGCTACATGAAAATGTTTTTTCTACAAAAAATTATTGCACAGAACATATCGTTTAAGTCATTCAGTTTTTGTCAGGCATCAAATAATCCTTCTTATATAATTTTAATATGTGGTTTTGTTTTCTTCAGTAATAAAATCTTTTATTATTGAATTTGTTGTTTATTACATTTTTACTCCTTATTAGCAAGTATATATGATTAAAATTCTTGTCTTAATTTCCCAAATAATCTGAAAGCGTAGTTTTATTTTATAAAACTTTATATAGAAGTTTATTAAATTTTACAAATTTAATATAGACATTGCTACTATGTATAAAAAAGGCATGTATTCCTCGATTGGTGAGTAAAGAATAGGCACTAGAAAGTCTATAAATAAATGGTGATGCTTGGCTTTTGACATGAGGCGAAAGTACTACCCAAACTGTTATCTAAGTGTTATTATTTCAATATTTAGGACTTTATAATAAGATTTTTAATTATTATATTGTCTCTGGCAAGTGGAGTATTGGGATGACATGGCAATACAGCACGACAGTGACAGTCAGATTGTCCCAGAAATGTCTATGAATCAGTGTTGCCAATGCTACGGCAATTGCCGTGTTCTAAGAATTTCTAGCTAAGAAATGACAAAATCCACAGTTTACGGCCGTAACCCTAAGGCCGTTACAAAATCTACAGGATTTCGAATATCTAAAATAATAATTTATTTTTTTATAGAAATTCCTTTTCAAAGCGTTAGGAGTGTGAATTCGTCTCCCAGTACCTCTTTAGTCTTAAAGGTTGGCGCCAACTTGGAATATTGAAAGCAGTATGGATAAAATACGTAAATAACTTTTTAATGAACAGTAATGAAAATAGTCGCTAATTAACAATTATTTGTGCAGGGAATAATGAAATTTATCTAACACACATGCAAGAAAAATTGTGTTTTACAATTTAAACACAGACAGAAATAAACAGCTTGCCATCATTTCAATATAATATTAAAAAAAAGTTAAACAGCGTAATTCGGCGAATGTTGAGACATGTTTCCTTTTTTCTCTTTTTCTCTTTCTTTTAGCAGAACTCAGCTGTACTCTTTGTACACGGCTGAGTAAAAAATTTTGTTGGCAACACTGCTATAATTTATACGGTGATTGGTGATGATTTATAAAAATGGGGCCGCTTGTTTCTAATAAGAAATTATTATTTTTTGTGTATCAAATTATTTTACTTTCATTAGTAGCCCAATGTTATTCGAACGAAATTCTCGGATGTGGTGGATTTGTAAAAAGTCACGTTAACTTAGATTTTTCTAAAATAGAAATAGGCTTGTAAGTTAACCTCTTGTTTGCAAATTAGATTA
Source organism: Papilio xuthus (assembly GCF_000836235.2). Lineage (NCBI taxonomy): Eukaryota > Metazoa > Arthropoda > Insecta > Lepidoptera > Papilionidae > Papilio > Papilio xuthus. The sequence goes on along the minus strand of NW_013532703.1, from coordinate 6,902,416 downwards.
TAACTTGCACGTATTAATCCAACTAGATCATAAATTAAAATGGAAAAATTTTATCATTTTGTTTAATATAGTACAAAGTTAAATAGTAAATTCAAACTTATTTTACCTGGTTTCGTTAACCTTGATATTTTTTTAGGTACACCAAAGAAGGAATTCTCAAAGAAAAAACGGAATGCGCTCCGACCAATGGATATTATTTTCTACCTATGTACGAGCACGGGGAATATATTTTAAAAGTACATCCCCCAGCTGGTTGGAGTTTTGAGCCTTCACAAGTGGAATTAGTGGTTGATGGTGAAACAGACCAATGCTCCACTGGAGAAGATATAAACTTTGCCTTTAATGGTTTCGGTATAACAGGTCGAGTGATAACTGCTGGCCAGAGTACCGGACCCAGTGGTATAACTGTGCAGTTGGTGGATGGTAGTGGACATGTTAGGGAGACTGTCAGTTCAACTAGTGGAGATTTTCATTTCACCCCAGTAATCCCTGGAAAGTACACACTTAAAGCATCACATTCAAAGTAAGTTAAAAAATAGTAATTAGACTTCTACTATTTATTTATTTTTTAATTTATTGAAGTAACTTACTCTGAATACTTTTACCACTTGCCACTTGTGCATTTTGTGAGTATTATGAAGCAATGTATTTCCAGATGGAAGCTGGAGCCAGCTCAAGCAGTGGTGCAGGTGAAGGAGGGGAACACAGCACTGCCTGTGGGAGTGCTTGCAGTTAAGGGATATGAAGTGGGGGGCTTAGTTACATCATTTGGTAGCCCTATTGCTGGAATATATGTCTTGTTGTACTCTAAAGTGGTAAGTACCATATGCAAGTAAACAATTGTGACTAATATAAGTCAAATATAAGTTTAGTTTTAATAAAAAAAATGTACATAAAATATAAGTTAAATTATTAGTTGTATTTGAAATAATGTTATGTCATAATCTATCTACAATTATTCACATAAATAATACAATTTCAGGAGAAACAGAAGTTCCGTGTGGAAGGTTGCAATACTGCACTACTGCAAGGTGTACCGGACTCTCCAATATGTCACTCTGTGACGGATGCATCAGGGGAGTTTCAATTTGGACTGGTGCCGGCGGGAGAATACAAACTGTTGGCTCTGTCCAAGCCCCCCGGACAGGCAGCTGTCAGCTACAACATTCAGCCAGACAGTGTGCCTTTTAGCGTGAAACATGATAACATTTACATCAAAAATGCTTTTGAGGTTAGTTTTGAGAAATGTTCTAGAATTGGAAAAGGAAAATTGTTTCAACATATTTTATGATACCTAAGTAACGTTTTTTATCAGGTGACAGGATTCACAGTAGTAGGATCAGTGCTGAATGCCCCCGGGGGTGAAGGTATGTCCGGCGTGCGCGTGCTCTTCGATGGCACCCCAGTCGGCACTACCGATGCTACCGGCAAGTTCACACTGCCCTCCCTCAAGCCAGGACTCTACACACTCACCTTCCAACATGGTCAGTTTTTAACAAGAAACGCTTACTTTGAATATAAAATTTATCACAGTATAATTTAGCTTATGTTTTGAGATGTCTCATTTTGTTATTGAAACATTGTGCAGAGCAGTGCGAGGTGGAGGAGGTGCATATGGAGGTGGGTGCGCGGGGGCCGGCGGGCGCGGTGGTGGGTGCGGCGGCGCGGTGGCGCGTCTGCGGGCAGGTGTCCCCGCCCGAGCAGCGCCGCGTGCAGCTCGCCGCGCACCACCACCTCCACCACGTCACGCCGCAGCCTGATGGTGACAGATATATACATCTGAAACATATATTATTAAGTTTTCCTCAAATTATATTTGATTTGCGTAACTTAGTTGCGTAGTGATTTTGGTGATTTCATTCATAATATATCACTTTTATGTTTTTACATTTACAGGGACTTGGTGCACATTCTTAGCACCTGGCACTTATACGGCCAAAGTCGAAGTCTCCGAGGAGGAGTTGAGAGATGGATTGCAGTGAGTAAAAATAATAACACGTACATAACTTTTTTTTAAAGTATTGAAAGAAAATACAGTAAAACTGTATGTGTGCAGATGGTACCCGGCGAGCCGGTCAGTGGTGGTGGGGCGAGGCGGCGGCGTGACGGAGGTGACGTTCTCTCAGGTGCGTGCGCGCGTGCGCGGCCGCGTGGTGACGCATGACGTCACACCCCCAACCACCGCCACCCCCACCCTGCGTCTGCGTCTGCGCACCCTCGCACCTGACGGCGGCTACGCCTCGCGCGCACCACTCCTCACCACCCAGCCCAACGACAGTTAGTACTTAAACAATTAGAAACAGAAGGAAGATAACAAAAAGAAAAAGCTTCCTGTGCTGACTGACAAATTAGTTAAGCCAATGCTATAAGTGTAGACTTGTAAATATATATATGTTAACTATCTTGTGTCTATTATAGTCACTTTCTAGCTGTAAGTCTACCATGTAAATAAATAAATAAAAAATCATTATATTCAAATCAGAAATTGAATGCAAGAAATTGTGTTTTTAATACAAATTTTTACATGTCAGAGGGCGAGTACGAGTTCAGCGACGTGGTGCCGGGCAGCGTGGAGGTGTCGGTGGAGAGCGCGCGGCTCTGCTGGGCGGACTCCAGGCACAACGTGGCCGTGGCCGGGGAGCTCGCCCTCGTGCCGCCATTCGAACAGGCCGGCTACCTGCTGCACATCGTCTCCGACCAGGACATCGAGGTGCGCTCCGCCCCCCACCCCCACCCCC
>NW_013532703.1:6897432-6899457 GCF_000836235.2 Papilio xuthus | reverse complement strand
ATGGCGTCGTGCTTCCTATATTAAATAAAATTGCACGTTAAGGTTTGTCGTAAACATTTGCAGACGGTGGAGTTCAGGGCGGTGGCTCACGCGGCGGTGGTGCGCGTGACGTCGCCGGACCCCGTGTCCGACCTGGTGCTGCACGTGGTGGGGGCGGACGGCAGCCGCGACCTCGGACCCCTCACGCCCGTACCCGACCCCGCCGGGGGGTACGTCTTCGAGCACACCTTGTATCTGGCCGATGTAAGTACAAGCGGCAAATTCATTGCCTATTGTTACATTTTAATAGATATGGAGAATAACGGAAACAAAACTCGCTCAGTGTAGACTGGCTTATTGACGTCAAATACACTTAGCGATCGTTCCTTTCCAAGCATGGTGCATGCGCATACACAACACATTTCAAATTTAATCTCAATTTGCATGGTACACTTAACTCCGGAATAAAAATGTGTCGAAGGAAAAGTTTGTATTTAGTTGTTTGGTGCAGGGCGAGGAGGTGTCGGTGCGGGCGACGTCGGCGACGCTGCTGGTGTCGCCGCGGTCGGGGCAGCGCGTGCGGGGCGCGCCGGGGTGCGGGGCGGCGGCGCTGCAGCTGCAGGCGGCGCGCGGCCTCACGCTGGCCGGCCGCCTGCTGCCGCCAGTCGCGGACGTGCTCATCACGCTGCGCTCCGGTACCCACAGCATCTCGCACCTCTCTCATCGTTATAATACTGCGGTGTCATTGTGTACATGGAATCTTAGTCTTTCAGTGAAGGATTTAAAATGATGTATTTATGTGCGCAGATGAATTGGTCCTGACGCAAGTGACCGGGGAGGACGGCACGTACCGGTTCGGTCCGCTGGAGCGCGGGCGGCGGTATGCTGTGAGCGCGCAAAAGGACTCGTACGTGTTCGGCGAGCGCGACGAGGACGGCAACATCGTAGCCAGCAAGCTCGCAGAGATCCTGGTCGAGCTGCAGGACGAGGCCGACGGCAAGCCGCTGGAGGTGACTCACTCACACATGTGCGATTAATTAATGGAATAATCGAAGTGCGTTTTCCTACAAAAATGTACATTGTCAGGGTGCGCTGGTGTCGGTGAGCGGCGGCGAGTACCGGCGCACTGCGGCGTCGGACGCGGAGGGTCGGCTGCGGTTCGTGTCGCTGGCGCCGGCGCAGTACTACGTGCGGCCGCACCTCAAGGAGTACCGGCTGCGGCCGCCGCACGCCACGCTCACCGTGCCGCCGCACACGGACGACGCGCCGCACGCCGACATGCTGCACACGCTTCGCTTCACGTACGTCGCATTACGTATTTCATACAAGTTGTAGAATAGTCAATGTTTCTGTGGTGTTTTACGTGAGGTACGTGTGCAGGGGAGTGCGAGTGGCGTGGTCGGTGTGGGGCAGCGTGGTGTCGCTGAACGGTGCGGGCGTGGCGGGGGCGGGCGTGCGCGCTCTGCCCGTGCCGCCTTCCGCTGAGACCCCGCCCCCCGCACACTGCGTGCCGCAGGACGCCACCGCCTCGTTGGACGCTACCTTCCGGTACCACTCTACTTACACTTTTAAACTTCCCTTTATGATTAATATTAATAAACTTAATTATGACATTTTTGACAAAAAAAGATGGTAGTTTAATGTATAATGACTTGACTTAAAGTCTTATGTATGTCCCCGTGCGCCGCCAGTTCGCAGTTAATGTATAAGTGGTTAAAATTGAATAGTTTTCTTTCTAACCAGAATTCGTGGTTTGATGCCAAATTGTTTCTACAAACTTGAGCTGAAGGAATCCTCTGCAGAGGAATTGAGCGGCCTGAGGCTCGCTAAGGCGCCGCCAGTCATCGAAGTGAGTTTTTAATATTTGCTTAAGTTGTAGTTTTCTCGTCGCCGCGATGGCTCCGCATGATGAAATTTTATATGACTGCGAGCAGATGAAGGAGCAGGACGTGCAGAACGTGCGTCTGATAGCGATCCAGCGCGTGGCGGTGACGGACGGCGGCGTGGTGGTGCGCGCGCCCGCCGAGTACATCCGCACGCTGCGTC
>NW_013532703.1:6880798-6897360 GCF_000836235.2 Papilio xuthus | reverse complement strand
CCCCGCCCCGCCCTCACGCCGCGCTGGTGCCGCTGCCGCGTCTGCCCGCAGACAATCACACCTACGTGCTGCGCCTCGACTCCACGCTCTCCAAGGCCACGCACGACTACGACGACGTCATCATACACTTCGTCTCAGACGGAAGATTCAAGGACTTCACCATTGATTTTATGCCCAAGGTGTTTTTCATATCCGAATGTCTGTTTTATAAAAGGCGGCCGTAAGCCATCCGTTTCCATTCCATTATGAAAAAAACTATTCTTCTGTGTGTAAAAAAATGTATGGTCTGCTGTTATATATATATTAAGAGGAGTGTATGTATGTCAGGTGCGGGGGTCGGAGCAGGAGCTGCGCGCGACGTCGATCCTGATAGTGCCGCTGCTGTGCCTGCTGGGCCTCGCCGTCAGCCAGCGGCAGCGCCTGCTGCAGCTCGTCCTGGCCGCCTCCGCCTCCGCCGCCTCCGCTGCCTCCGCGCACGCCGGCAAGCGCGCCCCCCGCAAGAAGGCGCAGTGACCACACATCGACATCAACATCAACAACAACATCAACCACATCCGTGTCTATATCCAGTTAACTTCACAACATTTCAGTGAGAGAATGCGACTACAAAAAAGTTGTAGTTGCAGCTTGTGATAGGAACTATTTGTAAAATGTGAGCATATTGTAGGACTCGTGTACGAGTCGAGTGAGCGGTTACTAGAATTTATACATTTTTAATAACGCAATGAATTTATAAATAAGTATACTGTATGTTATATGTGAGATGTGCGCTTGATGTTTGTTTACATAAGATGATAACATTACAGTTAATTAATTTACATTTATTTAATTTGGGATAATAATTATCATTGATGTATTTGAAAGTTTTTAACAACACAATTCCCTTAGACCTTAGACATGGCAGACGAAGTAGTCAGCGGACTGTTGGACAATAAAAATACACCAAGTGTTCAGTATTTTAAATAATCATATTTAATCATTAACATCTTTCCGTCTTCCGTCTGACGGAAAGATGTTAATTTATTTATGAATCACAAAATGTATTGAAGTAGTCGACGTGACATTCCTGAGATGAAATCTACTACGTAATTTCATTATTAAAAAGACCTCATGAAAACCATTAATTTATTAATTAGAATATCATGTTGTGGTTCTTTATATTAATCTTTTTATTTATATTATTTAAAATTATGAGTTTTACAGATTTAATGAGTTTCAATGAATGTTTTCAATTATTTTATTTATTAATAAGACATCAAATCAATGATTTTATTTAAGAATGTTCCTTTAGATTTTATTTAAATGAATTGTTTGAAAATGTGTTGAAAATAATTTCTATATTATTTTGTTGTGAATAAATAAATGATGTGGAATGTTACAATGCTTTTTATTTTTAAAATAATTTCCTGAAACCAGTAATAGTAATGTTTTTCATTTGTACGTAAGTTTGTATGTATATATGTACATTGCATTGTGACGGTCTAGTGCCAAAATAACTGTACCAATTTAGACTTGTTTTCGACTATAATAAGAAAAAAAAATGTTACAACCGTCCATTTAATTTTTAAAATCGCAGACAATAGATGGCGCTATTTCACTATTAGCGCCTCATCAGTCAAATTTTGTAATCAAGGTTAAATTAATTCCTATTTTTTTTAATAAAATAAAACATATTTATAATTATTAATTCTTGCACTTTTTTTTATAAATGATTGACAAATAAATACCTATTAAATAGTTTTAAATTAGATATAAGAATATCGATGTGATGTTATCTGTAGCAGGCGCCGAACCTCCGGTCGCAGTCCGCCGCGGAGTGCGGCTGGTGGTCCCACAGCCGCGCGTTCTCTTTGCTGTACAAACAACACATATTATGCTAGCAATTCAAATTTAACTAAAGTCTATGGAAAATGTAAATAAAAGATTATCTGAGAAATTAAGCATTAACAGAACAAAACTAACGTCACTTTAAAATTTATAAGTAAAAAATTAAGTTTTACTAATATTTGTTACTTTCTATAAATTTCCTGATTTTTTTCAATATCACAAAATATGTACTAACTTGACGAAATACAGCTCGTAAGCTGCAAAGAAGCTGTAGCGAGAGCGCGCGTGCAACTTGCACAGCTGCAGCTTCTCGCACTCGTCCTCGGAACTGCCAGATAAATAGTATTATACAAATGTTATCACTTAAGCCAGAATTCCCAGTAATCATATAGGTACCGGTTCCACCACCACGGTACCAGAGTAATCGCCGTCATTGGATACTCCTCACGGGAATACGACGGAGGGATAAATTGAGGTCGAAGGCGCGGCAGTACTAGCAGCAAAAAGAAAATATGTTTCAGCAGGACGAGCAAGATTTTGGAAGGGATCTAAGAGAAAAAGTGTCTTCGATTTAATCGTAAAATAATTGTCACGACAAATGCACTAGGCGACAAGATCATTTCCTTAAAAAAAGTTACTAGCTAATGTGGATTTGATTTCTTTTATTTACCTTCTTTTGGTCCTAATTTTGTTTATTCCACTGTCAGCCAAATTTCCGAAAATTATAAACGGGTTAATGAATCTCTTCCACAGCCTATGACCGCTGCTCACAAGATCTGTGAAATAAAAATTTTAAATGACACATTATAATTTTAGAAATATAGAATATCCTGAAATTAATTACAATTTAAAAATAAAAAATAAAATTCTTATTTTTATTACTTATCTAAAATGATTTAAAAATAAAATTTTTAGTCAACGTGAAAAAGTAAATTTCAATTTAAAGCAAAGGAAAAAAAATACCGTTTCCGTCTCCACCAAGTGGCAGACAAGTTGCAGCACAAATGAGTGTGACTAAAATTAAAACTTTAATTTCCATCTTCATACACTTTTCTATCAAACGTGTCTCAAAAATGCGCGGCAAAAAATTGTGTTCCAACTGACATTTCCGAGAATTTATAATAGAAAAAAATTGCTCCCACCATAGAGTAACGGACGTTCAGTGACGCGTTTTGCGAGACAGTAATGAAATGGTTAAATATAAATTGGTTGTTAGGGCTCGTTACCGCGTCCACGTTGTTTGATTAGCTTGTTTGAACTGGATGACTGTGCAAAGGGTTCGCCACTAATTTAGGCGACAAAGTTATATATGTATACTGGCATTAATCGCCGAAGCAATTTAGAAAAGAGAACATACATTTTTTTTTATAAAATATCGGTGCTAAAAATTATACCAAGCAGTAGATGTTTTAAAATATTTGTCACAGAGCAAGCAATATGACACAACTACGGAACCAGACGTCTCGTTTTTTTTTACACATGGCTTGCATAAAGTGCAATCGTAAAGTAAATGTAAGAGATAATCTGAAAGGTTTCACGAATCTTCAAAATTTTTCCTTTTTTTATCTTAATAATGTCTTATGTTACTTCTTACTAACAATTTAAATGCGAAACTTGGTATAGATGTGGAACGTAGCCTGGAAAAGTATATAGGTTACTAATTAAGATTAGGAAATAATTGAATCTGCGTATTAAATATTTTTCCAGACAACATTTCATCCGCATTTCTAGTTTAAAAACCCTTAAATTTTCTTTTTTGTTATTATATATAATCCTCTCAGAGCTTTTAGGTAGAAAAATATGTTTACGGCTCACAGATTTCGATGATCGTAAACATATTGATCGATAAGGAAATGTTTAAAAATAGTTTTTGTAGATTACAATGTTTGAGATTGTAATAAGTGAGTCACGAGATGTTTGTCGGCACACGGCACCTCTGTGCTGAGGTCTACCTAGCATCAGTAGGGCTGACAACTTTCAATAAACGTAGACCCTGAGTAATTTTAGCAAAAACATCCACCAACTTGTTATAACCGCCTACATTGACCCGAAACCAAAACGTAATAGTCTGAATAATGCACCGTGCAAACCAGGATTATTCTTGTGAAACCCGAAGAAGTGGCAACCATATGCACCTGTACTTTTATCACGCATATGGAGCGTGTTCCTCAAACATACACAAAACACGTAGAACCACGTAGAAAGACTATTACGAATTATTATGTTAGTAACGAATCTTCTTCTATATTGATACATTCTTACATATTCATATCTATAATTTGCGTTTCTAACATTCATTCAAGTTCCGGACAAAAAACTTTATTTCTATTCCTACCCCTTAAATATAAATGAAAAAGAAAAGCCAATAAATTCCTAATACAACAGATGTAGACGGATTATTTATGTTTCTTAAACAAATCGATGGAAATTAAAATATAATCCTACTGTTAATGAATTGACGTATATTTGACGCACTCCGACACTACGCTAATTACAAATGCATATTTTGTTACATTTTCTTGTTTGAATTGATCCATATACACAGTATTAATATAAGCTCCCGTATATAATAAGAAACGTCGATATAAGTGCTTTAACTAGGTTTTTCATACTTGATATTAGCGATAATAAGGTACCAGACAAACAGACAGACAGCATGAATAGAGGAGAGAATATTATAAAATCAATATCTCTCTTGGTGGTTTTCAATTAGATAGGGTTACTAAAAATGTGATAAATTATCCATTAAAAATAAAAATCAGTTAAATAGTAAAAGAAATATTATACAATATTCACATTAAAACTCAAAAACCAATAAAGTAATTTTAACAACAATTGCATCATCTTCATGCGCCTGTTGCATCAACTTTTTTCGTTTTGCATCTTGGATTGCGCAATAAAATATTGTTAAGATTTTACATTTGAACATCTATCGTCACGATTTTCGGTTGGATCAATGTTTTTGTATTATTGGAAAAGAGTCATGATAAATAAATGGTCATCAAATCAGTAAAAAATAAGGCGAAAAATTTTGTGGATACTTTTTGTTTCTGTTCAGTTAATTAGGTTTTTGGCTTTTCGGCACTAGATGTCAGGACCATTCTAGAAAAATTGAGTAGACATATCTTAAAATTCATCTTGTTTTAACTAGAATTACAAATGAATTATTTAAGTCAAGAATCTTATAAAGATATACATTTAAAACCTCTCCATTATTTCATATTTTTATTGATGTTGTATTTTTGGCACGTTCTTCTTCCGATAACAGATGGCGCAATTTTAAAATAACTCCATTCCAACTAGAATATTCGCGATTGTTCATGCATGTTCTTGACGATAGATGTCTCATTTAGAGAAACTATAAAAGGGCCGTCTGTCGCGGCAGCGCGTCAGTGAGTAAACAAACATTTGAAGAGCGTTTCGAAGCTACACGAAAATCAACATAAACAAGCATGTCGCTAATGCCATATTGGTTGAGACATCTGAGGAACTTGGCGTACCGGGATCCAGTTGTCAGGGTGTTGGAGGATCCTTTCAGTGCATTTTCACGCGACCCTTTCTTCCGGGACCCGGTGAAATACATCAAACATCTGACCGCGCCGATAGAGAAAGAGTACCATGGGATTGAAGGAATCTACTCGGATTCCGAGGTGAAAGTCGACGGGAAGAAGGTGGAGGTGCACCTCGACGTGCAGAACTTCACGCCTGAACAGATCGTAGTTAAGACTGTGGGCAACGAGATAATGGTGGAAGGTAAGAAGGAGGTGAAGCGTGAGGACGGGTGGACGCGTAGCCACTTCGAGCGGCGGTTCCTGCTGCCCGAGGGGTTCCCGCCGGAGCGCGTCGAGTGCCACCTAGACAAGGGCAAGCTGAAGCTGATCGCTTTCCGCGCCGAGGCCTTGGAGGAGAGGAAGATCCCCATACAGGAGAAATCCAGTTCGGAAGACGGAAAGAAGGATTGACTGGCTTATTAGTTAGCATTTCCTTTAGAAATGGTAAATATTGTGAAAATGTAATGTGCAAGCTCTGTGAATGCAGACATTTTTATAAAACATATGTGATTGTGAATAGATTTTTTTTTTAATGAAAAAAGATTTATATTCATTGTTAATGAAAAATTGTGCCTAAACAAGATTTACTGCCACGGATATGTTTAAAGACTTTAAATTTTGTTTAGGCATAATTTATCATTTAAAATTATTCATTCATTGGCGATATTTGGTGAGACTGATTATTTTATATTTGATTTAGATTTAGTTTGGGTTACTATTAAACGATACTAAAGAAATTCATACTTTTATTCACACAAGTACTAACCTCACGCAACCCAAGATCCATCCTAGTTTCTATTATGTAATATAGTGACAAACCCGCAAGCGCCACCAGAATTCGCCGAAACATCGCTACGGAGAAAAATAAAGTAGATATTTTCCTGGTCTATGCGTCGAATCCTCCGTCAATTCCACTTCTTCCCATCCTTTTCTATTGACTAAAGGGTGGGAAGGGATAGTCCTTTGGCACACGAACTCACCAGCCAGTATTGCACCGGTCGAGTCTCCACTCGTGCAGATGTTGCGGTGTCTATCACTTTTATTTTTCGCTTAGGTTTCGCGGAGCTCAAGGGCTTAGGGTTACTTTGAGAGTCGCGGGTATAGAATAAATGCAGACTTATACCGTATGGCGCGACGCCGGTGCGAGTGGAAAGTCGTTAGTAATATAACAAACGTTTCCTTTTTGTTCTGCCAGGTGCAGAAGTGTAATAAACTTTCATTAAACTGACGCAATCCGAACAGGAAACGCTAACAACATGTTGAGTGAAAAAATTATGAATCTCATTCAGTAAATGTTGAGAGCAGTGAAAATATTAGACATGGTGTTGTTACTAGATAAATATTTTAATCCTCCCACACGCCGCCGCCACCGCCGCCGCCGCCGCCGCCGTCTGATACGAACCGGCGCGTCCTGTCCAGACTACGACTGTCTGATTCTATGTTTGTTGATCATCTGGCCTTCAATATAAATTGATAAGAGTAATTGATTGATACCTTTTAGACGTCAAACAACTCTTATCGTGAACATTGTTGAAGCGTTACAATTTCAGACGATGCGATGCTCTCAATTCTAAATGCGATACAAATAATATGATACAGGTTTAATGATTGATATTTATCAAGTAAATATATTTCTTATTTATCATAAATACTTTATGAGCCGAAATATTGTCCCTTTCCTCAATACATTGCTTTCTAGTAGTTAATTTGATAACTTATGTTAACTGCGCATTTCGGGCAAAGGTTGAGCCTGGCCATCCAACGGGGAAATGCCGCCAGCCTCTTGGGAACCCTACCGTGCGACCACAGCGATTTGGGGTCGATTTTTTATATTATTTAGTTTGGTTTAGTTTTAATATATAGTCTATAGTATTATTTTGGTAGATTAATTTTAATTTAATTAGTCACTCAATAATTAATATAGTGTTAACTGTTATTTCTTGGTAAAATCCGATCACGTAGTCGTGAATTCGAAACCGGCTTGCATGACATTGACATTGTGGACTTCCCAATATTGGTCGCTTACTAAATGCATGAGGTTCAGCGATTATATGTTTGAATATCTCAATAGATAAGAGAAATTCCTAACGAAGTGAAGATTGCATCATGTACATACAGACTATATCCAACAATAGAATATACGTTAAATTAGCTGTAACGAGTCGCAATTATTATTGTTCCAAATTATTATATTTAAAAACACTATAAATTAATCGACGTTAATTCTCCCACGTCATTTTGGCAATGCTCATGGTGGTCGCGGGACGACATTAAAATAATTAGTTTTATAGGCTCTCTGGTGTGTGGCAATCAAATGTATTAAATATCTGAAGTATAAGCAGAGTACACTGGACGTGTGTCGTGTTGTGGTCAGTCGCGTTTCGCGTCGCTCACCAGGCGGTCGATCACATTGTGCGATAAATGTTTCGCGATTTGCTTTTAGTTTGTTTTTAATTGTATGGTGTGTTGTGGCATTATTAGGTCGTTAGTTAGGTACTACGAGTATTCATTGCTTAATGAAGAAAAAAATATTTTTCAAAGAGAATGATTGGAGTGAAAATATCTTGTACAAATGTTCTGACACTCAGATCCCATGGTTTTAATTTATAATATATTATGATCTGCTAACTTGACCATTATTTTATTGTTTTTAGGGTTCCGTACCTCAAAAGAAAAAAACGGAACCTTTCTAGGATCACTTTGTTAAAAACGCGTTTAGGTATCAAGCTGGAATTTATATCAAATACTCAGGTCTGCGGTCCCTTTGTGCTGTGAAAAAACAATACTTCTTAACCAACGTAATCAAAAGATACAACCGTTTACGTCGCAAATTTTCGACATTCGCAAGGGAATCAAACCCTACAGGGTACTTCTCGTGAACTTAGAAACTTGAAATTTGGCATAAAGCAACGTCGTAAACCAGACAAAGGAAAAATTTAAAACCGTTAATTTTTAGTACCATTATATAAAAACATATTTTTATTAATTTTATCTTAATACCCCTTTCCTAATGAAGGCGTTAAGATATTAAAATGAAATTCATATCAAATACTCAGCTCTATAATATCTTTAAGCTGTAATAAAATCAAACTTCTATATCAACGCAATCAAAAGAAAATGCAATTTATACTGCATTTTAAACTCGCAACTACTCACTAAAGGGTAATTATAGTCGACCTAGACGTTACTTACATCTACAGGTTTGTTCGGAACCCTCGGGGCGCGAGTCCGCCTCGCACTTGACCAGTTTTTCCAGTTAAGATGCCGAAATTTGTTTGCTTGTTTTTTTTTATAATTTGAAGGTTCTCATTGTCGTACAATGTATTGCAGTACGAGTAGATTAGAGACAAGCGGTCGCAAATGGCTCAGAGGATGGATTGTGAAAGGAATTGGAATCCGGCATTTGATTATTGTTAGAATTGTAGAAAATAATTATTAATCAATATTTTAATACAAATAACAAGAAATACATATATTTCATAACTAATAAATAACTAAACTTAACTTTTTTGTCTCCTCATTGTAACCTTATAGAAATGATAATTTTTGTGGCGAAATTAATACGATAGAGCAACAAATTTGAATATTGTGAGGGGTTGTGGGGGTAGCTTTAATGGGTTCGGCATGTCGGGGGAAGGTCGTTGCCGTGGTCACCGGCCTAATGTTTAACTACCCTTACTCTAATAATGGTGAAAAAAATCTAAAACGTTGTAAATTGCCGTTTTTATGGTTTTAGTTTGCATTATGTTCTCATGATTCTATGATGTCTGCTTAGTCATTAGTACTTATTAAATTAAAACCTATTCAATAACACTACATAATATGGTCGATGATCAAAACTTAACAAATCGAAGTCAAATCGAAAAAAAACTCTTAGCTCGAAAATATAAAAGTGATAATGCGTCTTTGAATATCATGGAGTAATTGAGTAAAAATATTATTGGTAAATGTCAGTAGAATGTATTAATTGGCACATGGACAACAATACTCAAATGTAAGATCTTAATCGCTGATCAAATGAATTGATCATTTGATTGATTATTGCTTGATCGATTTTTTAATTGACTTAACATCCTTGTTTAGAGTAATGTTTTCAGCTGGCAACATTCCTGCGAAGGTTTTAAAATCTGTATGCTTTTAGTATCTGGTACTATAGTACTAAGTAGTCTCTAATTCAGTTTACTCTACAAGCTTGTTGATGTCGTGTAAACTTCTCGATGTTTTGAAGTGGATGACTTGATGTTTGTGACGTTTTCTCTTGTGGACTAAGATAGCAATCAGTGAAGGTGAAGAAAATGTCGTCTGAGTCCTTACCTCTTGGTAAATCAATTAAACACTAACTATAATATATTTTTTTAATCCTTATTTAATTTGTCAATTAAGGACTAAATAGAGAGACCAAAAGTGTTCATTTTCTTGAAAATACAGCATTTCAAAGTTTGTTAAGACTTCTCGTTAGAAATATTGCAAATGAAGCGAACGTGCGCAGTCCGCTAAATAAATAAATACTGGAGCTTATGAGGCGGAGGCATGCAAATGATAAATATATCTCGGCGCACGTCTAAATATTTGGTCCACAAAATGTTATAATTATCAAAGAGCGGATGTGCTCTGTCGATCACTATTACTAAAGAAAGCAATACATGCAAATGTACTCGTAACCAGTTTAAATGTAGAAGGATAAATTCTATTAACACTGTTCCGTTCCGTAAGTCCGCTAATGTTGTCTCCAGGTCTAAAACAACTCGGTAACCTTAGCGAGTTGTGCGTCAGGCAGAAGGTGACGCACTTCGCCAACAACAAGTACGTGGTTATGACGCCAGATGGTAGCCCGGTGCTGTTCGCCCGCGAGGACTCCGGCTTGATGGACAGGCTGCTGATGGGCACCAGCCGGGCTCTGCACATCAACGTCTTTGACACTGAAGATAAGGAGGTAAGGAGGGAGGAGAAGAAGATATCTGCTTTAATTTTGGTTCTAATTAATTGTAAGTTTTTTTTCGAAGATTCCTTTACATACTTTGAGTATTTTTAAGATGGGTTAAAGCTAAAAGGGCAGTCGAAACACCGACTCCTTCTAAAAGATCTCTTTTTAAAATTATCAAAGATTTATCTGAGCCTCAGCTTGGCTAAGACAAAATATGTTGATTAAGACAGGTTTCATAGGCTTTTAAAAATCAACAATATAGTGAGGGTGTGACACATGTAAAGCTATGTAATATGACATTTAGGTGATGAGGTTCCGGCGACCGTACACGATGGGTCCGGACAAGATGGAGGTTTGTGTGTGCGGGCGCGGAGTGGCGCTCGTGCGCAAAGAGTTCACCTTCCTCAAGCCCGTCATCAACGTCAACGACGCCGCTGACCGCCCGCTCTTCCGCGTCAAGGGCCCGCTCGCCATCACCAGCCAGTGTGACTTCGAGGTGACTGTTGTTACATCAACTAAGCGTAGAGAAGACTTTGGCTCCAAGATATGAAATTACTGCTGAATATATAGAACATTAGATTCCCTATTTTCTAGACTAGAATCATATAATAAAACAGAACATTTATTAAATTTTTATCTTTTTTTTTCTTTCAATAACTTCAGATATATAACATGGAGAAGAAGCGTGTGGGCGCAATTCGCAAGAAGTGGGGCGGCTTGGTGCGGGAGGCGTTCTCGAGCGCAGACAACTACGTCATCGAGCTGCCCGCCGACCTGGACGTACGCTACAAGGCCGCGCTTCTCGGCACCTGCTTCCTTATAGTGCGTCACATTATATATTCACTCCAGAAGACCTGCCTCTGCCACTTTTATCCAGTTCACTGCAACCAATTAATTTAAATGTACTAAAATCAAAACATTAAAATGTTGGAAACGCGTCATAATATCTAACGAACGATTTTGTATTTTTACTCCTAAGTGAATCTCTTCATAGAGGCTTGGTGACCTTTTTATCGTTAAATTTAACTAACCAATTTAAAAAAATCGTTGAAAAAAATGCCAAAATTTTATTTTCCAATTCTTCTATGGGTGTTTGAAAACTAAGCATTAGCAGGATCTCTTCTAGTTAAGTAAATAAATTATTAAATAAATGTATTGTTTTCACAGGACTTCATGTACTACGAGAACTGAGATGAATCTGTATGTCATGCGCAGTGCAAGAAGATATTGAAAAGGAGATGAAGTTGGTGCGCGGGAACTGTCAAGTGACAAAGATGTTGCTGCCGAGGCAGTACCACACACATTCAAATTAAGCATAAAGTTGAATTAAAAATCATCCTTTATAGATTTTTTCACAAAATACTCATTTGTTAAAAACGTAACGTAACGTGTATAAACTACTGTGTAGTTGATTAATTAAATATAATTATTGTCATGTTGTGTTGAGTACAGTGTCTACGTAATGTACAAAATGTTATATTTTATTGACGAAAATGAAAAAGTTGAAATCTTGATTTCCAAATAAGCGACATCTATCGACTCGCATCATAACTAAATTTAAAATTGCAAGTCACTTAAGCTTTTTATTTCTTAAACTGGTACATAGATGGGGCTAATATAAAATAACGGGGATTTATAATTTTATACTTTTAACGTCCAAAAAACATGGACAGTTTGGCTTATCACCAAGCCACACGAGTTTATGGTATTTATTATTAGTCAAATATCTACACATATTGCGTACATCTATTATGATTTCCAATGGATGAAGGATGAAGGACAATTTTCTTTGAATGCTATAATATTATTGATTTGTACATATATTGCCTTGTGAAGATGCAGATGCAGTTTAACAGTGCTTCCACTTCCACACACAAGCAATTGCGCGTTTCATCCGAGCAGAGTGCGTGCTGGAGGCATAACTCAGTCCGCTTTTCGTTCCTACCCTTTTTTTACAAGGTAGACACGGAGAGATTAGCGGGATTTGGTGAGGAAGGGGACGAATAGGAAGGGAAAATATCTTCTTTCTATGCGACCGTCCTCTGTTGATTAAAGTTAGGTGAGCCGAAACTATTTCAATTATTAAGTACTTAACGATGACATAATAAATATAAACAGAACTTTGTAGCACAACTAACAATATTTTCTTTGGGAAGCAGTAGAAGAGAGAGAGAGAGTAGAGACGCGGGTAATGCTCATATGTACGTAGTTTAATAACTAAGTGCGCTAATTACCATAATTAAGTTGTAAAGTTACATTTGCATAAGCACTACAGTCGGAACTCCACACAAAGCGGGACGGAGCGGAGCAGCGCGCTACAGATTTGAATACTTTCATGTTATTTATTTAACTTAATTCAAATGTAATTGGAAGGAATACAAAGACAACTTGATGTACAGTTTCCGACATCGACATTGTTATTGGACACTTGATAACATGAAGATATTTTATGCTACAATCTCTTCAAAAATCCTTTTCAATCAATTAGCATATTGTCGATTTTTATGAAATTTAATATGTATATTCAGAAAGTCTGATAATCGGCTACTGTCTATTTTTTAAAACCGCGAGGTCTTCAGTCTTCATCAATATACAGATTCTTATTCTAATTTACTTAAGTAAATAATACAGTTATTATGTTTATTTTATAAAAAATTTAATTTTGTTTTTATAAATACCGGTCCCTTTATTGGTACGTAGCGTCTGATAAAGTGGGTTATTGCGCGGAACGTGAAAACCAATCGGAATATAAATTCAATGCTACAAATAAACAGGAAGGCAAAATTGACAGCGAATTAATAAAATAAATGAGTGTTTAAATGAAATATTGCCTTCATTATGATTATTTAAGTCCGCGTCGACGCAATGTTTGAGTTTCAAATTGGAAATGGAAATAAATTATGCTAAACGATCACAGCCGGCAGCAGGCAGGGCCGCCGCCGCTGCGCACTGTTTCATATTGAAATTAGACTTTACTTGATAGTACACACTACATCAACTACATTTTGACATATTACTATGTTACTACTTCTTTTTTTTGTTCTAAAAGCTATATTGATTGAGACAAAAGTTGCACTAGTTATATTTTATTGCTTAACAATACCTAATGATCTGCCGTGTATTGTGCATTGTCACAAATCTCAGGGGTGAATTTCAGTGTTGGTTTCGTCTTTAAAAAATTAAAAATATTACACATTTTTATATTAAGGTTATGCTCCGTTAATTCCAATTTAAACTCTTTTTTTTTCTATAACCAATTCAATGGAAACGATTTTTTTTAATTCATATTTCTCGTCAACTCCGAGAAAGCAAATTTCCGTGACGGGATTAAGGGAAATTATTTGCCTGCTTAAATTAGCTGTTATACAATTTCCGGAAGAATTTTTTGCTGTCAAAAGAAATTTTCACATTATTCGTGGGTTTCCAAGACCAAAGTATAAAACATATCATCATCCCTGTTCTTATCTTTCACATAACAGAGATAACAATAGGTTTTAAACAAGGATTTTAGTCTCAGAAACCGTCGGTAAGTTGTGAAAACAAGGCAAGTCCAACGCCTCACGAGAGGTGCAACGCGCTAGCGTCGTATCACAATAAAATAAAGTTGAGCCGTAGGTAGAGCAGACACAAGCAAAAAAATGCGTCGCTCTACGTTTAATGGATTTAATTAAATTTTATTGGATGCGGTGTATTTGTATAAAGATTGTCGTTAACAACTCTAGTTTGATGATACGTACATACAAGATGTATAGCAAATTAGAATCGAAACTAAATTCTACAAACAAATCTACGAGTATATACGTAACAAGTAAAATAAGTAATGCAAAACAAGTCCGTATTTAAACATGGACTGTAAATTTGCACAGGCGAGCGAAACTAACATTTCCCTTGGGATTTAATCAGCTCAATAAGGAGGTTGTCCGCGACGTCTCGAGCGGGCGGGCGGGCGAGCGGGCAGGAGGGCGGGTGGTGGATGTTTGTGTCACTCTGTAATTTCTTTAATTTTCCTCGCACTTCTTGTAGAAAAGTCTCTCTTGGTTCCTCTTTTTTCAATAAAACAGTGGACGCTACAAAGTAATGCATTCGGAAAAACAATTACATTCGTAATTTGTTAAATCAGTAACATTCGTCTGTTTTGAACTTTTGAGACAACAACGAAAGAAATGTATTTTCAGTTGCGTTCTTAATTTAAGTTCGCATTACGGAAACATTTACATAAAAACAAGTTGAGAACCTTCACTTTTCTATATTAGTTCAGAGTAATATCTCACGAAAGTGTAAATAACATATAGAGATGTTTCCAAATTGTGTGATTTACACAGCATATTAATTGCATTAACATTTAGAATGTATATCGTCTTGCTAATTAAGTAAATTACGTAACAATTCCGCGCATCACAAAGACGAGATGGCTCTTGATGTAAGCCGTCTCAGACGCTCCCGGCCGCCCCCGGCCGCCCTCCGCTACGAGTATCGCCATCCGTAAAGCACTCTTCGCAATTGTATCGTTTGCAATTCAATACCTTCTCAATCGCTCCTCGGATCGCAATTTATTTAATTTAGACATCTGTTGTTAATAAATTGATGATGTCATAATAAGGGCCCGTTCACAAGTTTTAAAGATAATTATAATTATTGTTTATTTAAATTAATGATAACTGTTTTATGGCCAAGGTATTATGTAAGATGTTTAGATATGGGCGATGGATGCTACAGAGATGTCGATGTAATTATTTGTTTATTATAAATTCCAGCTTGATACCAGCACGCGTTTTCGAGAAAAACTTGACTTGACAGACGGACGGCCGGACAACAAAGTGATTCTATAAAGGTTCCTTTTTTTTCCTTTTGTGGTACGGAACCCTAAAAATGAACATATAACATGTTAATGTTTGTTTAAATTTTTCAGTGAAGTCGAGGTTGTTTGTGTCAATGTTTATGCACCGTAAAGTTAAGGTAAAGAAAGCAGGTATATTATATCTATGATGGGTAGTATATAAGAAAGTTGGAAATTTTTAAGAACCTACATCTGTCGATTGATGACAGCAACGAAGCTTTGGCAAATTATATTGATAGAGGTGGCAGATAGCGCCGGGTTCTCGACTTTATGATAAATGTTTGAAGTTTTTTAGACCTTTAAGCTTTATTTTCAACTTAAAAAATGTTATAAAGTGAACAGGTATTCCTTTAGGTAGCATGTAAACAAAGGCGAAGCGGCTGGAGATGGATCGTACAAAAGGGAAAATAGGCAATTAAGGTAATCAGGGAATCAAATGAATTTAACGAAGCTTTTGTTTTTGTTTACTGTGAAATTTGGCCTCATGCGACATCAGCCCCCTTGGGGAACTTTTATCATGTAAGAGAATTTATTTAAATTAACGTCTATTTGCTATACAAGTTTTTTTGGTAGGCTATAGAAAAGTTTTTGATATAAGTTCAACAGTGGCACAGTAGACTAAACAAAAGTAGACGACGCGCAGAATAATCTAATATCTTCCTCAGTGGTTGCCCACATTTACAAACGTTTAAATTGTGTGCTGACGAAACTTAAGCTGTACTATGAGAACAAGACGCTATAAAATTTTGCTAAACATAACCTTCACATATTTGTACTTTGTAGAAGCAATGTGTGTCATGTGTTAACATTTGGATGTATGATAGTTACTCATAATGTCACATGTTACAAAACAATGCGACCCGTTAGAAGATTTATAAAATAATTCTTTAGGGTGAATAATTTGCTTTCTTCGACATACTTAGGTCGTCATTCCTGCGACGTTAAGTAGGCACTTAACTTGTACAAACTGTCTCGAATCTAATGACGCGTACTGATTACTTTTTTCGGAAGTTGTCGGCGATGAGGCGATGAGGTGTTGACTACTAAGTACTAGATTACCTCATTAATTGCCCGTAAAAGTGGATGAAGAACATTTAAACCTTGTCTCCGTGGAGACGATTTTTACCTGCTTTGGTGCGGGACATTGATAATTTGTTCTTTTGTTTTTGTCAAAGTTCATTCAACAGCAGCAACGTAAGTTTTAACGTTAGCACTGGCATAATAAGCATTTGTTTGTTTTACAGCAGAAGAGTTAGTGACTATAGAAATACAAGTTGTTTACTCCATATTTTATGCTTAAAATTTAATTCATTCAAGTAGGGAAAGAATTTTAATGTAACGAGCAATGGTGCGGCTCTAAACGTGAGAGCAGGGTGCCGACATGGCCGGGGGGGTGTAGGAGCGGAGCGCGCGGGGTGGGGGG
>NW_013532703.1:6874110-6880785 GCF_000836235.2 Papilio xuthus | reverse complement strand
GGGGGGGGAATGTTCCAGGCCAATTAATGTAATTACCGAGTCAAATAAATCTTGCGCTGGAATTGTTTTCACTTATCGAGACATTTTCGCAAACGAGCGTGTTGATTTTATCTCTGGGGAAATTTACGTTGTCCTCGCCCCCCCTCCGTACCCCGCTCACCGCACCGCACCGACGTCGCTCGTGGCTCCTAGCTCCACTTGCTTTGGATCAGTGACAGTGCAATTGTATTGCTGTTCGACAATACTTTCGCTATTTTAGTAGAATCCATTATTCGAATGTAAGCAAAACGCAAAGATTTTGTGCATTCAAGAATATTTATATATGATATAAACTGATGCATTACGATAATGGATACATTTCTAAGATCTGGCAAGATGACTTAAGGTTGACGTTGAGAGTACAAACAAATTGGAAGCCCTGTTAGTTGTAGAGAGTCCGACCGTGAAATTCATCTTCTAAATAATGTTATTAGTACAGCTTGTAGCTGGGAATTTCGACGGCAACGCGACACGTCTAAAGAAGTAATAAAAATGTATCGGAGAGGTACACACGCGAGCTTTTACAAGGACTCGTAAATGTCTAATAACTAACAGCATTATGAGCCACGTTATATGTTCTGTCTTGAGGTATTGAAGTACTACAGTACTAAAGGTGCGAAAACAACTTTAGTGACGGTGGTGAAGTCGCCGGATGGTCATAAACTAGCTGCAAGATATATAGCATATATTTACCATGGACACCACATTTTTATCATCATTTTGCAGAAAGTTATCCTATTTGGTGAAGCCATCTACCATCGACTCTGGTAATCGTCAAATTTAAGTTTTCCTTTAAGATAGGAATTCTCGATTTGAGACGTATAGTCGTATGAGCACAATATGATGTAGATTTTGTTCAATAAATATTTAATAAAACTGATGGGAGAATTGTTATAAAAAATTTGTCTACTTTTTGTATATTCGGTTTGACGTTGTTATACCTATTTGTTTTTTTTCTTCGCCTAACTTTGGGATATTTATTAAAATGATCTTTGGAAATTCTCTTTAAAATAAATTGTGCATCATATTTCAAATGCTTAATTCTAAATTCTAAAATGACTACAGTGAAAATAACTTATTAAAATTGTAAATACTTCAAATTGATTGTTATAATTTTGGATTTTTGATATTTTTATAGTACTGTTAGTTGCCATATCAAATTAATAATTAACGCTTATAAGAGAATGTTTTCTTATAAAAACAACTCGCACTGCAAATTTGTGTTTAATATGTAATGTTTACATTTTTAATAAAAAATTTGATTAAAAAGTAACAACTTTGATCTTTAAATCTTTAATATGCAATAAAAAGGTATAAAGACACTTTCAGAGGAGACATTGTGCAAACTTTGTTCATCGTGACAACATTAACAAGTACGGGACTTAATTAAGCAACGCTTTTACAGCTGGCAGCCGCACGCCGCTCTGGCGACGTGGATGCGCGACAGTAAGGCTCGCGGCGACGACGCGACACCATAGCGCAACACGATATTATATTTTATTGCATTGATGTTTTATTTGTTATTGCAATTGGACAACATATAATTCATCTGTATTCGCAACGCGTCCAAGGTGCGGTGAGACATGAGTAACTGGTAAGATCTACAAAGACATAATGAAATATTTCTAGCCGTGTAAAACTTCTACAAAAATGAAAAAGGGTTTCGGCAGTGGGTCAGTATTGGGTTGGCATTGGATGGCAATGGGTCGACCGGGGGTCGGCAGGAGGACGGGGGAGCGGTGGACTTGCTCAGCGCGTCATTAGCATATCTGAACGATGTGGCGCGGCGCGGCGCGGCGCGGCTGCGCTGACGCGGCGGAACTGACCGGACAATTTGTTAAATATCATTACGGAATTAAAAATATGCTGCACAAGCCTTTTCGCAAATGACTTCACTCTATTCATGCAAATTTACGTCATTCTAAAAGTGTTCGCAATTACATTCTGGATTTTTTTTCTCTGAGTATAAAAAAAATTACAATGTAATTAAGAAGTCGTCGTAAATATCTGGTAGTGCTATTTTTAAAACTTAGAATTAGTTGGAAATGACTCCTCTAAGTCTATATACTTTTATTTAGGTTACTTCTATGTCCTAGGAAGTGACGTCAAAGTTTCTGCAACTAATTCAATGAGCATAAAAAAGCAGGTCGTTGACGAGACTAATATATTTTCATGAGTCATGCGGTGGCGGGGCGGTGCGGGGCGGTGCGGTGCGGTGCGGGGGGGGGGGGCACACACGTTCGGGACGGACATAAAAAACTATTTTAAGCGCAACAAAACGGCGAAAAACGTGTAATTTTTACTTCGAGACGAAAACGGGAATTGCCTGAACATTTGTAATAATTTTCATGTTATAAATGTCATTAAACATTAAAATTCACATTCCATAATTTTTCAATTTAAATTGTAGCTTTCATTTGACTTTTGTACAGATTTCACGTAAGAATTCAACGTTAGAGTTTCATTTACAAACAAAACCTCTTCAACATTTACTGAAATATTTAATACGATAAATTGTAACAGAAGAATATTGTGACTAGTTGAGAAATGTTCTGTGTTTGTGAACAATTCAAACTGTGGGTAAATAATTCAGTATAGGATTATCGAGATTGTATGACATGGAACCGTTTTAAATTGATCAATGTTGGATTACGAGGCAATGAGGTTGGAGCTGGACCAAAAGCCAAACTGAAATAATGAGATTGCTCTCCCGCTGCCGCCGCTAATCACATCAATTTCTGCCTTCAATTTGCAGCTGTTTATATTGCAAATCATATAGCCGCAGAATTGCATACAGACTCTATTTAATGTTCTCCGAAAGTTATAATTCATATCACAAATTTGTAAACGACAATCACCCTAATGTCCGCTTCGTACGAGACTTAACATTTAGAAGTAATTTTTCTTATGTGTCAGCATTGCAGATCATTTATCTCTGCAGCACACTTTGACTTTAAAAATGGAGGAGGTTGTCAATTCGTCTATATGTTTTTTTCACTACCTCTAATCGACATTATGTTAAAGGTACATGGAGTAACGTAACAGACCATTGAGGCTATGAGCAATAGTGTCAGAGGATGATCAAAACTTATAATATCCAAGTGATCCATTTTAAAACCTGAACCACTTTATAGAATTTCTTTATAATAAGATAAAAGTTGAAATTCAAAATGTCCAATTAAAACTTGGAACGTTCCCGCACATCGCATATGTTTCATTTACTTCTCCAGTTAGGTGCAAGTTGAGAGCTTAAACTTACAAATTAACTTGAAACATTTCGCATCGATGTGGTTTGTACAGAACAATGTTGCGAGAGGTGTTGCACGTTTACTTCAATGGCTCACCTCTGTGTGTGCTTTAACATTGTTCGCTGACTTTGTTGCACTGATTCAAATGTGCATTTCGACTTAAACTAACTGATGTTTAATTGGTTCTAATTGCCTGTTATAATCACAGGCTGAGCTTTGAGAATATATTTTTTTACTAAAAAGATACATGTAAATGTGTTAGGTGAAAATACACCTTACACGTTAATGTAACATTCCTGCGGCTAGAAATAAAATTGACTTACAAACTATGTATTATTATAAAATAGCAATAACATGCATATTTGTTCCAAACGAGTTGATGCGCGGACCTCATTAGCTGTGAAAATATTCTGTTAATAACAAGAGTTGTTAATAAAGACCGTCAGGAATTTCGTAAATTTGTCCAATATTAAATGAATAAAGTTAATCATCGCCGGGAATATTGCAATCAATAACCTTTAATTAGAGCTACTTAATTAACAAATCATTATTAGTTCAGTAGTTATTCAACTCAATTAACTGAAATATTCGTATCAGTTTTATTCTTGGGATTGTTTTTTTATTGAATAGAAATTATTTAACTAAACATAAATACAAATGCAAATGCGGTGTCCGTGTGGAAAGGTGAGAACAAACCGCGGTGCACCACGCAATGCTATGCAATACAACAACGAAACAACAACGCTGTTATTTATTGCGGTTATTATTTTAAATGCAGATACGTTTACAAAGTAGTTATCTACTAGTGGAACACTCCTGCGGTTCTGATAAACTAATGTTGTTTTGTACCACGTATATTAATCATATATTAACAGAAAATCTTAATCTCAAAACAACATATAACGATTTATAAATTTCCCGCATTAAAACAGTTCCCAGAGGAGGTTTCTTATTATACGTTTTTCAGTCTGTCATTATTTTGTGTGTCTTGTGTGATTGCAGAAAGAATATTGAATGTTTAATGTACGCACGACAACTGGCGCGGCTTTGCTTTACTTGGCAGCAGTTACTTGCCGCTCGGCGGATAATGAGCGATACGCACACAAAGAGGGCGCCACGGGAGCGCCAACACTGAGAATTAAACCATTCAGCTCGGGAGGGCACGGGGGAGGGCAAGGTGAGAGGGGTGGGGAGTGCAGCCTGCTGATGACAGGAAACTACTTTCTAAGCTCGAATGATTTCCAGGTCACGGCAGACTAACATATCTTTTATATCACGTAACTAGGAGATGCTGTCAGTGCATCTGGGAGGGGGGCGAGTATGTTTGTCAGTAACGAAACTGCTATATATAACTCTAAAATTATCAATGTTTAAAAAAAATAAAATAATACCCATGAATTACTACGAACAATCTTAAACGCCGTATAAACGATCAAACTTTTTGTCAAACTTCTTGTTTTTAAGAAAAAAATTACGTGTTTTTTGGTCACTACGTCCTCATTTAAAATGTTTGATGAATTATTTGGCCAAATAAATTCGACATGAAATGTTATGGTGCGAATCTAAAGCTAAACGTAGGTGGTGTATTATTTTTAGATTCCGAGCCTACGCTAGTCTACGTCTGTCTACATCAGTCTACGAATGCATACGATAGTTTATGACGTCGCTACTGATTAATGGTTGGGATGAATAAAGTACCACATAATATACAAGAAATTATTTTTAAAAATTTAAACCTATCAAGACTTTATAACATAAAATCGAGTTGATTTGATTGGTTAAAGTTTTTTATTTACACTACACAATAATTTAAAGGGCAATAATAGTAAATGAGAGGTCTGTTTGAAGAGGATTTTATCCAGACAGTTTTCAAACGGCATCAAACCTTTAGTTTTTATTATAATCGTTACTGAGCTCGAAATGAAGGCGAACGAAGCCATACAATTATAAAGTGACGTTAAATATTTTTATTGAAACTATTTTACTCACAACTGGACTCAGACTTGATCGTTTTGTCTTTTATAAGTCAAATTAAGTGTAAAATAATCGTATTTTTATATGTACTATAATGATAGTTAGTTTTGTTATTTGCAATGAAACAGTATTATTATATTTATTTGTATGATACAATAAAAGAATGAAGTCTCGCTGTTTTTCTCTGAATTCACTTTTCTTATTTTTGTATTTCAATATCTTTGAGATTCTATTTTTATACTAATTCTTTACGTGTAAATGAATATATTTGCTTTCATACATACACATACACATATGTAGATGTATTTCTACGTATGTACATACGTAGAAAGTACACACAACAATGCGAAGAGCGCAGTTCAATGATATCAGTTCAAGTCACAAAGAAATCGCGACAAGTATTCATTTGAAGTTCATTGACACGGCTGGAGATTTATCTGCGACGGGAATAATTCAAGTAGAATATTATTTATTGCTAACATCGGAGTGTGGAGGACGGGGTGCGGGGTGCGGGGTGCGGGGCGCGGGGCTCTCTTTGCGGACCATTTGTATTTTACAGCAAACAGTTATCAGCGAATAGGAGCCAACAATTTGCCATGTTTATTACTGAAATCAATTACTGAACAAAGTAATAGCGCTAGAATAAACGTTTGTAAAAGTCCAATAGTTTTTTGATGAAAATGATTTTTTGCAAAGCGGCATTAACTTAGTATGTGCGTTATCATGTACTTGAAATTTTAATTTGATGTCTCCTAATGTTAAATATTGCAGCTGATTGTATCACAGACTATCTATAGTGAAAGACAAGTATTTTAATGAATAATTTTAAGTTAGTTTAAGTAAGTGTTTTAACTTTGATTAATTTCAATTGAAATATGAATAAGCAGCATATTAACAGTTCTTTGTAATAAAGTAATAATGAAAAGTATTTACTTTATTCGGAGCATAATTAAATGTTATTACCTAAAATAGGTCTGAATTAACTGTTTGAGTGGCGCCCAACTTTCAGCGAGATTTAATTAGTTAGTACTTTAGCGAATAAAGCCATTACGTGGGAGTATTTGCGATTGTGACGGCCAACAGTGGACATCGCATCGCCTGCGTGCGACTAACCTGTAAATTATCATTAATTTAATTTCGCTTGAACGCCAAGTATGATATTTAATTTGGTAGAGTAATGATATTTGACGGATCAGTGGACTAGTTGCCGCATTCTGTGCTACAAAATTCGGAGCAGCCCTAAGTATCATAAAATGCAACATATAACAAGAATGGTTATAAACATTTACTTAAACACTAAGTTGTTTTAACGAACTTTAAACAAACAATTCTTATCGTTTTACGCGTAAACATACACTGGTGATGTGTTCCCTCTTTATAAACGGCCTCATTAGCGCCTCCCCCCCCCCCCCCC
>NW_013532703.1:6824356-6874085 GCF_000836235.2 Papilio xuthus | reverse complement strand
CCCGCACGCCCTGCGCTGACATAAAATATTAGGGTCTCATTCCAGGCCAGGGTATTTGCGACGCGTAAGAAGAATAGCGGAGTGCAAACGGGAAAAACAAAGGAGCAGGGATAAATATCATCACAATTAATCTGGATAGAATGGGTTGGCAGAGCATGCAAAGATTTGCATTTGTTTGTCGCCGCCGTTGTCGCCTTTGGTGTCGGAACCGCTAGCATTTTTTGTTAGGATAACGTTTCCACCATGTGTTATGCAGAAAAAATGTATCTTCCTAGTTTTTTATAACATGTATAGTAAAGATTTGAATAAATAGGTATTGAGAAGACAAAATAAATATGAAAATTTGTTTCCTAAAAACAGCAATAAGCGTTGTTGAAAATAATTTTATTTACTTGAACGTGAAAAAGGAATGTATACAGCATTGCTTGTCTAAGTATTGCTCAACGCCACGTAGAGGTATTTGTTCCGAAGCTTACGGTGCTTAATAATTTTTCTATTTAATATAATTAGGTGCACCTGCAGGGGAACAAAGTGAAATTTAATTATCTAGGAACGTGTAAGGAGTGTCGTGCTAACGAGCGGGCCTCCTAACTGTCCCCTTATACAACCTTTTAACGCAATTTTAGTTAAGTACCTTAAATTGTTCTGGTGAAAGCAGAATAAAATACGTGCTTCTCAATTATTTTAAATGTATTTAGTTAGATAGTTCCAACTATCATTTAATTAAAATTCAAAGTAAATAATGTAATATTGTGATTTGAAAATTTTAAGTAAAACGTAGCAATTTATTTGAAAATGTTGTCTGAAAGCAATTAAACGTGAAGTTTTTGAATTAAAATTTTAATGTTTTATTACAGATATTTAATATAAAAATGATGTAAGTTCGTTCGTGTGTGTGTTGTGCCTACGTTTTATTTTACTTATCTCTACTCATCCATTTAAGTTAAGAGCGTTATATATATTTATACTGTATACCATCTGGTAATTAAAATACGTACGCTGTAGATCACTTGAACATTATAATATTAAGCTAATTAAATTCCGGGCAGGTTCTTAAAATTTCAAACTAAGATAAACGTGATTTTTTTATAAATGATATCACTTCCTCCGCAAACATTTTGTGAGTAAACCCCCGAATAGGGTTCAATCTACATTTTTATTACGATCCTAGATTATATTTAAAAAGGTCGCCGCGGCGGACTCGCGCGGTCGCCCCGGGCCCGGCTCGTAACACTCCGGCGCGGCGCGGCGATATGCAGATGACCGCTTATTTTTCTTCTCTTATCGCACACGTAGCTTTATAAATGCTACATAACATCTCCTTATCAACTTAAACATGAAACATTCTTATTAATAAAAGTATTCGCTTGCTGCCCGCCAAAATAAGACTCGCCACTACGACCACTAGACTCTACACTGAGGGTCATACTATTTTAACCTTTTTATTTAAAGATAATAATCAACATTTTTCTTATTTTTCTCTTCAGTAACTTCAGACTTGTTTGTTGTTATCAATTTCTTTTAGTTGTTAAGTAGCTAGTTCAGTCATTTTATAATGTAAAATTAATTTCGCAGAGTAAAAGTGGAATGAAAATTAATTTATTTTTCTTTGGCAATGTTTAATTACTTTTATTGAATGTCACAATAACAAAGTTTTTGTCAAGCTATTTTATATTTGTGATGAAGCTAAGCTAGATATGAAATATATGTGACACGTGACATGGGAGTGTGACGTGTTGTGTGACTGGAGGCGATGCGCGGGGTCACGCGACTGTTAACAGCCTTAGCCTTAGCAATTACATATTCGGTGCACGGAGGGTGAAGGACCGAGATTACAGCAGGCGCACTCGGGTTATAAATAATAAGCCCTTATAAATAAAGGGACGGTCAAGTGTTGCGGCCGCAGCATATTAAAAGTAAAATATCACCTCCCTTTTTAAATTCGGAAGGCTTAGCCGCCAAGTTGTCGTCTCTTCGCCTCTAAGCCTTTATATAAAAATATTTTAAAGACTTGGTAGTCTTACATAATATATGAAATTATAACTAGATTAAGATTCGGGTACATTCATGTAGCTCTCGATACGTAATATAAAATAATGAAGCGAGTAATCAATCCAGTTTATTTGCAGGGCGAGCGGGCGGATGGCGGAGAGCAAGGAGGGGGGAGGGGGGTGTAAAGCGAGTAAGATTTAGCAAACTCATCGAGACGCAATTACACGTTGGAACAAAGAAAGTAGCTTGAGAAGGAACAAACAATGTCGTATACAATAGTCCTCATCGAATAGCGCCTCAACAATTGATCAACCTCCTCTGCGATATACATTTACTACATGATTAACGTGATTGATTGAATTCATACTACAGACTGCTGTGTGAATAACATCACTGTATTGACACAACACGACTCCATGCCGAGCTATAATATAATGCTATGGAGTTTGACACCGATTGGAAGCATGTTACATCATTTATATATTTATGTCTGTTAATAAAAAAAACAATGTAAAATAACAATAAATACACAAAACAAAATGCATTAATATGCAATGCATAGCTGTCTAGAAACTTTATAAATAAGTGAGATGTGAGGTAACAATGCGTTCCCTTCTACAAATAATAGTAACTGACATTATACTTTCCACTAGTTATTTTGTAATAAAACAAACTTGACTAAATTCAGGAATGGAACTTTGTTTCCACAGAACACGTGTCAGTGCCTTATCGAGTTGTCCCTGAACATTGCTAGCCGTCCGGACGTGCTGAGCCGGTCGGTCCGGGCGCCGGTTGCGCCGACTGTCCGGTTGCGTCCGGCGCCACAACACTTCCGACATCGTCAGTCAAATGTGAAACCTCATTAAAATATTTGATTCAGCAAACAATTTGCATTATTTTACTATTGCGAGTAATTTATTGCCATCGCGAATTTACTGGATTGTTGTTAATTTATGCAATGAAAATATATACAGCTAAATCAACACACACCACTAAGTGTTTGGAAATGTTAGTAGTTTTAATGTAGTTATTACTAAATTGTTCTGTTGAAAGCGATTATAGTAGTCGTAGTACGCGGTACGCAGATATCTTTATTAACCCATTCCTAGCCGAAGCAAAAACCCCATTTAAAAAAGACGATTTGTATTTGCGTATAAAATAACGATTATAAAAAAAATCTGACATATAAAATCACAAAATTAGTGATTAAGATGTATATTTGTTAACTGAATGTTAAGAAATAGTTTTTCATTCATGTTATTAGTTCGACAATGTGACAGCGAACGACGGAAAATATTCGAAAAACGCCGACTCACTGATACGTAGTTCATTTGATATGATGTGTCGTGACTCACGGCCGCTTGTAGCATTTTATGTACAATTTGTTTGATGCCTTTTTATTAGACCTGTTTGTAATATTACTGATTTAAGAATAAGTATGTCAAAGCAAAGTTTTTTATAGATCATAACTTTCCTCGGAAAGGGTTAAGTTAATGACCAAACATGAAACGCATCTATGTATATGAATTTGATGAAAACATTTTAGAGTTATAAACATTATTAATGTATTTACAAACATAATCAGCAATTTGTTAAAATTTTAAATTAAATTCTTCCAGAGAAACTATTCGTCGAGAAAACGTTATTCTCATAATTATTTGAGATGCGCCGTTTTTTTACGTGACGTCGCATAAATTGTAACAATTAGAGGGAGGGGGTGGGGGGGTGGGGGGCGGTGTGGGCTTGCTTTCAGGACTTGTAGACAGATATTATCTCACCTTTTAATGCAGCAGACGTGACCGCCATTCGTTTGTTTCTCGCAAAGGAATACGTTTTAAATGCTGAGGCACGACTTCGCTTCTTTATTCGCTTTTTTATAAACATTATGAAAATCTTTGTTTAAATTGTAAGTTATTCAAATATGCATCCAGGTTTTCATAAGGTTCTCTTAAGCGTAAAATATTTTTTATCTTATGATATCAAATTAATTTACAATAATTAAAATTAAAAATGATTACGAGACCATTTCAAGCACATACCGTTTGATAAATAATTATTAACTAAAGCTGCTATTTATTAGTAAGTAATATAGGTAACAAGTCGATTACTTTATTCTGCTTGTTTGTTCGCCAAAAACAGAATGAAAAAGTTCAAAGTGCACGAAAGGAGTCATACATTTTGTGATCGCAGCGGACCACACTCTCCTCACACGGCAATCATATTTCTCAACGTTTCTGTATTCTGCAAAAGAAATCCAAATGCTTTATCATTCCAAAATTATCTCTAAGGTTTTAGAAAAATATTTGTTATAATAATTGTGCTCACAATTTTGAAACCCCAACTATGAGCGTGGGACTACTGACATTACCACATATGCTACTAATATTAAAAATACGAATGTTTGGATGATGATGGATGATGGATGGAGGATGAACAAGTGTTTGTTAGAATTTATCTCGAGAACGGCTGCTTGAATCTCGTTGAAATTTGGTCTAGATGTAAAACACAATCTGGAAGAACACATAGGCTACTAATTCAGTTTTTTTTCCGCGCGGACGTAGACGCTGGCGACAGCTACTGTATATATACGTCATACTACAATGCTTCTTACTTTAGAGCCATATTTTTCGAAGTAAACAAATAACAAAACGTCCATAAATTTGCGAAGTACAATATCTCATACCTTCTACCGTATTATTACAAATTCAGTTAAATATTATATAAGTTTTTACAGATAGAAATCTTCCATAAGGCGGCGGCGGTATCTTTTCAATCAGAAGTTTATCGCCCGGCGGCGGCGCGGCGGAGCGGCCGGCGACGACGCGTGTTTGCTTTCACTGTGCTTGTTCATTTCAACTCACCAGCTTCGGAACTTCTATTTGGCTGCGACGTTCTGTATCGCAAAGTTATTTTAAATATATGGATTTTAAATTTCTCCGTTTTATATACAGATATGCATGTCTTCTTCAGAAAAAAATAATTTTTTGTTAATTTTAGGTACCGGAATGCAAATTTTACGAAATATAATTCTTAGAGTCAACTTAAAAGTCTTGTTCTCTTATTGCGATCATTATCTTTGAAGTTATATCATGAATATGATCTTTTATTTAACTTTTAGGCCCTTTATTTTAAATCGAGTTAAATATTATCGACCGACATTATTTACAAAAAGAACTAACATTAACAAACCTATAATCAAGAGCTATCAGAATAAGGTTTGAATGTGATATGATCTTACACTGGCTGATACAAGTTAAAGATAAAACTTTAAGTTAAATGAAATGCTTAGCTGGTTGATCGCGTAGTGATGAATGGTGCGCCGCCATGCGAGGGAAGGATTAATTTCAAAATAATTATAGCTCACACATCGGCTAAGGTTAAAATAAAAAGAAAATAAACGCGGAAGAGGTGAATTAGATTAATTGTAGATATCTTTTTAAAAAACTATATAAATGCGTGACACACGCGAACGAACAACATACTGACAGACGGTAAACAACACGATTATTTTCTTCATAATATTTTTACATCATTGACTCGCTTACCATTTCTCAGCATAAAAATACAACTAATCATCTATATATTGAATTAAATTACTGTGAAAATTTCAATTTACAATAGAAAATAAAACGTTTTTTCGAAGAACCAGCCACCTATTTTTTGTTTTATCCAAGATTTGTTAATCTCCTTTATGTCGTTACATAAGATATCTGTAGTTGTTTGATGGTGTTGAGTTTGCAACAAGCGCATATAAATATTTAAAACACAAGGTCGTATGTCGGAGGCGAGCGTCAGTTTCAACGCTGAATAGAATTGCAAAATTGCAAATTTGCATCAGTGAGCGGAGCGTAAATTTCCCTCGGGCATCAATTAATATACTGCCGTTAGAAAAAACATTGTCCAAACTAACAAAGATTTATTTTTTAACATTCAGGATCGTGTGCACAGTTTGTTGCAATCAAATTAGGGCTGCATACAAATATTAGCAACAACAGCACTTTTATACTCTTTACTTCGAATCAAGAAACCTCTGGTAATAAAAACATTGATATATATTTGAATGGAAACATGTTTTTATAAATGTTTCGGCAGTTAATGGTAATAATTGTTAATTCCAAATAAAATAAATCATAAGAATATAGAAAATCAGTGAGCTGAGGGCCGCGTCCGCGAAATAATACCAGTACCACTCATCCTGATGAAGGGCCTCCGATGGGCTCGAAACTAGTCGGTGCCGCCACCGGACGTATATACGTGAGTGTTTAGCCGTGTTTATATATCAGTTTAGTATAATGTCTCACGAAAGTTTGAACAATTTAAATCATAAGAAGTTACAATAAGTTGACTTTATAATATTACAAAGATAAAGTACTTTCATAAAATCTGCGACATAAAAATGTATTAAAAATTTATATTTTACTTTGTAACGGAACTTTGTCATGTAAAAAATTAACATATAGATACCAGAAATAGATTAAAGTAAAGCTAAATGAAAATGCAGCGGAGCCGCTGAAAGTAAGAGGACTAATTGTAGCGCGCCATGCGATACTCAAATTTATTTATATATTTTTAACATATGTGTAGCTCTCAACATGGCGGACTTTTAATTTAGATTAAGAAAATAACTAAATTATATTAAACTTAAGCAACTTTTAGTTAAATAGGAATATACAGAGACATAATAATAAACGCTATTTTCTATTACACTATTGTCGAATAACATTCGAGAAATTCATAACTTAAGATGTAAGAGAAAAAATCAAATAAAAGGATATTATCAAATTAACGATGTTGAAAAATTAAACATGTGTATTTAAGTAATAAATATTTTGTCTTATGAGTTCTACAAAATAATTTTTGTTCTAGAGGGTGTCGTTAATACATCAATTTGACTAAAAGTGATTAAAATACTGATTACGAATAAATTGGAGCGAACCCTTCAATCGTGAGAATTGTAAGAGCGGAGTCGCGCCGGGTATTCAACTATTATAACACTATCCGCTTACTTCTAATGAAACTCATTTTGATATCGACATTTTCAAAGTTTTCGCGCTCATTCCCGGGACTAAAGCGACCGACCGACGCTTTCAAATATTCTATTTGAATTCTAGACTCGATTTTGTTTTATGTCGTTAATTAATTTAAAGTTTTCGAATAAATTATAATTTATTTAATTGGTGTTATAATCACTTGAAGCGGGGATATATTTTTATACAATGTAAAAGGCTAACAAATACATATAATTGTTATGTTTTATTTAAAAGGAATTGCAGCAGGAAATGGGCACCACGGGGAGAAGACCGCGACCTATGAGAACTTTAGCTATGTGTTTCTTTGTTGTCAATAACTAAAACTTTCTTCAATCGCTGATAAATTTAAAGCTTAAATAACGTCAGAGTTTACAAAAGGTATAATAATTTTCATGAAACCGTGTATTCAATATTCACGTCGCTTACTATCAGATGATGCATGTGTAAGTAAATAGATATGGATGTAAAGTCGGTGCATGGTAATGGCTACACACAGCTAGCCTGAGCCCTTTACTTTTGAATTCACCTGAGAGACATTTAGATTAGCTCGTCTGAGAGCGATGTTATCGGGAGCTACGACGGAGATGTCCCCTCCCCTGTTCGTAGCCAGACGCCTAATGGGATGAGCCAATGAACTCGTTTGGCTTCGACTTATCTTTGATTTAATTTAGAAAAAATCTTTCAGCGTTACTGTGTGTGGTCATTCGGAATGTAAAGATCTGTCTAGTGCATGCGAATGAGATATAAAATGACGTATTGACATTCACTATGACGGTTAACTAAAGTAAGGGGCATTTATAATTGTTCTTAGAAATTATAAACATATGTAGCCATGTATGTACATATATGTAGGTGTAGTGGATATTTATCATAATATTTGACAAATTTACAGCATGACCTTTGGCGCAATAGTGAATTAAATAAATAAAAAAAGATAATAAATTCGACTATTTGTACAAGGAATTGGCAAAATGTCACAGAGCGCGTCCCATAAAACAATAGCCGTAACAGTCAGTAAATCGACGATTGCCAAGAGACGTATCGCCTCTGCCTTCGTCGTTTGTAGCGCCAGAGCCAGTTTGCGAGACCTTCCACATCATTTTATAATTGTCTAGGTTGATAAGTATTCGTTAAATAGTTGTCGAAAAATACTTTGAATGTTTTCAATGAATGTAGGGCAGGATCTCGTTTCTCTCGGAAATGTGCGAACATTTTGATTACTTACTTATTGGAAAGTAGCGCTATGGCCTGTGCAGCGCCATCTAGCGGGATTGGACTCCATTTCTAATTTGCTACTAAATATTTCAGATATTTTACGTCTAAAAATTCTTTAAAAATCCATGGTAGCTTTTAGGTCCTACAAACTAAAAGATATACTGTACAAAAATGACTATATTTATTTTGAACGTATACTGTTTTTGACCGGGCTTACACATAAATTCTAATGTAAGCCGAAATACATTTCAATTGAAAAGCGCTACGAAGACAGTCACGGATGAAACTTAGGTTTTGTTTTTTGCGAAAAAATATGAAAATGTGTTTAGTTGACATATTTTTGTCGATGTATTAAAGCTTGCGACATGTATTTATGTTAGGTTATCACGTCGGAGCGACGCTCTCGTAAAGCGCCCTCTAGCGGACGAAGGCAGCTGGCCACAGTTTTATGATACCGTTTGTTTCGCCATTCGCTGCTTTATGAGAAGACGTCGACGGAATTATACTATTTGAACATAAAACCCCTAAGTTATTTATCTTTGACAAATAGTTCGTAAAATGGAAATAGTTTGAATAAGTAACTATTTTTATCAAATATCTTTTAAAGCAAAAGTACCGAATTAACGTGAGTGAAGTAACTACAGAGAGATAATATTTTTCTTAACTATTTTATAATTTCTATGAAAGTTTAGTGGTTTCTATAAATGTTGTGAAACATTTTTGATGCACATTCTACTAATAAGTTAATTTGATACAGACCATGTTATACTTAAGTTAAAAAGTAATAAATATTTCTATATATCTAGTATTGCCCAAAGAGTATCTTCCCCAGGGACAAAATGTGGGAAGACAGAACTTTTCGTTGAGTGAATCCGAGCGATGTTTGTTTGTTTGTAGGAAAGTTAATATTTTGAATGTGCGGCAAACTCTGGAAACGCGACGCGAACTGAAACTGGTTGTGTTTTAGTGCTTGGAAACGTTCCAACGATTGATAGTTGCATGTTCACTAATATATGGGCTATTGTTAAAAGCAAACAGAACTATCAAAATATTTTACGGTTATATATTAATTTATTGCTGTTTATTTTCTATCCTACAATTCACTATTTATTTTCCTAAATCTTCTTTGCCTAAGCTCATTTTAGCAGTTTTCTTTATATAATACGCAGCTTAACTATTATGA
Organism: Papilio xuthus; assembly: GCF_000836235.2. Classification (NCBI taxonomy): domain Eukaryota; kingdom Metazoa; phylum Arthropoda; class Insecta; order Lepidoptera; family Papilionidae; genus Papilio; species Papilio xuthus. The sequence goes on along the minus strand of NW_013532703.1, from coordinate 6,864,665 downwards.
TGCCAATAAGAATACAAACGCCTTTTTGAATGGTTTCTATAAAATTGTTTCTTTTCAAATCGTATGAATGCATAATATGAATTTTAAACATTATGACCAATTAATCGCAGCATCATCTTGTATTTTTTTTCTGAGAACAGAATTTATAAACGCATGTCAGTATTCAATCCAAAAAAAGATAATCGTTCCCTGTTGAAACAGGGTACGATTATCTTTTTTTTGACTAAAAAAATGAATTGTTACTACTAGCCCACCTAGATCCAGTTTAGATCATCGGCTGGCGACAACCTTGGATCACCATCCATTTCTGTATTCGTCTACATCACCATGTAGACGAATACAGAAAATATAATGGCAGAATTGCTCGTAAAATGTAGTTAATTTTGTGAGTACGTCATACATACATCTATAAAACGTATCATATATATATTTTTATATATCGTTACAATCGTAACATACTTCAAACATCCCCCGGAGACATGTGGCTCATGAATCATCCCAGTTTTATAGGCTTTTCCTAACTGTTTTATTGTATGAGCGCGTGATAACACGAATAAAATACAATAATTATGTAACAATTACTCTTATTTCTCTCAGAAAATGTTTGAAAACATTTTGTAATGCTTACAAAGAGCTTCACAATCAAGTCCGTAGTATAAAATTCTCATCAGGTTTAACTTCTTAGTAACCATCCTTCTTCGAAACGGCTTGATGGATTTATATGCATATTTAGTAGGTTAGAGAATCAGCTAATTATCGCGGGCGACAGTTAGTTGTTGCTATAAACAAGAATTGAATGAAATGTTCTCTTGCTATTCAATTCATGTTTTTGTTGTTGTTGTTTGTGGTCACACGTATGTATATATATGTATATATCACAGCTGCACACGTGCTACGACATTAATTGCTACAATATTGAATATGACTTTTATTTGTGAAATATCCGATAAAATAAACAACGATTTGTACAAAAATTTAAGAGCGTTTTTAAAACCGCAGATACATTTATTTATATTGGCAATTCAAATATAAAAAATCATATTGTAAAAAACTTGTAGTATTTTAAAACTGCAAAATTTACCAGGAATTTACAAGTTGGAATTAATTTAATAGTCATTTGAAATTATTAGTAAATACAAAGTACAGATGTGAAAATAAGTGATAAAATACATTGCAGGCAACCAACAGCAAAGTCTCCCTCTGATCCGGCAAAGGAATTAGTCCGCGGTCAGTACGTAATCGTTTAATTCCATTGAGTGGATGTCACCTGTGTACTTGTTAGGTCAAAGCCAATGACCTAGATCACATCTAGTACTTCAACATTTGTACATCTACAACTAGTTGTTATAGCTACTAATAAACTGTGAGATTGCTTAGTATTATATTAGAAATTTGTAATATTTATCTATTAAATTTTAAAATAACAGGCCCACAAAAAGTATTTTTTAAAGTTTTGCTAAATTTCGAAACTTACTTGATTATAACTCTATTGCAGTAAACTAGATGGCGCTGAACGATATGGGAGCCTTTTTTTGAGATTTATCGTAAAAATAAATTTTCGATTATTGGAAATGGATAATATTTATTTTATTGGTATGAGTAGATTTCAGATTAAAAGTAAACTGTATAAATTGAGTTTGTATTGAAGCTAATCTCAGCTGGTTACTTTAATTGCTTATTGTTTACACGACGATTTTCCGAAGCCATGTGTTGATGTAGCGTGCTGTAGAAGTGCGTGAGGAAAGAAATGTAATTACGTTCTTTGATTGCAATCTGCATATCGGTGTCAATTGCTCGGCAGAACTTTGATGAGGGCTCGACTCGGGGCGCTGCCACAGCGGGTTGGGGGGGGGTGCAGGGGGTTGGGTGGGGGACACTTTGCAAAACCGACACATGAGCAATTATATCAGTAGTTAAGTGCATATGTACAGCACAGTTACATATATTTAACATAGTATAGCGCTTTATTAACTTTCTAATAATATAGTAGTATACCTTATCAAGAGAAGGTCTTAGCCTGGTCTTGTACTAAGATAGGCGTGTAAAGGACTAGTGTCCTTTGATAAACTTTTTCTTCAGCTAAAGGAAAGTTACCGAAAGGCGTTTAATACGTCCGCGCATAGTCTCTCTCATTATGCTCTCTTTTCCCTGGAGGTTTTCCCTCAATACTAACATTAACCGTTCAACACAAACACATATAATTTAATTGAGTCTTTGTAAATTATTTTGTTATATCGTTTAATACTTTAACTAAACGTCATGTGTTCGGTAAGTTAATTGAAACAGCATCAAAACTTGAGTCATCCCCAGCACTTGGCAAACTAATTCAAGTGTAGATGTCGCGCCATGCGGAGCGTACACAACTCTGAGGAATATATTGAAATATGTACATGTAAAGCTGCTCGAGACACCGATGCGAGTCAATTTGAGCTCCAGACAAAAGTTAAAGCTAAAGGAAATAAGAATAAAAGATCAATGATCTACAATACTACAAATGCATCATATAAATATTTACATTTAAACCAAGTTTCAAGTATAACAGGATGCTATTTTTCCAATCGTCCGGTTCTACTTAATCATTTATGAGGGTTAATTGTGTGCGTTAATACTTAACGTATAACATTTTATAAATGGTATTCATTGTTTTACTGAAACAAAGACGAGACTTGAACAAGAGTTCATTTTGTCATTCAAAGCGAAGTTAATTACAGGTGGTTCTGCGGCGAGGAACGCACACAGCGCACAGCTCAGAGCGCAGAGCGCAGAGCGCGCGCGACTCCAAAAAATATGTTCAAAAGACGTGTTATTTGTCGAGGGAAATCTGTCGGGAGTTGACATTGTTCGTGTCCTGTTTCATTCATTCAAAGGAGGCTTCACTTTTATATCCGTGTGGCAAATCCAGGTCAAGCTGAGAGAATAAAGGATATAAAGGTGCTGTAGTTGAATTTTTAAAACATGCTTTTTAACCAGCAAAAGGAGTTGCAGCTTCTTAATTTGATTATAAATGAGTTATGTTATTTATATTATATCTTTTTATGTACTTTATATCTTATCAGATATCCTTATACTACTGCATTATTTACTTTTAGATTAAATGTACCGCGCACACCTGTGTTTAAAACATATACATACACTTGTATTTAAGAGGGGCCATCCTCCGTGGAAATCGATGTTCTATTTAAAAGGCAATGGGCCGTGTATTAATAATGAATGTTCGGAGATCGTTAGCGTGTATCAAAGCCGATTAACAGTCGACCCGTTTTAGTATTACATGTAACGCGTAAGTATTGATAAGTTAAGCCTGCCTATCCTTTTGTTTTGTGGACCGTGACCAGATTTTATTACTGCCATTGAAATAAAATAAGGGGCCCGGGAACAAGGTGATATCATGTCATCAGAAGGTACATCATGACATTTGCTCCTTAGGTAAACAATGGTTAATATTATAAGGAGGGACTAAAAGCTTTTCTAAAAACTGTTTCGCCTCTCAATGCGAATCTGCGCCGAAGTTTGTAAACTTTTAATATCGCAACAGTAAGTCAAAACATAATTAACGGAAATGGATTTTCTTTACAATTAGTCGTAACAAACGGCGCAAAGTTAGAACCGGCGCTGGCAAATTTCCGATTGGCAAAGTTACCGCTGCGACGCGACACGGCGAGGCACGACGCGGCGCGGCGTTAGCTCGGGCCACAGATGTTGTGAAACAAATGACACATTTCTCAAGCAATCAACTTTTCTGAGTACAATAGTCCAGACATTGGGAAGCCAAACATAACATGGATTTGCCAAATCTTATTGCAGATTGTTTCATATATTATAAAATTGACCAAGATTTGTTGCTTTACGGATAACAGTTTAGTAGAGGCTCTTATAAAATTAATTGTAAAGGATATTTCAAGTTTAAAACCTCAATACAATCGAATGTGTTGTTGTAATGGAGCAACAGCATTAGGTCAGCAGCTGCAGCCGCAACGCAGCACTACATTAGGTTTTATTAACTCTTGTTCGTCGGTCGCCATAAATAACGCGCTCCAGCTCCGGCGGAATCCATTTGCGCTGCAATTAATTAGCGGCGAGCGCAACACGCCGCGCGGATTGTTGCTGTTCGCTGCTCGCTGCACTCTGAACGCTGCACACCGTAAGCTGCTGAGAGCTATGTTGCAGGATGAGTGATTATCGCGAGGCACTAAAACTAGAGACTACTTATTTAAGGGCTGAAAGATGATGTTTCTATTAAAGTTATATAAGTGAACGTAATTAAATTTAATTGTGTTTTACCTATGAAAACTTACATTGGTGCTAAGAACAACTTGGCATCCCTTTCATTGGAGCACAACTTAACACGTAGCATTCTTAATTTCAAGCCACAAAGTTGTAACTCCAGTATCTGAGGTAATACTTCATTTAAGTAATTCTATCAAAATGAATAAATAGTTTTTCAACACCCACATTATAGAAAACGGCGCACATTTATAACTGCGTATTTAGGACAGCGTTTGCAGCTTATCTGGGCCTCCCTTGTCTGGGATAGAAAGATTAGGTGATTGGATACTTTGACGACGCGAGACATTCCGATGATATATGTTATCTTCACAAAAGAAGGCGCACTTCAATTCCTGCGAGAGCTCGATACGTCTAAAAAATGTATCGGAACAAAATAAATTAGCTGGATGTTGCGACGCACAAAGATATATCGCGTTGTACCTTTTCTAGTCACGTTCGAGTCATTCCGATGTTTGGGCAGATACCGCCGCACCTCCCCGCACCTCCCCGCACCTGATTAATGTAAGAAAACAACAAGAAAAATGTATCTTTGTATTTTTTAGCCGTATTCTTCCATCTGTAAATAGAAACGCGATTTAAAATACCGCTCCGTGAATTCTTTGTTAATTTAAATTTTGTTAAAGTTTTGCAGCAAATTATATAAAGCCAGACTTTATACAAATAGAACTGGGTATAATCAATTTGGGATTAAACTAATTTAGCTTATAAATTTTACAAACATTTACATTTGTCCCATCCTTAATAAATGTCGTATTCCCAGCTGGACTGGAGTGGAGTGGACTGGTCGGTAACTAAATAATTAACAGAAAGACAAATCATTTAACACAGGTAAGATATTGTACATACATAATTGTATGTAGTAAGGTAAATGCGGCTGCTTATTTACATAGCGAATATATTATGATTTTTAAAATGAGAGTTGTACATTTTGTGTACTTCACATATGTATGTCTTTCAAGGCACAATTAATCAAATGTAAGGGTGTGCGCACACTGCGCGTGTGGTGTAACACAGCCGTTTATTAAACGAATATAAAATCTTTATATATGTCTTTGATTAATTTTACAAAATGTTTTTTTTTTATTAGTTGTTCTTTTTCTTTATAAAGTACAATTTTCTCGTGAAGGTTTAAGTGGGATTAGGTTAGGTTTATGTAGGATTATTAGTTGTATTACACTTTCATTTAATGCAAATTTTACTAGTCTCTATAAACCAGTAGGGGAATATAATCACCGCATAGAAATCACATTTTATTAAAGGCAGTGATCATCTGACAGGGGGCGCTAGTGAACTGTCATAATTTAGTTTGACTTACGTTCACCGGTTCAGAGAACCTTCTTGGTTAAATGTATGTTCAGCGCAAACTGAAATCAAAGGCCTGGCAAGAATAATCATGAGCAAGAAGTGTATTAAAGTTTATGCAGCGCCCCTACTACGCGTAAAGTACACCAAGAAATCTCATACACATTTTGTCGATGACGTTATGAAGGCGCGTGTCGCAAATATTTGTACTACGCCGTCAGATTATTAACAACGAATTGTTTCAATGTAATCATATAGAGTGGGTCCTATACTACGGGCGAGCCGCTATAGCTAACTTGCTTTTACTTTTAAAAACTAATTACATTACTTCTAGACCTTGAATGAAAAATAACTTAATTAAAGTTTGGTTTAATCAAATAACTTTTCCTCAGACAAGTCAAGGCTGTACTAACATTGAAATATCTCGAATAAAAATAGATGTGACTACATTTAGCGAGGTCCGAGCTGCCGCTGCTGCTGCGGGGGGGTGGGGTGCAGGGCTGAGGTCTACATTGATAACTTTACTACTTTCATCCGGTCCTGTAGATGATCACTCTCGTAGTAAAGCAGTTCGCACATTGATTCTGTCCTACGATTTATAAGTTACTCGCCTTATCCTGTTCTTAGCGAAAGCGATTCTTAGTGCCAGCGATTAAAAATATTTGCGGTCCAATTATACCAAACTTTAATTTTCCATATTTTACGACGAAATAGAAAACAATGAAACATACTCAATTTAAAAATTAATTCAAAAACGCAATGTAATGAACAATATACAACAAATGTTTCAGAATTCAACACAAAGAACGTACATAAAACAATTTGGTAAATTCGCAATATTTTGAATAAAAGCAATAAAACAATGGAATTTTAATTTTGCAGCTAAAGTTTAACATTGACTTTAGTCAACTGGCAACCGAGTGTCTGAGAATTTTATAAATGAAGAAATTATTAAAGTGTCGCTTGAGAATATTTTAAAATATGCATAGTGTGCATGCAGCATTGCCTTTTTATTATATTCAAGTTGACAGCGGCGCGACTGCGTTCCTCAATGTACGCTGATAAATGTTTACACAGAACTGATTAACTTCAGGACAGAATCCTGCGACCCAATAATTTCACACTGCTATTTACAGACGAATAAATGCACTGGGAATTTATTTGCCATAGTTATTCTCATTCATAAATCTATAATTGTCTAATAATGAGAAAGAATTGAGACCGCTAAGGAATTAAGAATCAGAATACCACCTCACTCAAATTTAATTGGTCGAAGCGGTAGTACACGAACAAACATCCCATCATAATTTAAATAGCCATAACCGTGAAACACACTATCCTTCTGTCAGGATGGAAAAAATCCTACTAATTGGAAAACATTTGTATGTGAAAATGTTTTGACGTTTGATCTGACATCGAGACATTACTTTTGTTGTTTAATATAACGCTTCCGAAGTTAACAGAAGCCGACAGACAGACAGGAATATTCGCAATCAATCATGTACCGACAGAAGAAGGAATAACTCAACATTTTAGCTCGAATTCCACGCCGACAACATTCTCTCGCTGGTGTTATATTATTGTTCGGGCAAGCGAATGATGAAATTAATTTTCAAAAGAATTCCCGAGGCTTCGAAAAATTTTAAGCCATTTAATTTTTTCTGGTATTCAATTGGTGATACTGATTGCTTAATTTATCTGACTTATAACGAGTACTTATTTCTATTTGCAGGAAACTCACAAGTTATGTAAAGAATGACATACGTTAGCTAAAAAGTCGTAGGCATTAGCAAGTTTGAATATAAATATTAACAAGAGTTGGCTACAAAGTAAGAGTTGCGATATGTGCATTGCAGTCCGCCTGTACTCGCCTGCATATATTTGCTTGTCGCTAGCTGCCGGCGGCGCAGCTGCAAATGTTAAGCGACTGCTTGACTTTAAAAAGTGTTTATCAAATTCTATATAATATTTGGTGACTCGTGTGCGCAACACTCGAAGCAAAGATAACTTTAATATTTCCACGAGTATTTGACTCGACGTGTCGAAAGATTTAGCACGAGATTTGTCTCTCTTCCTTTACATATTTTGCTCGTGGCTTGCATACCGAACATGTCATATAAGTACGTGGATATTTCCTACTTATTAGATATACTAAAAACATGATACAATTACAATTTGTAGATAGATAAATAAACTCTTTTGCTTTCTAAATAGAAAGTTTGTATGCCTAAATACTTGAATTTGGGTATTTCGCGTTAGTTGTGCAGTGGCATGTCTCATTATAAATAAATGGAGATTTCGCATTATTTGCTGATTTGCGGTGCTGGTAGCGAGCGGTTAGTAGCGAGTGAAGTCACGGCGCGCGTTCTAGCTACACGTCCTGTAACTGAAAGCGCTAGAGCCCGCTCCTGAAAGCTTCAGCGCGGAGGTTCGCGGGGGGCTTGTGAGAGCGGGGCGCAGCGGCCGCTAGGCCGGGCGCTCCGGCAGTTCGCGCCCGCACGCCCGACCGACTACTCTCGGAGACCGAAGTAAATCGCGTCGCTATCGCACGCCGCGCAGATACGCCGAGCTCCGGACCAGCGCCGTGCTGTGTGTGCCTGTGTGCTGTGAATTGCCATGTGAGTGTCGTGCACAATCTGCGTGCCCAGTGTGTACTCAGTGCCCGGACACATCGCCCACTCGGATCACTGTCCACCCCCTGCCCCTAGACCGTGTTTGAGGAGACAGCTTCTCGTAATTTCATCTCGGGAGAAACTGACCGTAAGCCTTTAATGATAAAATTAATGCATAAGTAACTTTTCGCATGATAAACTAATATTAAGTAACATTAAACAAATAAGTTAGTACCCACCTATGTACTAATTGTTCAATCAAGTATATACATAAGTAAAGAAAACCCTTTCACTAATACAATGTTGTGCCTTTAACCCTTCTCCGTGAGAATGGTTTAAACGTGGATGAACTTTGTCAGACACAGCAGGTCAGGTTTGACGGCATACCATTTAACCACTGCGCTATCGGGTCTTACTACTGCGTATTCATTACTTTCAAAACCAAAGTACGAATACACTGTTGCCGACATACACGTACCCTTGTCATTTTAATTTTAAATTTAAATTGGTTAATCCCAAAGACAGTTTAAGAATAACGTTATATATACTATTACTAAGAAATGCTTCAAAAATCCATTTGGTAAACAATTAAAACTTCAATAATCAGTTATTGTAGCCAATTAGTTAAAAGTTTATTTATACGATGGCAAAGCTATCAGACAAATTAAAGTCCAGGGAATACCAAAATGCACAATCATTTGCGACGTACAATAAACAAAAGCTCAAATTGAGGTATCGATTTCATAAAAACGGCTCGAGTTCCGCCAAATAAATCGCAGAATGTATCGTACGGTTAAATTTTAAACCGGCATAAACAACTGCGTAACGACACGATCGCGTGATTAAAAACGCAATTAGATTTCAGCGAGCAGTCGGTGGAACGCACGAGCGGCGTGCGTAATCCGTGCGAACTCGTGCCGCGGCAACGCCTTGCTGACATCGGATCGACTCCTATTGCAACGTAAATTAACAACCGCACCTCTAAATGTACTTAACTAATGGATACGTGTGCCGCTTAACTATTTGTGTTCCAATAGATGTCAATTAATATATCGAATCATATGCGGCTTAGTATCATGTTCCAGTAAACATTCAACAGATCTTCAAATCGAGCGTCATTTTAGCGCACTAATGGTTTTATAAACAGCTAATTATGCTTTTCTTTTGTGATTGGGATCTCTTCGATCTCTATTTTATGACGTTTGATTGTAAATTTCAGTAACCAGGAAACAGGAGTCAGTAAAGTTCGTGAACAAATCATCCATTAATCTTGTAAGAAAATTCTCTCTACAAATGCTTTTCTAAGGGAACATTTTTATTCGGTAAATTAAATAATATTTTCATGTTAGATTTTTATATAACTTTCCTTTTATAATGCGAAATGAAAGAATAACCGCGGCTCATAAAACATTTCCATAGAGTGGGGAACTTTGTGTTTGTATGTATGTGTGTGTGTGTGTGTATGTTTTCTTTGTACAGCGACGAGAGAGAATGTAATTATGACATTTTAAAAAACATTTTGATATGTGAGGCGCGGCTGAAATGGAACCGCTATAACCAGTGCGCTGCTGATGCAGAGCGGACAAAAGACTGATGTTTATTTAAATATATCTTTTTGTCTTCATTGTGTGCATATAGTTGAGTTTATGCACTTTTAACTCAACTGCGTCTACATCTTTTTATAATGCTTTAAAACGCTTCCTTCAAACATATTTTGATCATTACAAAATATAAATCTTAGTCAATATTCCCCCCGAATAGGAAAGCTTATTTGTAGAGAAGCTATTGATAATTCTTTTTCAATTAGGCTATGGATTTAAAAGCTATAGTAATATAATTTTAAACAATTGATCTTATTAGGTAAATGTTTTAGTATAGTTTGTCTCCCACACACTCTGTTTAAATGCGACAAGATAACTCCTGTTTACATTAGAAGCAGTCGGGTAGCGCGGTGTGGGAGCTTTTTATCGGGTAATCTATTTATTTAACGACTTTAACTGTTGTGGTACCTAAACTAACTGTTGCGTCATCGGTACACAGTTTAATATCAAGTTGACAGTGTATTTTTTTCAATTTTTTATTTGGTATGGACTGATTTATGACCTACGAATGATGATAGATTTATACCCTAATGTTAGGACAAAACAGGAGCAGTAGAGAATTGACTCCTACCTCAGACAATCCTTGACAAGACAAGACTGAACGATTTTACTGAGTAGTATACGCTACTCAAGCCATTCGTCTCCACTGAATTTCCAATAAAGGTCTCAAAGATCAGAATGTCCATAATTCGTTGAACAGGTGTACTTACATAAATCAACATTTTACCTACGACGTAAACCTTGATTAATAGATAAATTACAAGTATAGAGATAGATTTAGGAGTTAGAGAAGAGGAGCATTTGAAGCACTTACATATAAGTAAACTTTTATTGAGCAAAGAAGTAAGAGTGGCGGCAAAAGTTTGTACACATGTCCGCGGCCGGTGTGCCTTCGCCCTAAAGGCAGCCAGGCAACGGCCCTATCTGTTTTTATTGTTGTGTCGAAACTTGCGGCCTTGTTACAGAACTTTTCTGTGCCCGCTGCCCGCTGCCCGTTCCCCGCACCTCTCACTCTCTCTCTCTCTGTGCCCTTTGTAAGCTCATTTACGACAACTGAAAATACATACTTATGTAAGCTCTAATAGAATTAACTGTATTTTATTGCCGTTGAAAAAGTTTTCCGTACAAATGAAGTTAAGTATGTAATAGTTTGATGCCGATAGACACACATATTAGATGGAAACGCTCCACAATGGTACAATTGAGCGTTTATAGAAATAATAATAATGCGTATATGATTTTTACGTATCGACAGTTCTATTCTTAATGCCACTTTTTCTCAGATTGTACACAATATTTCTTATTAAGTTCTTTAATATATTTCCAGCGTAATATGATTTTATGGACTTGCCATAAAATACACGAGGTATTAGTCGAAGTATGAGAAGAAATAGATTATAACTTAACTTAATTTGTACAGGCTGTATGTAGGCAGGATGCTGTGAGTTATAATCGGTCAGAGGTTATCTATCACTGTCACATCAGTTCGATCAGTTTTCTGCGTTAAAAAATACATTTATGTGGTAATGGAAATAAAATAATTGATGTACTTATTAAGTCGCTTTGAGGTCCTAACAGAGCGTTAATTATTCCAAAATGAATTGAAACGAAATGAGATCCGTTAATGTACATTTGCTGAGCCTAAAGGCCACAGCTGGGCAGAGGCAGAGCCAGAGGCAGGGACAGGAGCGGTTACGTTCTCTGCTCTCCAACTCGTTACGCGATCGCTTTGTGCCGCTAACCAACCGTGATGATTCAGTGCCTGTGTGCCGACCGCGCACCGCCTCGCCTCGCCTCGCCTCGCCTCGCCTCGCCTCGCATGCGGATCGCAGGGACGCGGACCACTGCCTTTAATGGAATTATTTTGACTTAATATGACGCACACCCCACACTAATTTATACTGCGGACTGATGTGCGGTGGTGTTGAGATATATTTTTGGAAGAAAACTGAACCGAATTCGGAAATAGTTGATCCTGTATAGTTACATTGTGCCCTGGACGCTATTTAATCTCACCTAAAGTTTTCCGCATTATCATTTTGTTATTATAATATATTTGCTGTAACTTCCTATGACATTTATTTTGGATACTTAATAAACTACTTGATTGGTATTAATTTTAGCGAGAGCAATGTAAATCTCTTAGCTTTCACCACAAAAGTAAAATATTGTTTCTGCTTCTAGAGAAAATGTTGAGTTACTCCACGATGCTGTGGTTTCCTCGTGCTATGATATAACATGCTGAAACTTTGTACATATAACTTTAAACATTTCACTTATACGTAACTACATAAAATGGAAACAAAATATATTCACACTAATCAATAAAAATAGATATTATTGTGTTTGTGTTCTTCTCTGGTCGTTGTCTGCGAGTCAGCGAGCATCCCTCACTGTCGCCACAGGACGAGCCAGCCTCTCCGCCCCGGCTCCGGCCGCCCCGGCCGGCCCGCAGATTAATTTGCTTTGTTAACCGCCCAAATTGTAACAACGGGAATACCATTTACAATATATTATACAGGTTTTACTATAGATGAAATGTCGCTTTCAACATCTTAAACCGGCTAGAATCATTTTCCACATCGATCAATTCTTTTTAATTTAAACTAAGCTGTGAACAGTCATGAATAAAATATCAAAATGATATTTATATATATAAAAGAAAGTCGTGTTAATTACACTATTAATTTAACTTACTAATATTATAAATGCGAATGTTTAGATGGATGTCATCGGGATGGATGGATGGGTGTTTGAAGATATAAGAACTCATAGGCTACACTAATTAAGTTTTTTTCCATATCCACGCGGACGGAGTCGCGGGCGACAGCTAGTATGACATAAAATTCAATTCAATAAACTATGATTAATTGAGTGATAAATAACGTTGTTTTCACTCTCATCTATAATATATTATACTAAAATATAACACCCCTCAAATTCACAAAATGTTTTTATCAGTCCTCGTGAACTAACGATGTGTGATAGCCAGGCTCATACTCGTGAGTATTAAAGTGGTCCTGAGTAGTGCCGTGCTGTAGTGCCGTACTGCCGGCTGAGATATCAAGACCGTAATTCGATTTGGCGGCCGATAAATTGTGATATTTTCGGATGAAATACTTTTATTGTTTAAGTTCTGACCTGTTTTTAGAGATAATAAAATTTGTAGAGTTAATAATAAATTTGTGGCTTAACTAGCTATTTGCTTGTTTACTTTAAGTTAGGTATAAGTAAGTTATTGATATTCGAAGTTACTAATATTTTATGTACTAATTATTATATAGGTACACATAGAGACACAATGGTAGTGTGTGCTTATTGCCAAGATGAGCATAGCAGCTCTTGTTTTGAGACAAGCCACCTCAATTGTATTCGTCTTCCATAGCGCATGGCTGAATTCTATGCCACTCATGTTGTATCCACATCTCTCAGGTTTCTTATTGGAAATGTTTAATCATAGTATGTTATTTTAAGAAACTCCTGCGGTGTGACGAACTTTTCTCAATAATCAGTTATAGAGCTTCTTGTTTGATTAACATTGTCTTGTCTGTGTTATCTTTAGAACACGTCAATGTTCCTGTATAATTTTTATAATTTAATAACTTTACATTAGTTACTAAACATCACCACAACGAAGTATATAAATTGAAAGATCCCGTTTCAAAATAATTCAAAATTTCACATTTTACTCGGTTTCAATATGTGTTGGTTATTCTATGTGAAAAAAAAATTCTCATAGAGAAAATCTCACAGCAAAAAATAAAATTGAATTAGAAATAATACCCGCGATTATTAACCGTGAATCGACGATGTAAGTAAGGTTTATTATTAGTTATAAAAACATAGGCTTTAATATTCCTGTATGACTAGTCATGAGATGGAGATGATTTTGTTTATGATAAGGTCTCAGTTCGTGGCGGTGTTGTTGCTCGCAGCTCGCAACCCGCAGCCCGCTGCCCCGGCGCTTGGCACGCGCCGCTTAAAGCGATCGTTGCGGAGACGATAAATCCTCGTGCACATACTTTTTCTGCTCCCTCCCATCGCGCCCCCTCCACTCCCCATACTCCACACCCACCCTAATTGTTGTTTGTCGCCTCACGTTTTTGATTTAGCCCTTCCAGCCAGATTCACGCCGCCACCGTTTAAAAAGGCGACACATTATCTAGATAATGTGAACTAAATCCGGCCCTGTGTTAGCGTGTAACGGAACGTTTTTCACGATGACGCGACGCGGTGACACTTTTTTCGTTGTATTATTGTTTTTTGCTACAGTAAACCCTATTTATGTTCGGTTACATTGCTATTGAGTTGCGGCAAAGTAAAAAAAAAAACCTTTGATATTATTAGAGCATTTGATAGTTTGATAAGATTGTCAAAGTATTTAGAAACAAGATAGATAACAAGAAAAGAAGGAGGACACAATGGAAAAAAGGTGAATTTGTTTTTGTTTTTGTTTGTAGATACCTCTTTGGAGGTTATTTTTTTCGACTAATGTAATATTCCAGTTTTTGAATGATTATCTGAGAGCGGCATGAGAGCAATCATAGTCTGACGATACTTATCAATGTCAGTGTAAAATAACAATGTTTGTGAGCGCGGCACAAAAGAGGTTTACGAGACGCTTCCAGTGCGGCGTGAGATATGAGGCCTGAATATGATCTGGCAGAGACGGAGCGCTGCCTACTCTCGATGCTCTCTTGTGGACTGATACAATACTTATATATGTATGTCAAGAGTACAGAATGTAAAGATTTAGATTTGATAGATTCATTGCTCGGCAAATGGTTAAAATATTTAGTAAATTCAAATAAAATTTGAATGAATGAATTTGAATTTGATTTCAAGTTTTATAAACAAACTAGCGGTGGCCCGCGATTTGTGTGTGAAAAAAGTGGACTATAATATTGCTGTATATATTAGCTATATATTCCCGTCAACATCAAGTTCAGAGATTGGCCGACAATAAACGTGGATTTGCGCACATACAGACACACAAAAATTAACAATAGAATGGTTTTTCGCTATAACCAGTGCAAAGTGGTCGCGAAATATGATTTTATAATACAATTTTAGATGATTGTGACCACAACAAAAATCTGTATATACTAAATAGATAAGAAATAAAAAAAGATTCGGTGTGCTATTCAACTGTAGGTGAAGAAACGTTTACGTAAGCAAGGCAGTAAGAAATATGAGCAAGTTACATTTGCATAGTCTGTTCCCCTGGGCTTAGCCTGCGGTTGTATTTTGGCACGGAGTCCGCAACGTGGCCCAGCCACTCAGATAAACGTTTTGCCACTTTCTTGCTCACTTGCCTTTACAAATTGGTAAACTGTGAAAGCTTTACTATGCACCAGTAAAATAGACTGCAATATGTTTCTGCTAGGGTTTAACATTAAGTTTACGTGTGTTTATAAAATTATTTTCACTGAAGATATATTTACGTATGATTGACCTGTAACACCTCACAGTGCTATTACATATTGACGTGCGGGCGCGGGGCGGTGCGGGTGGTGGGGAGGGGGGAAGGCAGGGCGCGGATGCTCTTCCCTCCTCTCAATTATGCACAGCCTCCGCTGTAACCTTATTACGAATGTAGCCAGTCCGCGGCGGCGGTGGCGGCGGCGGCGGCGGCGCTGGGCGGTGAGTGCTGAGCTGAGGCACGGACACAAAAGGACGACGCAATTCTGATCGGACATTTCTTGAGGGACACATTCTAGTTTGTTTATTGGGGTCAGACGTAGCCTTTGTCAGGGGAAATTCCCTAACTCTATTCCGAATTGTTCCTCTGCTTAAATCTTGTTTGCTACGTACGAGTTATGTGAACAAAGGGAACTGGAAGGATTCTTATAAATGGTTTAAGTCAAAATATCAGGGTTGACAAAGATGACTACCATCTTCAATGGTAATAGTTTGATATTGTCATAGTCATGTCATGTCATGTCCAGATAGATACTCAAATATTTTGATCAATTGATATTTAATAATTCAATATTTGTCAAAACTTAAACAAATATATATATATATAATAAATATCTCAAGTTTTCATCAAATTGAAATAGAGAATGAGTGAAATCGTTTTAGAAGGAATGTTATAACACACATTTTATAAATGTTAATGGAAATGTTCATCTGTTTGGCGCGGCCACTTCACAACTTTAAATTGAAGGCAGACCGCCAAGATTTTCTGCTTATGAGTATTTTTCATTCCATAACTTGAGACTACTGCCGTTTTATTACTACACGTTCTTATTTTATAAGAGTTCCTATATACGCCAACTCTGCTTTACACTTCTTCACTTAAAAGGATGGTAACCAAATATCCACTGTGGTAATTCTACTTTGATGTACAATTATAATAATCCCAAAAAAAAAGAAAACAAAATAAATCTGATAAGGTTTAATGTCTTCGGAATAAAGATTAATTATTCCATTTTGCGTTTCCCCGAAATTTTGTCTTAAATAAAATAGCAGTTTATTTAAAGGTATTTTTGTATATGAAGTTAATTGAGTAGGTGTCGCATATTTAAACAACTCATCCTTTCCTTGTATTTACTATAACTTGCGCCTTAATGACATTATTTGTCATCAAAAATAGCAGAAAGCGGCGACAAAGCGATGTGTAGCAGAATCAAAACTTTGTGCGACGCGAAGGAGACTTGTTGTTGCGCCTGTACAGACATTGTGACGTCACCACTGTTACTTCCTCTGTACAGATACTTATTATAATATAATAAATAAAAGCAACGAAATATTTTTATATTATCATATAAAAAATTAAAGTTTAACTGTGCAGATTATAAATATTTTACAACTAACCTAAAGGTCAGTAGTAATTATGGGAAGAACCGACCATTCACCAGAAATGTATTAACCTTGATCAATTAATTATTCAAATTGCTTTGTACATAAACATAGTTGTTTTTGCAATCATCATAATTATACAGAAAATTATTCTTTTGTGTGACGCAAAGCCGAGAAGTGCATGAATGAGTATCCATTTGTACACAGCCAGATATTAATGCTTAGTTGAATCTCATCGGACGAATAAAAAAATATGAGCGGATGCGGAAGCTGCAAATGTTATTTTGCATAAAAACTGCTCGACTCGCTTCGGCTCGACTCGGGAAAATATAGCTGCGATTTCAAACATCCAACTCCGCCACTCCACTGAATTAAAATAATACTTCATAGATGTTCCAGGAAATTGAATTCTCTCTATTGTTTCTATCGTGTGCGCCTACCGCCTACCGCCTACCGCCTTGCGCCTAGCGCCTACTCAAATACCACTAACCTACACAAACGATCTCAAGTTATATATTAATTTATGCTGGAAGTGAATTGTTCCGTTGTAATACTATGTTTTTATTATGATCTATATTCTCGACTACTTTCTCTTCAACTTTTCAGTTTGCAGCTTTCAATTTTACTCTGTATTTGTAACGTTGGATATCTTGGAAAATGTTTATTCACATTAGTTAGAAAAAATTCTTCCATAAAAAATATTGCTTACTTTTTTACTTCAAATAAAAAAAATATCTAGCAAACTAGCTGTGAAAAATGATAAATGCTAATATTAAAGTACAGTGTAAAAGCAATTCACAACTTTGCTTATAACAAAGTATAATTTGTTGAGTAAACAGCAATTAACGTGAGATGTGGATTCGCGCTCACATCGTACTGCTGCCGCTAGCGGGCACACACCGCTCTCTGCTCGCTGCTGACCCACAGGCTGCAGCTAAACTTGTTGTTTGTGTTTTTTGTAAAAATTTTCTCACATGTATAATACTTTGCTATAACGATCATGTTCTTCCACATTTAGAGGTTACAATTTTATCAGCATGCAATGTACTATTTGACTATCACTTGTATCTAACGATTCTAAATAAAATGAGACATTTTTGTTGAAAAGAATACTTAAATTCAATATAGTAACATAACTAGAATACCAATAAATATTCAGTTCTTTAACATTTACATTTACTGTAAAAAGGAATTACCGAAGCAATTATTGTGTGTCGCACACTATATATATATATATATAACGTTGTGGAATCTTAATTTACTTTTATTTACATTAAAGCTAAACTATTGCATAGGATGTAGTCAGAGGTTGCCAAATCGCTGCAAGGGAATTGTTATTTGTGTAATGAACAAGAATTAAAGCGGCCGCGAGTGAGTGCGCTCGCTGCGACACGCGCACTCACTCGCCTTCTGTAATCTCCGACGAACATTTGAAAGCGAAACACAACAAAGCAATAACAAATTGTAGACAAAGCGAACTCACAATTGTGTTCTCTTGAATATGTATGAAATGCAACCTCCTCTGATAATAATGCACTCAAAAACAAGATTACTTTCAAACAATACACGAAATGTTTCTTTCGAAAGAATTACATTTGCGATACATATTTTATAATAGATCATAAGATGTTTAGATATATTGGAATTTATTTTTCCATTTAGTTACATAGAATTTTATTAGATGTTGATAGAAAAAAGCGCATAATTATAAAAATATACTAACTTATGAAAGATGCACGTAATACAGTTATGTATGTGGAAGGTAGGATTCATTGAGCGTAGTGAACAACGCTTGGTTGAGCGGCGGGAGGCGCGCCGGGCGGCGGCGGACAAAGCGCTTTCCCGCGATATATCCCGCGGCGTGACAGCGCGCGCCCTGGAGCGAGCTACTACTGTAGCCATCCTGCTATAGGATAATACAGGACTTAAAAAATATACGTGTAGTTATGCAAGATTACGTTCAGCAATATATTGACCACTGAGACGATGAATTGCTCAGAAACCTTAAGCACGTGTTTTAAAGTTATATGAATATGAAAATAGTAAGTATGTACTTCTAGCAAGTATAAAAAGTAACTTGTTGATAGCGAACATTTCCCGCAGCAAAAAATCTAATTTAAATTACATCTTCACTGAAAAGAAATTTGTATGTTGTAATATAACATTCCAAGAGAAAACTGAAAATACGTAGTCCGGGAAAATTAAAAAGTTGGAGTGTCTACATCGCTACGAGTGCATTGTGAGCGGTGCAGCCGCGCCGTGGTCGCCGTGCAGCCAGCAGGCGGCCGGGCGGGCGACTGGGCGGGCGGCAGGCGGGCGGCGTGCAGGCGACGGAGGCAGCCGACCTACATTTACTGCTCATATGATTTTAATTAAAAAAATTAGTCATTCTAATTTATACAAAGCACCGTAATACTCGTTGTCGCCGCGGAGAATTTAAATAATTTTTCAAAAGGCTTCGCTTTAAAAAGATAATTTGAATTATTCAATGACATTAACGTTTAACTATTTAGTTCGCTGCGAGCTGCGAGCTGCAAGCTGCGGGGATCTCGCTCTATTCACTCACTCGCGTAATACGCGGACTCACAGTCACACATATTTACTACAAATAGAATATTTAATATCTTGTCTATACAAAATGCACTTGATTATACTGACGCATCGTTATTGAGATTGTGAAGCTCAAGTGTTTACTTAGGAATTATATCTTAACTTTCATTCGTTGTCGAAGCCAAATTCTGAAGGCGGTTTCTGTTTATAAAGAGAATATGTATTATTATAAGTATTACATTGAAAATTATTGTATAAACTAATGATTGATACATACTCGTACATGTATAACATTTAAATAACTACATAATAAATAACGTGTTCTGTTTGTTTCTGAATGTTTTACTGTATTTTGTGCTGGTCTTAATTTTAGAGGATTTTTAAGATCAAAGTCTCGTATTCAATCAAGATATTTAACATTTATCAAGTAAAGTAATCTATCTGTTAGAATTAAGTACATATGTTTGATTCAGTGTACGTCTTGTCTTATTTAAATTCATTTCGCATTCCAATTCAAAGAGATAATGATAATTGAAATCAAAACACGAGAGTATCATACGTAAAGTATAACACACAAATATACATACATATTTAACATATGGATGAATTGTCCACACAAACACACACAAGGATTTATCGCGTCCATAACTGCCGGTCTGAGTGGGGGCGCGCCAAAATTCATGGCGACGACGATATTTGTCTGTGAGATTAAGGTCAACGCTTGAAACGAAAAAAAAATATTTTAGCGATAGAAATATTCAGCCATTTCGTTTGCGAAAAGTGTGTTGTTAAGATGTAAAATTGATATACTGCAAATGTTTGATCAATGGTTTCTGATGACTGTTATGATTCTAGCTGTACAGAAAGATTGGCTTCTGTTTGGTTTAAACCTATGTACTCAGTCCATTCTAAGGCTGGAAATGATTGGCATTCGATTAAGTACTTGTTTAAATATTTGATTCTCAATATGTGTATGTTTTTGTTTCAACTGATGGGGTATTTCTCTTTCCTATGATTAATCCATTTATATGATATTTAACAATATATAAATAAAGTTGACACGCGTGTCGATGTATATCGGAGCGTATTTCACAGACATAACGAAGTGTGTGGTTGTGTGTGTGTGTGTGTGTGTGTGTGTTGTGCAAACAGTACCGCTTCGTGTTATCCTGTGAATTTCAGCTGATATTTGAAATTTAATTTGCATATTAAACGAACGCCAACAAATGAACAGAGTCGATTTTACTGTGTGATCGTCGCTACTCAATGCTTTGCAATAAATATTTCTTATTATTTATTCACTAAAAAGAGCCAGTAAATAATTCTGTAAGTTGCTCGTCCAATAGTACATTGTTGTGACTTTACTTCTTTGACTACCGCTTTCTATATTTTTAGAACAAAATAGCAAGAATTGCAAAGTTAGGAAAGTGAATCATGAACTGGGAAAATTTCAGATTAAACATTTTATTATGTTCTTTAATAGGACGAATAAAAGTTTTGCAAAGCGTTTAATGTTAACGAAAAGCAAATGAAGCAAATAGTAGAAACAAAAGTAGAGATTTTTTGCGAGCAGTAGGGCTCGGGGCGCGGCGGCGCAAGGCGGAGCACGGCTATAGGCGACAAAGGCAATAAAACGAATTTAATTTCCTGTCTCCCCGTGAAATATTATTTTAATCCACGGGACGGCGCCGCTGAATATTCAGTAGATGCGCGCGCCCATATTTCATTGTAACTTTTATGCAAATTGTACCATTTCATATAAAGTAATGATGAAGAAACGGCCATTCAAAACACTTCCGACTTCCCGCGTGACTTGCACTCGCCCACTATTAAATACTTTACGTTAATATATTTCAAGAAAAAAAAAGACGGCGAGACGGAGAAGAGAATTTTGATATTTTGTGAAGTGCGTGTTATTTTGTTGCAAAGATGCAAAGATTTTTGATGGTAACATGCCTTCTGTTGTGTTGGGTGTAGGGTGTATTTTAAACAATAAGTGTAGCTAAATCACACGTTTCTATGTTTGTTATATAAATAGAAATATCTATTCATAAAAGGAATCGATTTGTGCAAAGTCACGCGAGTCTCTTTGCATTTCTCCTATCTCAAATATAACTCCTCAAATTCTATCGGATCTCAGATCTCAAATGAAATTTTAGATGCGCGACGCGCGTCGTGTGCCGAGCCCGAGCAAACAGCCCCCATCCTATTGTGATGTTAGTGTTAAAACGATATTTAATTTTATTTTATAACATATATATTTACTATCATCCCTCATGTTGTCAATAGATTATTAAACATATCGCCTCATATTCAGTCATGAGAAAATTGTAATTAAATCTTAGTTGGTAGGTAATTTTAAGTTCACGCCATCTGACATTTTCAGTGTTCCAGAGAAATGAAAATGTCAAATCTTAAAAAGTACTAATTGCATGTCAAATGCAAACAAATTCACGTGTATGGTATGAATGAAACGAGTCTACTCTGCTACTCCGCTATCGTACTATTCAGAAGGAATATGAATTAAGAAAAGAGATTTTTTAAATTTGCAAATGGCCGACCTTTTCAAATATTTGTTTTCAAAGTAAAAACGAAACTATTACTCAGCTTGTTTCAGCTCCAACGGATTTTTTCCACATTTAATATTTTATCCAAATTTCATTTGAGTTGTTAAATATTTATAATTGTGTTGTGTTAATTTCATTATCTTATTAGTGAATTTTTTTCCTTTTCTCATTATACAAAGTTCTAACAACACTAACACGTCAACTTGTTGATGATTTTAGAAGAAAATGAATTGTTACAAGTTTTTTCATAGAAATAATAATTTTAAACTTCTGATAAATTTCCCTGCTGCTTCAAATTTAATACATTCTACTTGTATAATACTAATTATGATACAGCCAAAGGTTTTTCTTTAGTGTTTTGGTAAGTTAGTGTGAGAAGACAGAGCGCTACACACAGACACAGTAACTTTAATTCCGGGAAATAAATGTTCTGAATTACTTGAACTACAAATTAAATGCTTGAGCTTAACAGAAATCCCACCTGAACCTTGGCATAGATTCAGCTCAGCACAAGAGATAGATCGCACTACATTAGTAACAAGATGCGATTTAATTTTTCATATTTTATGCAGCTGTGAAACGTATATTTTTGTACGTATAGATTCGAGACACCTCCGAATGTAAATGTATTTTTATAACATTTCTCACATGTACTTGATCTAATTGATGTAGTGTCTGTGAGGCCTGAGGGCGGGGATCATCTGGGTCAGCGGGGCGGGGGCGGGGGCTGGGGCTGGGGCTGGGGCAGAGATACTGAATCACACACACGGGTATTCTATAAATGCCGATAAAATATTTGCCAGATTTTATTTTCTTTCAACGAGAACTTTTACGCAAAACTTTTTGCCCTCGTCTTTGGCAACGTATTTCCGACTTAAATGATTTGGACATGTCGGTATTATGTTTGGTAAAACTTTAACTGTATCGTATAAAAGTTTGAATTATTCAAAACAGATATTGTATAAACCGCACACAAACACATTAGAAACTTTCTTCGTGGGCCGTCCTTTATATTGCTCATAATACTATCTCAATTTAGGGTGACCATAAAGTTGTTAAATTCATTTGTTAAGGACACGTTAATCGTAGGCACCTATTTGGTAAGTGAACAATAAGTCTAAGCTTATCAAGCTTAGACTCATTGTTCAAACTATCAGTTGGGTGCTTAAATATTAGATGACTTTATAAACGTAATAAAATATTAAATAAAGTGTGTCCATAAATATATTTAACGAATATGGCTACAGTGCAGTGCAGCCCCAGGTGTGGGCGCGGACTCGGGACGGCAATGTGCCGCGGAAGGCGCGCGGAGGCAGGAAGCGCATTGTGCGTCGCGTCGAGTCGCGTCGCTTGAAGCTCGCACCTCACACCTCTCATTCTATAAGCAACATTAAACGTTAGAAATTTACCTGCACCGATGTGCGGAGGCTCATATTTTTTTATCCTTGTGACAGCAAATGTTCATTATAAATATAATTGTGAATAGTTTAACGAAAATGGAGAATGGAAATAGAAAATACTGTGGGATATTGTCACAAAATTGCACGCGCGACGATGTCCCAGTATTTAGTTTTAAGACACTTTATATCATTAAAGTGTAATTTAATTCTCGTTATGAGCTTTCAAGTTGCTGAGAAATTTTCTTGGTAATTATTTAAATTGCTTTTGAAGTTAGTTCTGTGCGAGTGTCGGTGGCTCCATTGTGCGGCCCTTGCCGGCACTACTGTGCGCCCCTGCTGGTGCCAACGCGCGGCCCCTGTAGGCGCCGCGGCGCAGCGGAGGACTGCTAATTGCTGTTCTTTGTACTAACTTACATTGGCACTGTTAAACGATCGCTTGAAGTAGCAAAAAATGAAGCTATTACGAGTGCACCAGCACAATAGAATCGTTTAATTCCACAGTTCTGATTTTAATCAAAGTGCTTGCTACAAGATGTTACATATTATGTATTTTTAAAAAAGAAAAACCAATGAAAAGCTGTCATTGTCATAAGCGAGTGAAAATGCAGAAACACGTCGAGGAAGATACACATAAGATTATAAAGCTTCCAAGTACATACGTTTACTGTGACTGTGATAGGAGTAGATGGAAGCACTATCTGCCGCTACTGCCATAAAACTGAACCGTACAAAAAAATGTTGTGAGCGACATCTGTACTAACACAGCATCGGTGTACAATGATGTGTGCCGCTAGCGCCGCGCCGTGCACTCGTACATTGAAACATAACAAGCGAATGACATTTTATCGCACACGCAGCTGGCCTACATGAGCTTAATGTAAGCCAGTAACTATCCGTAGTCATTAAACGAGATGTTTCCGAAGATCTGACTGGAAACGACTGCTTTTACGATGCCACTCGCGTTTTAACTGACGCCGTTTATCTGCCGCGTTGTATGGAAAATTTAAATATTTTGTTGTATATAGCCCACAGAGGATTATAATGTAAATACTGGTGCACGTACGGTGCACGTAACTAAACTTTGTATATCAATATATTATTATAGTAAGGATAATTCAAAGAGGTGCTTTACGACGTACATAAGTAATTACTGTGGCACTAACGTTTAATTTAAAATCGTATCTGCGACAGTGATATAGCATTCCAATTTCCAAAGAGACTTTCAGAAAATTAATGAAATGTAAAACAGTTATTTCACGCACCACAGCGAGCTGCAAAGAAGTCGGCTCGGGCGTTTGTCTTCGAATCTTGGCACTAAGCTGACACGAGAGTACTTTGACCCGATGTTATTTTTTGGAACACTTTTCATGTTTCTCCGGAGTGACATTCGGACAGATTGCTATTTTTTATTTATATTCTGTTGATCTCAAAATAATTTTCAAATTCAATGTAAAGATTTTCAGTCGTTTGTTTAGTTACTGGGCAAAAGTTCAATGCTGCCAACTAACCAATATAAAAATATAATTTTCAGCTCCTTTTACACTTAATAGTCAAAAGACACAGTTAACCTCGTATGACCCAATATCGTCAATGCACGTAGAGAGGTCGGTGCGGGTGTGAGGGTTGCGGGGCGAGTGCGGGGAAGTACTTCCCGGGGCTGGGGTACCTCAAAGCGTGCAATAACGGCGCACAGTTCGCGTCGCTGCGGGACAAGTTGATATTGCGCTCATTACGCCGTTGTGCAGCGGTTATTGCCGCGAGTCCACCGCCACTGCACCGCAGTCAATGTCGCCCACACCCACGCTTATCTTTTACACACATTTAACAAACTTAATTCAGCGAAATAAGGAATTTACTTCTCACTTTGTCGACATGTTGACTGATCGTGATGTAGATATTTATATTATATAGCTTTTAATGATTATTATTATATTTTCCATATCCTTGCTGCATGTATAAATAATAAAAACTAGACATACGCCTCATTCTCAGGACCTCACCGTACAAACAACAGCGGCGGTGGCATTCGCACTTAAAGCGGGGAATTTCTTTAATAGCTTTGGCGAATGCTATTCCTGCAGGAGCAATTCTCTGCGTCATGCGAGGATGCATTTGTGTTCATTGCATGTTATATATAGAGCAATTACTGCGGCCGCAATAAATGAATCGCGCAGACACTTCGCGCATATCAACTCTATGTATTTTTGGAACATTAAGAAGTTCCAGTATTGTTTCCGACAGCGTGTTTATTAAAGTCACATGATATATTTATGGCTCCGAATAATGTTGTTGTCCGACTGACAGAGGGGCATATTTTTTACTGTAGCCTGTTTATCACTTCAATATTGTTGAGCAGAAAAATGTTGTTATGCATTTAATCATTTCTTTTCATTTATTTTTTCAAAACTCGTTAATATTTCTTGAAATGTTCTAACTAAAAGTAGCGTACATTTAACGAATTAATTATTTTCATAACCAGCATTTAGCTGCACAATAAGTAGGTCAATTGCGACGAAAGTTGCAATCTGGAACGACATCAAAATATGAGGCGAAAGTCACAAAATGTTATCACATTTCTTGTGGCCTTAAGCTTATAATTGTTCGTTACATAAGATACATAAACATTTCGTAGCTGCATTAGTGAGTAATTAATAAAAAAGTTAACCTCATCCTGTACACCAAAGCAAAATAAAACTAACCAATATTATAAATGCGAAAGTTTGTATGGATGTCAATGGATCTGGATGAAAATTTGTACAAATGTAAATTGCTGTCTGAGAAAACAAGTTTTTTTCTTAAATTCAAAGCTGACAGTGATGTGCGATACAGCTTTATTAATAAATACAAAGTGACAGTACATTTTGAGTTGCAATTAGAGTAGAGCATTCCTCAGGGCTATATTTTAGGTACTCTTTAATATCCTTATATCGTAAACACCACTTCAGCTATAAATTTCAAATTGTGTGCCACTACACACTTCGGGGCACATCCCTTACTTTATTTTGTACTCTATAATTCATAACAAATTCATTCTACTGAATGGTTTTTCAATTTAGTGATATATTTTACAGAGAAAAAGTTTTATTTATTATTGATCTATAAAACACAAGACTTACAATCTTTGCGACTTAATATAAACATATTTAAAAGTGTGTATAATGAGTCGAATGATTTCCAAATCACGTAGTTAAATGGCGCCGTAAAACAAGCATAAATCCTGTTAAAGCTAAACGTCAGCCGACCGCTCGCACTCGCACACAAAGCCGGATGTAAATGAAACGACCGTAATCATTCTATAAATACAGATAACAATAGAATACAGCTTTGTCTTAACCCTAAACTGTTCCGAACACAATAAAAGTGTAATTACATCAAGCGAACAAGAGGTTGCCTCCTGATATCCAGTAACAAATCAGTATTCCTTTTACGTTGTTAACTCTCGCAACTTGTGAAGATTTTTGCGACTTCGCTTCTCAATTTCCTAGTTAAGTTATAACTTGGAGTGTACTTCGATGTTTCTTTCCTAGTAATGTTGTAATACTTTCATTTGCGGATAAGCCTTTTGCCAACTTCGTGAAATTGATTTTTCTTACGAAGAATAATATTTGAAAAACAAGTGAATATGGCATTCATTTTTATATTTCAATGATTTTTGATTCTTATATGTAATTTTATAATATTTCTTACTTAAATGCCAAAAACACATCCTCAATGTATCCAGTGAATATTTCTATGGAAGGCGGTGACTTTGTTTTCTTTTATTTATAATTTAACTTAGGTCAAGTGCGGTACTAATTAGATGAAATCTAAGTCTTAGAGACAAAGGTCGTTAGTTTTAGTGCACGTTTTAGAATGATTGCCGGTGAAGCTGTTAGAGTTGTATTAATCACAGCGCGTATTTGTGTCCGTCCGTCGCGGCATGTGTCGCGGTGATTTACAGAGCTCATTATAGACGCCGTTCGCTTTCTCAGCGTCGCCGCCTTTGACTGCTCAACCAGAAAAATGTGGCAGGCTCATTATCGTAATGTTGCCACGAGTAACTACTCAAAATATCATAAGCATATGGCTGCTTTAAATAAACAAAACTACGTTGGCGGTCAGAAATACATATAACACATATAGGCAGTTTATGTTAAATAATCATAACCTATTTATGTATGTGCTTTATAATAAATTCCATTTTGCTATTATACTAAAAGAGATAAGGTCCCAAATAAACATTGCTGTTCCAAAAAGGCTTTAACTTCTAACGGTCTGTTCACACGCATTATGTAATAAAGTCATGTTTCATTTAGAATAGATGGACTCTAAAATTGTACTCTGATCATATAAAGTGCAAGAAAAAAAAATAAGATGAAAGACAAATCATCAATCACATCGGGATCTAATAATATAGAACATCGTCCGGCTAATGATTGTATCTGCAGTTACACGAGCATTAGATGCAGTGGGCGAGTTTATTTGCGCAGAATGGCCGCGAGGTGGCGCTGAGCGCATGCGCCGCGTTTAACTTGCCATTTATCTTTTGCACCCACGTGTGCGGCGCGTGCGCATGTCACACGGTGTTCGTATGCAGATTGTAAATGCCGAAATGCCTATAGACTTGTTATGATTTAAAACTTTGCATAATAATAGATTATATTGTTTTCACAATGTAAACCTGCAGAATATTGTTAATGTGAAAGCTGAAAATTGGCGTTTTTTTTCCTATCACTAAAATAAACATTCTTATCACTAAAAGGTATTTTACATTTACACAGTTCAATTGCCAGTTTTAAATAAAACAATACCCAGTTAAATAAATAATGCTACATTTAAATCAACCATTCGAATGGTTACCATCTTATATGTACATATATGTGTACTGTTGTCGTAACTCAACAGTGACTCTGCACGAGTGGTGTGAATCTTTCGTCAGGTAACAAAATAAATGCTCGATGAGATAATCACCAAAGGAAGCCGGCATAACATCTGCTCTCCATCGTATTGCTAATGTCAATCGATAAAAGAAATACTCCAACACTACGGCGATATTTTAAACTTGAAACAGGTCGTGGTACATTAGTGAGCGGCGCGGCGTGGTGCGTAGCGCAACTTAAATGCACTACCGATTGATGAATAGTCGAAGGCGGATGCAGTGACTGTGTGTTTGGTTGCCGTGGTGGCCCGGCCCGTGCGGGGTGTGCTCGGGGTCGGTGGGAGGGAGGGGGGGGGCGTGTAAACCGAATGAGATAGTCAATTGGTGCGGATGTTGTATTAGTGCACTCGCATCTGATTCTCTGGAACCAGAATAGAACATGTTGCAGTTGCAATTAGGTGCGCTTATTTGTGTTACTCAACGCTCGTGTTTGTTTATATTGCTTGAATGCGATATTGGGGAACTGTTGGATTTACTATTTGCTTTGGTTCTTTTATATTTAAGTATAAGCGCTTAAAAATAAAATCGCAAACTATTTTGAGGCTTACATATATTTTTGTTTTTCGGATTAAACATAAAAAAGATTAACGTAGACGTATTGTTGGAATTGATACGGTATTTATCCAGTTGTACGTATCCTCGGCACCTGTTATTTCCGGCGCGGGCACGAGCAGGGGCAGGAGCCGGGGAGGCTCGCTCGCTCTGCGCGTGTAAATAAAGTACAATTATTTAATTAGAGCGCATATAATGAAGGCTTTGTCTCGCAGCTCCGTGCGTTCGCAAATTTTTGATGACAATAAGTTTGGCGCGCGACGGAATCGTGAACAGTCGAAAAAGTAATTTAAAGTTTAAATAGGCTTTTACGTCGTCCCCGCGGACAAAGAGGCCGCCACTGCTGTGTGCGATGACGTCCTGTCAAGAGAATTAAAAACCGACCTATACTTTATGTTGATGTTAATTTAAATTACCTAGACAGTTCTTAACATCACCAGAACCCAAGTACCTTACGTTGACTTATTTTTAAGATAAAGGTCGTTGAATCCTGATTAAATTTAAAAGTTTTATAAAAAAGATCTCATAAATTGCTTTGGAAGGAGGCGCGTGATTATTTGCCTGAAGTTACTTGGTACCAGCGAGACACGACGGGGAGAGAGCATGTGCCGCGTTCCCTGTCAAGTCGCGGGGCTACGTGTCTCCACGTCGGTAACACGTCGCTTACCATATTGCAAGCTCTTTAGCCCTGCAGGCTGACGTAATAGTAACACAGAATAATTTCAGCCGTTACTTAAGAATACTTCACATACAGAACTGAACGCACGAACCTCTATAAATTTCAGAGATCACTCAAGTTTAGAAATCGATCTCGGGTAATATCCATAAATAATTCTTTCTTATTCCTTATTTTACGCACGTTAAGTGCTAAGCTCGAAGTATTCCGGTTTGTGCTTACTTACTACATTTGCCGATAATCAAATGCGCAGTAAAGCGGGTTTTTACGGCAGCGCATTTTACGAGGACATTTATATTACGCGCCAGGAGTCGGCAGGAGCCGGCAGGAGTGGCAGTCGATGTTTGTTGCTCGGCTGCTTTACGTCTGAAACTTAAGCATGAGAGCGAATTAACGCTGATTTTATTGTGTTTGTAATATTTACCTAATCAATATAAGATAAGCCTTTATTCTCTGATCAGTATACTGAGCAAGAAATACAAGGGCGGGATAAGTATATCATCCAAAACTACATAGTCAATTTATAATAAATATTTGATTGTTAATCAATTGTCCTACGAATAATGCATATTCTTATTTAAGCTGTTCCTAATATAGATAATAGACAAAAATGGATGTTCTAAATATACGTATTAAGGCTGAAAGTTCGTCTCGATTGCGATCGTCAGATCTCGGGCGAGGCATCGGGGACAGGGATTTGACTTCCCTCGGCCATTACATGCCGGAACAAACTTTCAGTAATGTTCAAACATTTTCTTCTCCAGCATGTTACAGCCGGTTGACGAAGCGATGCGGAGCTCGGGGAGTGGGCCGCGGGGGTGGGACGAATACGAGAAAAATCCTCACAAACTTGCCAACGCAATGTGTCACAGAAACGGCAAGGACCAGCTTGGCATTAAAATATTATCAATAACTAAAAAAAGCTCAGAAACCGGGTCATTTCTGGAACCGAAAGCGATTGTCACCTTGGCACATAGTTTAGCAATGGAAAAGAAGTAAAACAGACCTTTGAAATTAGTTTAGAATTTTTAAGCGTAACGTAATTGTTACCTAAAACTACACTACAATTTTAGCAAGCTTTTTTGTTTTTCTTTTTTTATGTGCAACAATTCTAAATTGTAAGTAATTTAATTTAAAATCTTCGTATGGTTGTTCGCATATACTTTTAAGTTTAATTTTAAAATAAATATATTTAACATGTAAAGTTTGTGTATTTTTACTTTACCGAGCATTTCATAAAGATGAGACAATGATCTTTTAAATTAATGATGCTTTTCATAGAATTCCTTCAATTCATTTAAAATTGACATAAAATGATAATAAATATCTCCGATTACAACTAAATATTCATAAATATTAATAATAATAAACAGTAAAAATGATAAAGAACTACACAATGTTATATTTCAAAGATGAAATTCAGTATTGGTAGAGTTAGTTAATTAATTATTTGTTTAAAATGTACTCACGTCGTTTATAATGCTGTAATATGAAATAACTCAAGTACTGGTTGTAGTATGTGTGTTATTAGACAAGTAGGCAGATATATGACAGAGCCTGGCAGCAGGAGAGTGTCGTGAGCCGGAATGCAATAACAGATCACAAATTTAATATCATGTCGTCTCTGCGCCGTGACAACTGCAAACTTAATGTATATGCATTCGTATATTGTTGTTTATCTGTTTTTTAATCATTTGTGATATAACTAAATAGAATGTTGTTGGTTTGCTAAAAAACTGAATGTCGTAAGTGGCGCTGCGGCTTTTGTCTGGTGCGCGCCGATTAAACAATATTTCAGCAACTGGAATAAAGTTTTAATGTTTGGTTGTATGTGTGGGAAGGGGCTGCGGGGTGCAGGGTTTGGGGGGGGGGAGGTATGCGGGGCTCGCGAGTGCCGCCGGCGTTGTTTGCTTTACCTCATTTCAACTCGTAACGTTTTTAGTTTCGTTATATTTGTAACTGTGTTAATGAATTTTTCAGCGTCGTATCATTCTTATGCTGTAGTACAAAATTGTTTTTAACTTCTTTTTCTGTTAACACGTATTTACTCATATGTACATAAATATCTGCTAAAAACTAAACATAAAGGTTTAATTTAACACTTATGTTTAACATGTTGGTTAACACAAAACAAATTGATTGAGTATTATTTAACTACACAACGTCCGGTCTCGTTTGCTGCACAGCACATAAAATAGTTTGCAGAACTTCCTTGTCAATTTAATTCTATAATTGCTGGTTATTTGTGCCCCTTCATTATGATAGTTCCTGATCGTTGTTATGGCGCGCGGTCCCGTCGGCTGCGGGGACTGCGGCGACCCGGCTGCTCAGGTGTTAGGCGACTTGCTATGAGTTCAATAGTGTCCGGGTGAGGAGGGAAGAGGCCGGGGGAGTGGGGAGGTGGTCTCGCTTTTATTGGCGCCACCGCTTCGGGAATTTCATTAGAGTTAACTCCGATTCTCAATTGAACCGTGCCTAATTATCTCTTCACGTTCAACGATATTTATTTTGGGCAACTCCCGTCGTAATTATGTTCCAGACGAGAAATTCGAGAAGTACTAGATACTAAAGCGTTTTACTCACATTTTAAAACGCTCGCTATCTTACCTCGCCTCGCTATTTCATTAATTAACAGAAACGATTCGTAGTGGATTATCTTACTTCGAGAAAATAATCGTACATAACAATGAGCAATTCCAAACTGAAAAAATAAATAATTAAATTTAAAAAAATTGTTCTGTTATATTGGCGTGAAAATTAAATTTTAAACCACTTTTAGATCTAAGGACGTTTTAAATGGTTCACAGATATTATCCTGTCTGAGCTGTCACACTGCTCAGTTAATGTCGGTACATTTCCATTTAACATTTCTTTTTGGAAAGAAATACTCCGAAGTTTTTTCGTAAGCAACTTCTGTGACAGATTTAATAGTTCCGAGATAAATAAAATCAGAGATCAAAAGCGACTAATATATCAGAAAATAAGCGTCAGTCGCCGCTCGTCGCTCGCCCTCCGGCGGCGAACAATTCCACGAATTCTCTTTGATATCTATCTAACAGCGGAAAAATTGCCGATTAATTTGTTGAGCGGTTAGAGACGATTATTTCTTACAAATTTGCCCAATTAAACTAATTAGATTTACTATGAAACAAAATGTGTGGCAGAAAAGGCTACTCGTTGAAATCAATATTGAATGATCGCAATTTCAGCTTGGAATATAAAAATTATAAGCTACATACGTGGCAACTGAACTAGTAGTTACCTACACTATAATCATATGATATATCACATGGCCTATTTTCCGAGCTTTATTTTACTCGCTAGCATTTGCTAATTCGAACATAATTTAAGTTAATTAGTACGTACTGCACGTGATAGACGTGTTATAAATAGAATAAGTATACTCAGTGGACGTCAAGAAGTAATTTTCTAACATAAGATTTTTTTTGCAGGTGCTTGTAGAGTTGTGGCTTGTCGCTGCCGCTAGTAGCGCTAGTGGCGCTAGTGTCGCGGGCGTGAGACGGGGCAGGGCGGGTGCGGGGGCGGGGGCATGCGGCGCGGGCGGCGGGGCGGCCGCTAGCGGCATGGCGCGCGCGCTCGCGCTGCACGCCGCGCTGCTCGTGTTGGCGCACCTGCCGCCACCTGGTGAGTACATGTCCTACTGCTTACTGTTCAACTTCGTACATACGAATCACGATGTTTATTGTGCTACTTAACCTTAGCAGAAGATAAAGCTACACCAATACGCTTCCACTGAAGAAGTTCTATGATCTCATAGAAACATTCAGAAACCAGTTCTTTTCTATTCCTTATCAACGATATGATTTAAGCAAAGAGCTGGAGGAAATATTAATCTTAAAATTCAAAAGGAACAGCAATATCCGATGGAAGTAAGGGGACATTAAAAGAAATTTATGAACGGTCTTTAATAAAGTTGGTATTCTGTGATCTTGTGCGAAGGGCTGATAAGGCACGGGAACTGATCGCGACCGCCGGCGCGGACTCAATTTACTCGATAATATCTTTCTCATGGCCCTTTGCGATGCTAAACATTATGAAAGATTATATATTTCAAAAACAATGTTGAAAATCGCCGAATAAACATCTCCGTTCAATATGCAATGACGTTTTTTAATGTTTCTCGCTTATTATCAACAGAAATAAAATAATTCCTTATGAAAGCAATAACAGTGTATCTTGCAATCGTGTGAACCATGAGTGACAACATGCCGGTTCAAATATCTGTCCCCGTGGTTCAATATAAAGTCGCACCGCACCGCACAGCAGCGATGTAGAAAGTTTTATTCCAGAAAATTCCAGCACACGTACGGCGTCGTACATTTACGTTACAATGTGGCTAGATGTCTACAACGAGAAGAATTATTTAACTCATTTTTATTACTTCAATAAAATATTTGGAATATATGAATGTAATAAAAAATAAAAGACGATTACACGGAACGCTGAAAAAGTATCGGTTTTCAATTCTACGTCGCCATATCGAAGGGAACGCGTAATAAAACGAAAAATTGATGCCCGACCACACAAAAATTGTTATTCTCACAAAGTTTCCCACCGCCGCCGCCGCCGCCGCCGCCGCCGCCGCCGCCGCCGCCGCCGCCGAAAAAGACGATCTTTATTGATATTGAAAGGCGTTCCCTTGTGACTGGGACCGCTCTGGCTGCACGGGCCGCGGCGCGGGTTGCGGCGGCTTGGCCGTATGAATAACCAAAGTCGATAAAATTTTGGTAATCCCCGCGTCGGGTTCAGTGTTCACCCGGTTTAGGACGGCTCGCTTCTTCTTTCAAAGTTATCGTTTAGGGACCTTCACTTCGCGGACTACAAACTTCTAATGGCTCTTTCAAAATATAATGTAAATATTTTTTATAAGCCGTATATCTTTAATCCTTCAAATTATTATTATATATTAATAGCAAAATCATCTAAATAAATGAATGTATAAACAGTTCTATATTACAGACAAACCAATCAGTCAATCAATCAGATCAGTATCTCATCATACGTTAACCAACAATGTGTAAAACAAACGGCTCACCACTATTTATTGTGGGATATGACAATGCAACATTAAACAAATAATTGTATTCTACTTTCATAAATAAATTCATACATAAATACCTACAGTATTATTATAAAACAATACCGAATAGAAAAAGTTATAAGAGAAAGTAAGAAATAGATGAAATCACTTAGAGAGTTCAGAGAAACTTGAAGTGTGTCCTCAATTAGCCTTTTGGCTCAACCCTGTGATCCTCTGAGTCCACAGCAGCGATTGTAATTTCCAGCGGCCATCTATTTGCCAACAATACTTCACACAGTGTATATTAGTTTCAAACAATTTTAAATTAGTTCCCAAAACTTTTGTAATAAATTCTGTATTGAGTTCCAATTCGGAAGTCGTCACTTTGAAGTCTTTTCTAAAGTTGTTTCACTTCAAGAACTTTAGGTTATATAAATGTTAACATAAAATGTCAGCAGAAGGTTAACACGATTAAAATAAAATATTATACTGGCCAAGAACAATAAACTGCTAAGAAGTAATTCTGTAACTTCCTATACTGGTCAATATTATATCGATGACATTGACATAATAGAATAAATTTTATTTAAACCTAACTATCGAATGACAGTAATTACTATAAATTAAAGTTGTATTGATATGTAGAGGTATGAAGGATGGGCGGGCGACGAGCGCGTCTTGCTACTTCTTGATTACTTCGCTTTTGCCATAAATTGGGAAACTTTGACGCATTCCTAATAACGAAGTTTTGTTATCAAATAGCCATCTCTACCGCTCTGCGGCTCTGCCGCTCTGCCGTGTTGCCAGATGTTTCAAGATGTTATTAATTTTCATAAAACATATTAACATATTAATCTGACAAACAAAGCCTTTGCTCTCAAAACTAATTTAATGATATTTGTAAAGTAGATGGTGTGCAGTGATGGTGAACATAGAAGATTCCGTTGTGCTGATATCTGAGAATATTGTCAATGTAAACTAACTAATCTTTACAGTATTATGAAATAATTAAAAAGCGAATGATTGATTCCAACTGACAGAATTTAAATTTAAAAAAGTAACGTAAACGTTGAAAGATGATGCCGCCGCTCTGCTATCAGCAGGGACTTTGTCTTCATACAAATTGGAAAACTTCGACGCAATTTTAATGATTAACTCCTCCGTCAAATTGACAACGCCTCGACATTACAGCGACAAAGTAATGTTACTTTACTTTTTTACAAAGAAAGAAGAAACAACATGAAAGTATAACCTGTTTAATTATATGGTAATTGAGTAGCTATTCTGGTACAGAATACTGTAAATTTAGAAGAACATTTAATTTAAAAGAAAATAAAACGTATATGAATAGAATGAGCAAGGCTATTTCCATTGTAGTTGTATTGTGTAACCAACGGCGGTACTCATACGAGCGTGTGTTTTGTGTTACGAGTGTATCACTAATGAAACATGAAGTCCAGGTGAAGGTCATTCTGCCCTTCTTCCCGCTTGTTCTTCCCCGCTCCCCTGTCTCTGTCTTACTCCCCCCCTTCATTTCCGTGCAGCGAGCTAGGTAAAAAAGCTATTGTTGACTTAGGTCTGAAACTGACGAATATAATATCAAGTATGACATTGCTTTTATAACATGGTAGCGAAATGTGAAGACTTGCCACCTACTAGTTCCCAATGCGGTAATTTAAACGTAGCAGCCTAGAGCGAAGACTCTCTCGAGACTCCTTAGGTGTGGTTTAGGCTAAGTGCTTTCCCCGCTCTGTCATCTTAAGCGACGATGTTACTATGCGAGACACTAAGGATACGACAATATGTACCACTTGCCCCTTAAGTGTTATATTTCATAATATGACACAAACTGCCAAACTCTGGGGGGTGTGTGACAAAACTGTGTGACAAAATGTATTCCCTGAAACTCGGTTCTGTCGGATAGGTTAGGTCAGCTAACCTGGTGTTAGCACCGCCTCGCAAAACGTGAGTGTCCTGCATCAGGGCAAATGACTTTACTCGTTATTAATGCGCACTGAATTTTCTAGACTCGTAGAAATATTGTACTGATTATTAAATTACAACTAATTTGTTAAATGAAGCATTAACATAAATCTAAAACGTAAACAAAATTGTCCGTCTTTAGAACAGTTCGACGAAGGCCGTGACGAGACTTTCATTTAAGAAATAGGCTGTGCGTTTGTTTTTCGTAGAAAATGTAGTGAGTTATTTTTTATATTAAAAGGCTTCTGTTATTGGAGAACAGCGCTTTGCTTTTCACGGTAATGGTTTTTACAGGCCTCGGTTTTACGATCAAATTTTAAGATTCAATTATTTTTGATTGATTTATACCCACAAGTTTTATATTTTTTGTGTTCATCGAATAGAAAAAAGTTGCCGTAATGTCAGTTACAAAATACAACTTGACAAATATTCTAATCATAAAAATAATACAAAAATATACTTCTTGAAATGTTTTATTATTTTGTTAATTTTGTGTGTTGCGGGTTGCGCTGACCCAGTTAACTGACCCGAATGCATCCAGTTGAACCGATTTGTTAAAAATAGCTAAACAAATTAACAGGAATTAAAAGTTAAACTAAAATTTTGTCGTTGTACATACATACTAGGCAGTAATGTTTGGGACGATTAAGGAAACTAAGATCTCACTTATTTTCGGTTGATCGAAAAAAATCGAGTTTTTGGTTTCCTTTTATTTCCACCCATGCAAAATTAATTTTAAAAATTCAATGGTGTTGCCAAGTTCGAATTTTTAAAGTACACACAAAAGGAAAATTCAGGTGAGGGTTACGTAAGCCACGATTTCCGAGGAGCTCCCGCGGCGGCACTCACCTCGCACGATCGAGTCGGCTGACGGCGGCGTCTCTAGCACTTCTCACCCTCTCCCCGCCGCGCCGCCGCCTCACCGCCGCTCGCTCCGTGACAACTTAAAACCTTTGAAACTCTTTCAACGAACGAGAGGCCGAATAAATAAAAGTATTAAACATTTGAATGCTAAAAGTTTCTTAGTAAAGGGAAATAGGTCGGCAATATTCGACACAGGGGGGCGCTTGTCTGCAATTACTGTCGGCGGAATAACACGTTGCTGAAAGCGACCTGTTATAGCCGAATGTTGATTTTATTACGAAACTTGCCGACGAGCGCAATATTTATTGCCTACAACAAAGCGAGTTCTGCATTCCACCAAATTCACTTACTTATATTTAAAAAATATAATTTTTGTGTACAAGAAAGAAAATAGTAGCATTTTATTATAAAAATCTAGTTTACAGAAAATCTTAGACAAATGCAGTTAAGTAATGAACCCATATTTTAATAAATATTTATTAAAACATTGAAATTTATACGCGAATTCAAAACGATTCAATTTAAATGAAAGTGATTCTAAGAACTTTTTATATAATTGTAGATGGAGTTCATGATACGAATTAAATTACTCAATTATAATTAATTGCATGTAAATTCCAGAGAAATTATTATATTATAAATAAATGTTGATATTTTGATTAATTTTGTTTTTCATAATTCTCGGTATGACTGAACGTTACCGCTTATAATTAAAACAATTAGATGAAGGATTTCTTGAAAATGTTCTTCTTCGAGATATCGTTATATTGTACAAGTTCAAGTTAAATAAATGTGTTGTTTATAGCGTTTCTACTGAAATGCTTATTCTACTTGTTGTTCTACTTCTTATTTTTTTTGAATAAGAGACAATTTTGAAGTTGAAAGGGGAACCTACGCGATATTACCAAAGAATAACAACTTTCCTTCCTGTTTCTAATGAAAAAAAAAACAACTAAAGATTCATAAAAAAATCTTACATTTGACAAACAAGATAACGACATAATAAATTTATATCCGCATTCTTCATTATGCTTTTTACTCTGGCGATTTTACAAAATGTAATATCGTAAAAACGTGAACGAAATATATTTGTCAACAGTAAAATAGTGAAAAGTTTCGTAGTAAGTAAATAAGGTAAATGTTCAAAGATAGAGAGTTGTCTGCCAGAGTCTGTCTGTGTGTGTGTGTGTGTGTGTGTGTGACATGAACTACGTTTGTCGAAAGCGATTCTGAAACAGTTAAATGTTTGATTTCATTGCACAAGTTGTGAGTGGTTGTCTCCGCACACTCTACGACAACTGTAAAAGTGTCGTAAAGTTGTTGCTATATTATTCTAGTTTCGTAATATTATAAAAGTATAATTTACAACCACGTTAGAGGCTACCATCCCAACAAACTGAATTTACAACCAGCAATTTGTTGTCCTTTGTATTCGTGTCATTTTATTGCATTATTGTTGAGCTACGTTTCGAATTATTTAAAGAGTTTAAAAACGTGTTCTATCTACATCGTCGTAACAATTCAAGACTCAGAAATGTCTTTTCTTACACATATATCAATTAGTTCTTGTAACTCCACTGCTTGTTTACTGGATCCTTTTTTAAGTGTACACAATAATCTCAGTTACGCCTCAGTCGACCTCATCAGATGTAACGTAGATCGTAAGTATAAACATGTTAATTAATTTATTCAGGCACATATGTACACCTTTTTACTCAATTCGTAAAACAATTGTTGTGATTTAAGATATGTTTAATTTATTAAGAAATATTTCAAAGTCGCTGTACTACACAATGACTTTTTGTAATCACAATTCCAAATCGTCGTCTGCAAATTCCTGGTTTAAGTGAGACAGTCGTATGTGCATAACTTGTGCTTAAGTTGCGATTGATAGCTTTAATTAAACAAAGCAGTGCTAAGTTACAATGTTTAGCGCTTAGCGTCCTTGTGCAGAGGAATGGAGTGAGGGCAAGCCACTTGGATTAGGTTTATTAGTGTCGACGGGAATTATATCTTCTTTTGCCGCTCACGAGCACGCCATTGACCTGGAAACTCGTCGCTCGTCGCGCCCTCGCGCCCTCGCGCCGCTGCGGCTCAAGCGAAAGACATTTTAGAGAATGCTTCTAGTTTTTTTTTATCATTTTCTGTTGAGCTAACATTTTCAGTTTCATTGTTTTAAACAATAATAACACTAAAAATGTATATTTTTATTTGTCTGCTGTATTTTTATTTTAAATTAATTCGACGACTTTATAAACAATATTGTAATTTTCTGGGATTAAGTTTGTTAAAAAGAAGAGAAAAAATCAGTAAGCTTGTCGCTTAATTGCGACATAGTATGGCTGGTAGTTGGGAGCTCACGACTCTGTTGCTCACTATTAGGCTCTGATTTAATTTAATAAAGGTCTCATTAATTTTGTAATTTAGTTGTTTGCGTTTATTTGGATTAAACTAATCTATCGTTGAATCACGCTACGCACGTTCACCATCATCCAAACTCTATTTTATTTATTTAGCTAATTACACAGATATTTCTATGAATACTTTGTTAATTTACATTGAAATTTCTTTATTTGAAAAGGTAATGGTCTGCAAAGGATCATGTGGCAGTTTTTTGGCATTGACATATAGTCATAGTTATATATAGTATATATGTATATATTCCCAAGGTCCCGTTGTTTCACCGACTTGTCACTGACACACGTACAGTATGCAGCGAAGAATCGCAGTGTCGGCATCGCTAGTGCGGCAACACCGACTCAATCAGTCGCTCCTGACGGCTTACTCGTGTGTCCTCATTAGCACATTTCATTTTACGTACTTGCATTCAACATGTTCTCGGATGTTCTCTCCTACGTTTTATTCATATGTAAAGAGGCTGTATAATTTACGGTTCCGTTGTTACGAATACACAGCAGAGCTTTCATTTAACTATCACATACGAGTGGCGCGGCGGGGAGCGGGGGGTTGAGCTCGGGTTGTGCGGGGCGAGGGGCCAGGGGGTGCGCAATCTAGGTAAAGGGTATGTGGCGGATACACACACACTGACATAAACACACACCCACACACTTACATCCATCAATACTATCATTCCTTACATTTACACATTCATTCAAACATTTATTTATTTCTTACATTTAAAAGTAAATAAC
>NW_013532703.1:6787367-6824205 GCF_000836235.2 Papilio xuthus | reverse complement strand
TTCATGCGAGGGATTTATTTACCCGACAATCGAGGTGACGCAGATATGTTAGGGATTCCAGATCAAGTCAGGGCTGCGTATTTCATTTACCTAGGGTCGACAGCGACCAAAATTCCAAGCATCTGCGCAACCCGCATCCATTACTGAGGAATGCTAAAGCGAGCATATTTTATCTGCGTCCATTCAGCCGCTACACAGACTATTAAGGGATTTGTTGACTATCAAATATACTATTCACACAGAAATTATAATTATATTATATCACTTTCTAAATAATTATAATAGAGATGTCTTTTTTACCCGAATTTTAAAGTTTCGGTCTTCTCATCACTTAAACTTGAGCTTAAACTATGGAAAAGTTTTAGTTGTTAGTTGTATCAGCGCTTTTACAAGAACACTGGATACAGCGTCAGATTACAATGTATACCAAAGTGTACATTACTTATTGTTGACATCTCTTAACACCTGTTACTTATTATAAGTTAAGTATAAAAATTCTATCCAATTCGAACCTTAAATATAAGATAATTAATATAATATCGGTATTATTTCCACTTCGCTGAAGTTTATTGCGCTTGAAATTTCCCGATGAGCTAATGATTTGAAAAGTCTCTTTGTTGAGTGAGTCTGAAATTATATATCTAGTTTAAATGAAACCATGCTCTTTATTTGATTCAGTAATCAAGGCGCTGCTCTATGTAATAAATAACCAAGTTAGTAAGCCTTCGAGTGTATCAAATTTTTTACTTGTTTTTGAATGCAAAGATATAAAGTTTTACATGTTATATACCGAATAGATATTTATAAAACATTCTTAGAGAAAACGTGTTACTAGATTGAAACCGATAAGCTTCTCACATTTAAAAAACTAGAACAAGAACACGCAATGTGTACAATTTGTGTAAGTAAGTACCTACATATGAACAAACTATCAAAGTAAACGAAGCTTTCGTATGATCACAGTAATCCGTCCCTTCGTCGTCGCTCGTCGCTCTCCAACACTCGTCGCTATAATTTTAAGTTTACGGCGCTGATAAAAGGTAAAATGGGTTTCAGCGAATTTCAAATGAGACGGGATGAAAGCGAGCCGCGTCCGCAGGGCCACTCGCTTTGATGTGCCGCGGATTACTATGCCTAAGCCTCCGCGCGGCGCCCGAGCTCGCCGTCACAAACAAAATACACTAACAACCTCACACCCGCCTTTTATATATTTTATAACCTGTTTTGATTCATAAATAATGAATCCTTTGAACCAAATGCACCATTTATTTCATACAACTATGTTTATAAGTAACATAAAATAATATCAGATATTGTATATTTTCTTTCGTGTAGGTTATCATTTATTGACGACAATGTAACTGTCTAACACGTGTGTAACTGACGCATTTATTTAACTTAGTTAAATTTTCTAATAAATTGTATAAAATGTATAAACTGTAAACTTAAGTGAGTTTGTGAAATACGTATGCTTTGATTTCTAATGTAGATTGCGACGTTAAAAGTACAGGTAGGAAGGAAGGAAGGTAATTAACGCTTTTATACGTAAAGGGTGTTGCTGCGAAGAAAATTCTTTAGAAAAATTTAAACGATCGAGCGGACGGCGAAATAAAAATGTTGGCAGCATTAAAAGTTTGTTAGCGGAGGGAAGTGGGCCGAAGCAGCTAGCCCCGGTACGGCTACATTACTCCCCGGGGATTGTAAAACCTTCCGTATTGTCCGTGAAATTGGATGTTTACGGTCGGGTACGTTTCTATTGCATATCAAATGTTCTTTATCAATAATAATATTAATAGCTCACACAATTATTTCTACACAATAACATACAAATACGAGTATTACCTTCCTATGTGAAAAATGAAAAATGTATTATTCTTTTGAGATTTTTTTTTATTAACATTTAAGGTCTTTCAAACTTATTCCACTTCCATTATAAAAGTATATATGTGCAAAATGTTTTCTTTAACAACTTTAATAGTACGCATAATTGATGCTGAAGTAGTTGATCAGGAGCTCTGGGACTAGAAGGGACCACTTTATATAACACTCGAGAGAGTCCGCACTCCGCAAGGCCCGACGTCACAGTACCGATACCAAATTACTTTATCTTTTCCTTGCCATTAAATGTCTCTCTAAGCGTCATTAATCCCACAAAGTATATCAGTATTACCACAGATAATATAACACTAGACTAGTAGTTCATTTTATAATAGATGAACAGAGTTTTATGACATTTGAAGTTGTACTTCTATTTAATATTTCTTGAAATATGCGATACATAAAAGTAGCGTTTTAATAAATAACAATACCAAATGTAGCTCCAAATGTTGATAAATGTAATGCTCTTAGAAAAGGCACGGATAAGATCCTATCTTATATTTAGTGAATGATCAAAGGAAAGTATTTGACTGAAAGCATAGCTCCGTGCGTCCCTAGATAAGAATAAAGTCCTTTATAAGACAGATGATTTGTGGTAAACATTATCTCTGTTCGCTTTCAATAGATATTTAATGAGTGACTGCTTTACTTATTACGTAAATTTCCATTCTATTAAAACAAAATTTATTTAATAAAATATCAAAGAGAAAATTGTTCAGGAGGAAATTGTATAATACAAAGCGATTACATTTAATGTAATACCTTAAAATTAGTGGTTAATTTAGTAAATTATTCAACGTAAGAGTAAATAATGAAGACAGATTGTTGCAAAACAAATGTACAACAATTTTAGCTTCTACACTAACTATATTTCTACCCGTCTTAAAAAAGAAACAGCAATCTTCGAATTTAACGCACAAGGAAGAAGTTTACTACCCCGAGGGTGAGTTATTGCAGCATTGGAAACTTTTGTTGGCGCAACTTTATTCGCATTTCTTCCATCAGGCCACTTTTCTAAGGCGCGCTCCGCAGGTGTGTGTGTGGGGTGCGGTGTTAGGCGGGGGGAGGGCGTTAATTAGAGCACTTCCACACTTGCTTTTTTTCGCACCTATCTGGATGGAAGAGAAGAGAGCTTTTCCATTTGCAAGGTTTTGTTTTAGAGTGAAAAGTTTTAAAACTGAATATACGGCAACCTCATTAATGCTTAATATTGTGCCAGTATTTCGACATTGTCGTAACTTTGGAAACACAAATGAGTTTGTACAGTATGAATGAATATCAATAATATTCAATGTTCACTTTAGTTTCTAGCTTAACATTGTAGCTCTATGTAGAATTCTTTTAACAATCATTATCCACGAAACATTGGAAATATAATTTTGATGACAAGCTTCCGGAAATCGGCGCCGACGCGATGTGGTTCTTATTCTATGAGTGATGTTCGTTTCACTTGTGTGAGTAGATAGTCTGAGACAGATTGAGCTACTGCACACGTCGAGACAGAACACTACTGCTTTGGCCGTGAGTCTCAAACAACACCTGCACTATGGTACTGCTATCTACTCACTACTAGACTGTACTACTCTCGTGTGAAACTAGCATCAAGTCACTAAGTCGGTTAATTACAAATGTTCACAATATAAGAATAGAACTTTTACGGATTACTTATAGAAAATATTTTGATACAGCAAACAAGGTAGTTAAGGGTCGTTAGCGAGTAATCGTCGGCACATTCCAACAATTTATTTCTCGAGAACACATTTTGCTCATTTTTATCACAATGCTTTTACATTTTAATGATAAACATTATTCTATTTCTATGTTAATCAGCACTGTTACATAAATTATTACCATCGCAGATATTTGCATATTTCCAGCGAATATTTTAAATTTCTCACATTAAATGCAACTAATTCATCAATAATTAAGATTGTATGAAATGTTCACAGCAATCTCTATGTTTATTTTTTGTATGAATGTATATTTGTTCTGCGTCGTATATGACGTGATCTAAGATAGTGATAACAGTTATAAAGTTGAGATATTGTTGCGGGATGCGGGATGCGAGATGCGAGATGCGAAGGAGGTGGTCCTGTAATGCGGGCGTCGAGCGCTGCGTTACCTTATCTTAATCCTCGTTCATCCGGCACGCACGTCGCCTCCTAACACCACATTAACCTTGGAAATATACTGCCTGATTGTGTTCTGAATTATTTTTCACATTTTTACAAAAATAAATATTTAAATCGTAAATATTCAATGCAAGTCTTTTGAAAAAGCAATAGTGATATATTATTGTATACTGAATATGAATCCCAGCGGACATGTGGCAAATAATGACAGAATTTCAAAATTTTTGCGCATAATTTTTTTATGCAAGTTGCGATCGGGAAACTGCTCGTTACATATACGAATATTTGCTTCGTTCTTGATAATTTATGAAGATAAAAATATTTTTATTTGATCATAGCAACAGCCATTCTTACAACTCTTTTTTTGAACGTAAAAACAGATAGGGGAGGGCACAGGATTTACCCAGCCAAACGATATGCATAGCATT
Source organism: Papilio xuthus (assembly GCF_000836235.2). Classification (NCBI taxonomy): domain Eukaryota; kingdom Metazoa; phylum Arthropoda; class Insecta; order Lepidoptera; family Papilionidae; genus Papilio; species Papilio xuthus. The sequence goes on along the minus strand of NW_013532703.1, from coordinate 6,819,767 downwards.
ACAACCGCAAAGAAAATGTTATATGACGACAGTTTTTCTTTTGATTCTACTTCGAGTAACAAGTGTCAAAATAAGAAATTAACAATTTATTACGAAGCAAACATGTCGGTGCGGTCTGGTTGCAGGCAATTGTTTGCGCCGCTAGTGGTCAACTACGATCGCTGCAACGCTGTTCTTCCCCGGCACGGCGCGCCCCCCTTCGCCTGCCCACAGTATTACGTTTCAAAATCGTTGCTCAACCTTTGTTTAATTTACAAAGTTTAAATTAAATAAGAATAAAGCAACGGTATTTCTCTTGGCTGTTGATACAAAAGCATTATCTTTTAATTTTATTACAAATATTGAATGGCTAAAAACAATCCACGAATTGATGATGACGATTGGTGCTTTTAACTGGAGAAATGATAATTATTGCTTTAGTTTATGGTAAGTTATTTGCAAATTTTCCGAGCCCGTCCCTCAGCCTAAATCAGCACAAGATAGCAGAAACATATGTAAATGTTGATGTTACACAGTCGGCACAGGTTGGTTCCCAGAAGCGCGGCCGTATCTTGTTCGTGTCACCTCGTGACCTGAATGAAATATTAAAAATGTTCCAGATAATGCTGTTTCATGCTATAAGCGACACGAAATTGTTATGTGAAACATCACGTTCTGTTCTCGATAAGATGGAAATCAATTCCGCAAGCGTTTCCTTTTCACACTACTGAAGTTAATCAAAGCCTTTCAGATGACTTCGAACTACTCCACTTTACAGAGTACAAATACAAATAGTGCTTATTTTTTTTAATAAATAAATTAAAAAAAACGTTAACTATTTTGAATCTGTTACCTTATTTTTTTATCATTTTATTTTATTATTTATAACACACGTGTCAGTCATTATGAATGTCGGAACGTATATATAAGAAATTTACATAAGGACCTTCACACGTGGAAATAAAACGCCCCCGACAATTATTACGGCATTTGATCAATGTTTTCACGTTCCTTTGACGGTGCCAGATTAGAAAGTTGGTCGGCGACATCAAACGAATGTAGCAACGATTTGGTTTGAGTCAGGCCGACAGACGACCGGGTTATCGCTATCGCTACCCACCGAATGTATAGGATCTTTAATAAAAAATCCTTTGAAGAAAAAAAAAAAGATTCCAACCATGTTGAATTTTGCGTTAGAACGTGCAAAATTCCGTTAACTCGGATGGGCGAGGTGAGGCGAGGTAATAGCGTTTCGCATCTTGACGTTATTTTTAAGTAACAACTGGAACGAGGTAATTCGACCTAATGGAAACGTGAAAGGGATGGTAAGTGAAATTTATTTTGAAAAATAAAACGACCGCTCACGTATTTTAACAAGAACGAGCCAGACGGACGGTAAAAAAAAAGCTGTTAACATTTAACCTCTAGTTTATAAGATTGTGACCGCAACAAGGGTTACGTCGGTCGCGCTACGTAACGCCTCCAGGACTATTATATTTCTAAATAATTACAAACACTACTACTGCTACTACTACTACACTATGTTTAGGGCAAGCATGTCATTGTTTGCCATCACGTCAGTCAACATTGAAGTTATCATGTATCTGAACCCTGATTTTGATGAATGCATATTTTAAACTAATTATTAATAGCGTCTTTTCACGGTTTGCTAATAAAAAGATAATGATACTTATAAGCATTAATTTGGTGTCGCATTTGGTGTATGTATTTCCACAATACGATCATATTTATCATACGTTTCCTAATTAACTTATAAATTAAAATTCAAATTGTGTAACAAAGTTTTGCTTTAGTCAAACTAAATAGTAAAACATAATGTTTCAAATGAAATGCGTTATACATTGAGCCCATAATATTAATATGAGGCGCGGCTCGTTTGTATGTTTGATTTACTTCCACGATATTACATCCATGTAGCGCATTCGTACCTATGTATGTATAGGTACGTTACATACAATTGTACTGGCTGCCGACGTCGAGCTCAATATGAAGCAATTACGAAAATGTTTCCATATTACACTCTTTATTCTAACGGCGAGTTTGCACTGCTGAAACATTCTGAACATGCTGAAACATAGTGTCCTTCTTGATGTGGAAAACATAGTGACGACATTATGAGATTGTTTGTATAGAGGCGGTTACAAACCTCCGATAAAATACAATATGTTACGCGTCTTCAGCGCAACTAATCCTTTCAGAAACTTTATGCGGTTTCAATTCAACATCACAGACTAACGCTTTCGTAAATTGAAACGTTTATTAAAGTTTAGGAAACTATATATCAGCTCTGGTGTATATCCATTAATTATAAACCAACAACAACTAAGACTGGGGCGTTAAGGGATAAGTTGGGGAGGTGCGACAACGATGGTCGTTACTTAGTGCTCCGGGACACGGGGACGCTGGGACGACGGGACGCCGGGCGCAGGGAGGCTGAGACACCGTAATCCGGGATGACTATCCGCGCAGCCAGCCAAAGCCCCGCTGAGCACTGGAAAATCCTCTAACCTGATTACAAGATATAGGTTATTATTTTGTGTGTACAGTCCCAAAGTCTCACAAGGGCTTTACGCCAAACATTGTGTGAATTAAGAAGGAAACGTAATTTTAAGTTCCAACAGTACGAAGAAAATCAGCAAGCTTTTATCTCAAAAGCAATAGTAAGAAAATGGTTCAGAATCTACAGAATGATTGTTGCGAACGCCATTCAATTTAGCTTTCAATGACCGTGTGCATAATGGCAAAAATCAAATAGGCACAAACTACCACCTCTTATAGCCAGTCAGTGTACCGCTGACGTTATATAGCGCCATCTCTGGGTAAAAAACAAACATGAAAATGTCATCCCCAGAAACTCTGTTAACAAGTTTGTTAAAATTAAAAAAATAATCTATATTAGATACAACAAAGCAAACAAAAATATGTGTTACATTGAAAATAACACATTGTGGGAATCATTGAAAGCTATACAAATCAAATTTAAACCGTGACGGCAGCAACAAAAACTGTTTGATCAATGTTTTTTTAGCTGGCGTTCAATTAGCGAAAACGAAACGTAACCGCGGCACATCAAACGAATGCGTTGGTGGGTCTCGCACCGGGCGCGCCGGGCCGGGCCGGACGGTGCGGTCGTGCGCTAATGTATGTAGCTGCAGCTTAGAGCCATTCCAACATTCCTAAATATATATATTATAAACATTATATAATGTTTATGTTGTATGTTTTATATCAAAGATTATTTTAAATAACTCATTAATATTTATTGGTTACTAAATGTATTTTACTGAGTTTAACCAGTAGGGAGAACTACCAAACTATAGTCACGAAGTTCAGAAGTACAGAACTAATCTTTCTGTTTTCATTAGCGCTATTATCATTACTTTACGTATTTATTACATACTACTACTAAATTGAGTTGATAATGGAAGCTACGACACTGAGCTATAGGACACGTTATTTACTTCGTTGTATCATCAAGAATTTATAAAAAAAATTTAAACATTTTCATAAATTGAAAACTGTGAATGAAAAATAAATCCGGCAGGTTTCCATACGAGGGCGTACTTGTCGGCCACTCGATATGTAAGTGTGAGAGGCAATCCGGAGCAGTCGTTACGGAGATCCAACCGCTAGACAACTCCCGCCATAAATTATGAAGTGACCGTATCCCCGCTAAGTTCGCTATCAAAGTCGGTGGCGGCGTTGAGTTATCGCCGCGTGTTCCTGAAGCTGCGGAGGGCGCGAGGCGGCCTTTCGATTGTTGTGCGCAGAATTGATATATTTGTGACATCTTGTCTACGTGTTTATTAAATGTTTCCAAGTTCTCTAAGCCCGATCTCTATTTGACAGTGAAATTACATTATTATATTATACTAGCAACGGAAAAACTAATTTAAAATTAGTATGTATATTGTCTTGTTACGAATCTTCGTTTAACGTTCTGCCGCTTTCCGCTGCCAAGAAGCGGCGTCTTGAAGACTCTTCCAGTTGATTGTGTTTGGATTTTAATGTCTGAAGGAAATTGAATTTGAAGATCCGCGCCAATATCAATGGATCAAGTCGTATCTAGAAAGCGATCTCATCCATTGTTCAAATACTATCTCGCTCCAGTTTTGCATCCAGCAGTTGGAACATCGATTTCATCGCTTCTGACTTCGCGACCTCATTCTAAATTAGTTTTGCTTCATAATTGATGTCGAGATTTATCTCTTCTAACTACTTTATGTGCAAATCTTAGCGTGGTATTACATGGATTTTATTGTGTTCACATATGTACGATTTGATTTTTATAGATTTATATTAGTAAGATGACACCGAAGTAAAATGTATGCATAATGACATTTAGTTATCCATCCATTTCAATTATGCTTCTTCCTTGTTAAATATTGTTTGCAAATACACAAGACTCAAGTTTATGTAAACTTGTAGCAGTGTACACCAAGACAACAAGTTAGGTTATTTGGTCGTTGTCGAATTGTTTTGTCTCGGTTGTAACTCCTCGGGAGCGACAGGAATGTCGTCGGCGGGCGGCCGGGCGGGGATGTGGCAATTAATTTGGTTAGTTAGCAGTGCTTCGGCGCCGCCGTGCATTGTTGGCCGGGCCGCCCGCCGCCGTCGCCGCGCCGCGCCACCTCGCCTCTCCTCGCCTCTCCTCGCTTCTCCTCGCCACGCAGCTGGAGACACTTTGTTAGACACAGTTACTCCAACTAGTTACAGTTGCAGAATGCCGCCATTTGCCCTGCGATTGTTTTAATTGTTTGCAGAATTTATGACATACTTTGTGTTATTCTGAAACTGAAACGCTTCGTGTTGATTCACTGAGAGTAAACAATAGCGTTATAGACAAATAATAAAATCTCATCTAATACTATTTGCATAACGATAAAAAACTTTTGGTAACACATTAATATATGTATCTTGAATTATAAAATAAAATAAAACTCAATCAAAAACTTCGCTCTATATTTATTTTGTAACTAACTGTATTTCCCATAGCAATAACACCAATATGAGTTGTTGGAATTATTGACAGTGTAAAATGTTTAGTGTCATATTTTAAGACGAAGATATCAATTTGTTAACGATACGAAATATAATCTGGGCGCATCTTCAGTGAGAAGATGAGTGGAGGAAGTGGTCACTGAAGGCCGCGTCGACTAGGAAGGTCTATGAATATTATATCACCGCTTCACTGAGATCGTCCTCGATGACAGCAAATTGCCAAGTGGCGCTTGTTAATTGCGCCACTTCTCTATTGAATACATCACAATTGCCAACATTTGGACATAGATTTAGTTTGCTAACAGAGTTATTGTTAACAGTGTTATGTATTTAAATAATAGTTTGGAGCTTATATTAATGCAACTCTATTTGACAAATGCCATTTAATTATTAGAATTAAATTATAAAATGTTCAGTACAGAACAAGAAAATAAAAAACTGTTGGAAATATCTTAGATTCCCGTTTAATTAGAAGAAGTACATTAGTGCGACATGTGTGCGCTTGAGTGCGAGAATTGCGAGAATGAATGAATGAAAGAGTGAGTGCTTGAAGTTGAGTGACGTCGCCCCCGCGCCGCTCGGCTAGGTGTCAAGTTTGGCGCAGACATCCTCCGGGGCCTTGAAGGCGATAGCCTTCAAGACAGGTCTTCTTCCGAGGAGGGTAGAAAGCATAGTCTGTTGAGTGCCCTTCGCACGGTCCCTTGAGAAGTGACGACGTCAGCGACACGAGGGACATCATCAGGACCAGGATACAACTTGTTGACTCGACCGAGGCGCCAACATAATGGAGGTGCATTGTCCTCCTTTACAAGGACAAGATCGTCGATCTTCAAATGTCTTGATTCAGCGCGCCACTTCGAACGTTGTTGTAGTTCCGCAATGTATTCGTTAGTCCAACGTTTCCAGAAGTGTTGCCTTATTTGCTCTAAGTGCTGAAACCTGCTGAGTCGATTGGCGTTGCAGTCCAGGAAGCTTGGTGACGGTAGCGAAGTAAGCGGCCTGCCAATCAAAAAGTGTGCCGGGGTGAGAGGTTGGAAATCATTAGGCGAGGGACTGAGGGGACACAAGGGTCGGCTGTTTAGGATAGCCTCGATTTGAGCAAACAAAGAAGTCAGCTCCTCAAAGGTTAAATGACTATTTCCTAAGACCCTACGAATGTGAAATTTAGCGGATTTTACTCCAGCCTCGGCTAAACCGTTGAAGTGAGGAGCGTATGCAGGTGAGAATTTAAAATCGATACCTCGAAGAGCTGCATAATCATGAATAGTGTCAATATTTGACTGTAAAAAAGATGAAATTTCTTTAGACGCGGCAACGAACTTCCTACCGTTGTCACAGTAAATTAGTTTAGGTAAACCTCTGCGAGCTATAAATCGTTTTAGTGTTAAAATAAAAGCATCCTTACTTAATTCGCTGACGGCTTCCAAGTGAACGCATTTGTAACGAAAGCATATAAATATACACAAATAACATTTAGTTATTTTACATCCGCGGCCCTTTCGATCACTGATCAAGAACGGTCCAGCGAAATCAGTACCAACGGTATTAAATGGAAAATCTGGCTCAACTCTTTCGTTAGGCATATCGCCCATTATGTTACTCATCGTCGTACCTTTGAAACGACGACAAACTAGACAGTTACGAGTTACCTTTCTTGCCAAGTTACGGCCACCAAGAGGCCAATAGCGGTCTCTAATTGAAGCTAGAACGTGTTGGGGTCCAGCGTGTAATAGACGCTCGTGTTCATTTTGAAATAAAAGTTTTGTCAATAAATGATCAGACTTTAGAATAATAGGGTGACGTTTGTTATAAGAATAGGCGGAAGAATCGATTCTACCTCCTGCTCGAAGCAGTCCATCCGAGTCAAGAAAAGGGTTTAAGGAAGAGAGAGATGACTTTGTTGAAAGAGATTTTTTAGACTTTAACCTAATAATTTCATTAGAAAAGGATTCGTTCTGAGCTTGGGTGATAATGAACTGTAGGGATTTATTGAGTTCATCCACGTCCAGACAGCCAGTTAGTTTATTGTTAGAATTACGGCAGTTGTGTAAAAATCTAATAACTCTTGCATAAGTACGTTGTAAGGTACGAAATTTAGAAAATCTTTTAAAATCTATCACAGGAGATGTCGTTATTATTTCCGCTGACAAAGTAGAAACTGTCTTCAACTCTGGCAAATCGAAAACGGGTGAAATTTCTTGAGGCCATAGATGATCGGGTTGCAAAAGAAAGGAAGGGCCATGCCACCAAAGATGACAACTTATTATATTTCGTGGATCTATACCTCGAGACGCGAGATCAGCGGGATTTTCGGTGGTAGGAACGTGACGCCATTGAGACAATTGAGTAAGTTCTCCTAAAGCAGCAACTCTGTTGGCAACGAAAGTTTTAGTTTTGTTGGGTGACCTTAGCCAGCCTAAGACCACGCTTGAGTCCGTCCAGTATATATGTCGATCGACAGAACGACGCAAGGCCTTAGTAACTGAATTGCTGAGTTGTGCTCCGAGCAACGCAGCACATAGTTCTAATCTTGGAATTGTAGTCGCCTTTAAGGGGGAAACTCGTGCCTTGGCGGTTATTAAATTAACTTGAACTTTATTATTTGAGTCAATAGATTTAATATAAATACAGGCTCCGTAGGCTTGCTGAGAAGCATCGCAAAAACAATGCATTTCAACTATTTTAGAATGTTGGATTAAAACTAGTCTTGGTACTCTGAGAGATGAAATATAGTGCAGTTGGTTAGAAAATTTAAGCCAAGTAGCAAAAATATCTTGAGGGATCTCGTCATCCCAGCCTATTTTAAGAAGCCATAGTTTTTGAATAAGAATTTTTGGTTTTATTGTACATAGGGATAGCAATCCAAGAGGGTCAAATATTTTAAATGTAGTAGATAAAATTGATCTTTTAGTAATGTTCTCGGGCGGGGAAAAATTAACTTGAAAATTTAATTCATCTGAAGAGGGACACCAACCGATACCCAGAGTGCTTGTAGCATTACTGATAATTAAGTTACCTTCTTCTGGATTTATCGAATCGGACATAAACAACGTAGACCTGACGTAGAACGAGCCGATGCATCGAACACGACACGTAATTTAGTTGACTCGCTCTTTTCTCTGATTACAGGATGATGGGGAAGAAAGAATGAATTAATAGGTTTAGGTATTTTAGATTCATTTAAGTGACCAAGCTCGGCATACTCGCGTATGAACTCAGAATAGGCTTTTTTAAGCTCTGGTTGCCTTCTAAACCGCGCTTCTAAATTTAAAAACCGTTTTTTGGCTAGTTGATAAGAATCACCTAAACAGTCTCGGTCATCACGGAGTGGTAAACTGACGCAAAATCGACCGTCACTTAAACGCGTAGTAGTGGAAAGGAAATGCTGTTCGCATAGTTTTTCCTCTTGTGTTAAGGGCTTGTTGTGCGGAAAACCTTCTAATTCCCAAAATCTTGACAAGGCCTCTTCAAAATTATAGTTTTCATGTTGATCTATAGATAAATTATTAGGAAAATTATCATCCTTTAGACAGAAATGACATATTGATAAATTATTTGGTATAGAATTTTTAGGTAAATTAGGTAGGGGGCCAGCAACGAGCCAACCAAGTTTAGAGCTACGTAGATTAGGGGTTTTGGTTTGGTCCCCTAGACGGCGCTGCTCTGAGCCTATTAGGTCCCAGAATAAGTCAGCGCCAATGAGCATATCAATAGGGGATGGTTCGTTAAAACTAGGATCCGCTAATTCAAGTTTAGGCAAATTTATGTCTTTGTAATCAAAAGATATCTTTGGCAAATTGCTGGATATTATAGGTAAAACTAAACAACTCATTGTTACGTTGAAAGAACTATTATTGGATTGTAATCGTAAAATGCATCTTTTCGTATTTAGGTTAACTTGAGCATTACCAATACCAAGTATATTAACGTTTGAAGGCTGAGGCGTCAAGTTTAATTTGTGTTGGACCGACTCGGTTATAAAAGAAGACTGACTCCCGCAGTCAAGTAAAGCTCGCACTGTAATAGATTTGTTCGTTATGGGATTAGATACTAAAACCTTGGCTGTACACAACAACACTTCAGTAGAAGACAAGACGGACATTACTACCGATTGATCAGGCGGAACGCTATTGCTAGAATTTTCACATTCTTTAATAATATGTAAAAGTGAATTATGCCGTTTTTTACAAGATCGACAAGAACCTGGAAGCTTGCAGTTGTCAGCAACATGACCTGACCTTAAACAATTTTTACATAACTTCAATAATGCTACTATTGAGTTCCTATCTTCTGGTGACTTGGCCTTAAATGAATAACATTCGTATAGGCGATGGTTACCCTTACAATGTGCACACTCGAAGGTTTTATTAGAATTAGAAACAGTGTCCTTAGAAGTAACGACAAAAGACTTAGTTTGCATCTTATTGTAAGGTGCAGTAGAATTTGTATATTTAATTTTATTTTGTTTTTCTTGTTTATTGCGATGGACAATCTCTAGAATATCAGCACGTTTTCTTAGGAATGTAAAGAAGTCACTAAGTGTCGGAATATCGGACAAATTATTCCTATGTTCCTCCCATTTAAAGGATGTGGCGCTGTCTAACTTTGCTGTGACTATATAAATTATTAAAACGTCCCACTTGTCTGTAGGCAGGCCCAGTGTACTGAGGGCGCGCAAGTTTTTAGTAATGTGATCAGTGATGAAACGGAGTGACTTGTCAGTCTCGCGGACGTATTCAAAATTAAAAAGTGATTTTAAATGATTGTTGATCAATTGTCTTTTGTTATCAAAGCGTTCACATAAGAGTTGCCAGGCTTGTGAATAATTTTGATCTGAAACTTCTAAGTTACTAATGACACGGGCGGCTTCACCTTCCAAGTAAGAATTAAGATAATGAAATTTGTGAATATTTTTAATTTTAGAGTTTTCATGAACTAAAGAACTAAATGTTTCTTTAAATTCCAACCACTTAAAATATCTTCCATCGAAACTGGGTATTTTTATTATAGGCAATTTAAACCCAAGCGTTTCATAATTATCATTATGTTGGCAGGAATTATTAGAATGGTTTGAAGAACTTGAATGAATTTCACAATTAGCTGACTTGGAAGTTGAATACGTTTTAATCATATTTTGAGCAAGAGAAATGTAGTGATCAAAGTCTTGCTCAAAAATATCGCGAGTAGTCAATTCTATTTCTTGATTCGAAATGTTTAAAAATTCTATTTGGTTTTGCAACTCTTCGAACTCGATAAACAAAGCTTCAATTCTAGATAATTTCATCGCAAGCTCAGTTAATTCTACATCTGAAATAGATTCTGAAGTTTTTAAATTATCGATAAAATTCTTAAATTTAGTTAAACGTCCTTTTATATTGCTACGTTTAATATTGAGAACCTTAAGTTCTCTAGATTCGGTTTCTGTAGACATTGCGATAAAATAAATAAAACTAATAAATGTATAAAAGTTGAATGTAGGTTAAAATTGCATACGATACGCTCCTCGCTTCGTAGTCAGCCGCAGCCTCGCGCGACTATCCGCAGACGCACGATTGATGTCACTGGAGTGAAGAGCACAGGTAGCTGCATACACGTAGACAAAGGGTGACGTCACGCGAGTCGACTGTTGCTTGTCCGATGCGCCGATAATGGCTGGAATTGATTTTATAAAACGATTGAAACAATTTTAGAATTAACTTAGAAATATAATGCTCCTTAGCGGTAAAAGCGCGTTTGTCTATTTGATCAAAGATGGGTTTGTATGAATATATGCAAAAATGGGCAAAACTAATTTGTTTTCAAGCTAAATTAAATGAAATAAGCTAATAAGCAGCGAGGAGCAATATAAATAAAGGCAAGTACGATGCCACGCAATGCAAGCGTGATTTTAGCGGTTATAGAATGAATGAATGAATCACAAAGAAATGCGCACGTGGGATGACTTTCAACTTTGATGATAGATGAATATAATAGCAATTAGATAATTTAAATTTGTTTAGTAATTAGGCACTCACTATAGCTAGATATAAGCGTAAAGCAAAAGGCAATTAGGAAAGTAGAAAAGGAACGGGCTCACTTGAGAAAGGCAGGAAGCAACAAAAGGAAAGCAGTTCCAATAGGCGATGCTGGCTGTCTTCCACGTAGGCGTGAGGCTCCTTCGGGATGTTGCTTGAAACGTAGACCGGCGTGAGGAAGTCTAGTTGCACGGGCTCCGATGTAGTCACAGCCCTTTGTAGTCCTCCAAGAAGGTGTAGAAGACTGGACGGATGCACGTGTCGATGACCTTTGTTTGTCCTTCGCTCGGCAAAATGGTTGCAACTTCGAAATTGTTGTTTCTGGCTTTTGCAGGTCCTGTCACGGTCGCCACTTTGTTCAGTACAGAACAAGAAAATAAAAAACTGTTGGAAATATCTTAGATTCCCGTTTAATTAGAAGAAGTACATTAGTGCGACATGTGTGCGCTTGAGTGCGAGAATTGCGAGAATGAATGAATGAAAGAGTGAGTGCTTGAAGTTGAGTGACGTCGCCCCCGCGCCGCTCGGCTAGGTGTCAAGTTTGGCGCAGACATAAAATGTCTTATCGTTTGATTCAGTTAACGGGTTAACGAATTACTTCGCAAGTAAAACTAACTATTTACTTAGTTGGTATTTAATAACAGTTCCTTGCTGCTTGCCGGAGAGTGGGTGGAACTCAATTTGCCAATGTAAATTGGTTGCTTTGAGATTTGTGCTGAATAAACAAAACTTGTCCTTACAAAATCCTATTAGTTCTCAGTGTATTAATATTACCTAGTTTATTATTTAGTAAACTTGTCTTTAACTTCAATAATCTTAATTGAAATATAACAGTACCTATATTAGTGTTTGCTTGTTGGATTTTTACAATAAGTTTTATTGTGCTAACAAGTATTAAACTTTGAAATTCAATTGTTCCTGATTTTTTAATCTGTTTTTGTCTTCTTCACTTAAGAAGCGAGCTTATCATCATCTCAAAGGCCGGCAACGCATCTGCGGTTCCTCTGGTATTGCTGATGGCCATGGGCGTCGTTGAACACCTCGGTGTTCCCGCTTCTCGTTTGCCCCCTTCTGTTATAAAAAAAAAACAGTCATCGTATTCAGAAGTAATATTTTCAATTTCACTTTTTTAATTTCAAATTTTTAACGAGTTGTCGTCAAATAACTTGTATTTGTATTAAAATAACGATTCAGTTTTACAGCATCTGCCCCCCCCCCCCGCCCAACCCCCCGCCCTCTTCACCCGCGCCACTGTCACACACACACACACACATGACAATTTAATTAACTCTGTAGTAGCGGATACATTCGCGACGATATTATTGAAAAATGCATGATTTGAACAAGTGCACTCCACAGCGGAAGTACATCGAGTGCTTAAAGCGATATGGTAACAATATTGTAACAATAACTTTGTTATACAATGTTATGTTGTTTTAACAATTTGCGTAAGTTGGCACATCATTGGCAGTTGCGCTGACGTCAGTGATCGCTACTCCGCGAATCTTAACACTTCGCCTAGGCATAATACTAACAGATGCCGTACACGACTTGCCGGTGTCTTATGCACGTTACTTTAGTATTTATATATTTTCATGCTTGCCTTTGAGTGAAACATAAGTCAATATGCTTTTATTCGCATCTCGGCACAAATGCTCTGTTGTTTGAAATTTAAATGATACATGTAGGGAGGCGGCGGGGCGGCGCGGTGCGGTGCGGCGTACGCTCGCGGCCCGCCCGTTCCCTGTCGCGCACAGTTTTGTGTTTGAAGACTTCTGTGATCGATCAAGCATTATTTATTGTTCAAACTGACAAACCACTCTGTTATATATTTCACACATATTTATTAAATATATGTAAATGTTATGTTAGAATATGTTTGAACAATTTGTAACTTGCTGTCGTTCACTTGTATCTGTTTGTACTTGTATCAAACACATTCTGTCATAATATCAAGATATTATATTAAAATGTGTTTGCTCGGAGATAAATTACACATTTAGAATTGAGACAAATATAGATATCATAATTAATTAAAATAGGAACAAACTTTACTCTCACATTCGTGTTTCAAAATGAGTAAACGTATACGTGTCATGGATCTCTTATACATTTAAAGACAAATAATAATTGACCGTTGATATATAATGGTATGTGGCAATTATCCCATCCTCAGGAGCTAGTGGCCACTTCATATGTTACCGCAGACGTTTGCCGGCAGCGACCCTTCACTCCACCCCGCCCCCCGCCCCCCGCTGCTGGATCATAATTGACGACAATTGAAGCACTTAATCACCTGTACTTAGGCTGGGGGGTGTTTCTAAGATAAATCAAATTCCGTCGTATTGATGGTTTTTAATGATGAAAGACGAACAATTTTTTTTAACTAAAAAAACTAACGCATGCGCACAAAATATTTTTCATATGACATACAAACAGTCAGTTTAATTAATTATATGAACTTTGTCTACTGTCGTTTGGACAGAATGTGCAACATTGAATTAGCTAACACAGTACAAGCGTTGTCGGATAATTTGCTCAATTTGCCGCTAAATCATTTCAGTAGGGTTAATTAAAAACCATATTTCATAAATGAATGTGAAATTATGCATTATATATTTAGTTTCACAATAGTTCTGCGTATGCTTAAAATAATTGTAATTACATACGTTCAATTTGAATTTGTGTTTAATTTGATTGTATCGTAATGCGATGTTTACTAGTTTTGCTGTGCGTTTTTATCACCGGCATATTGTAAACTTCATCAGATTACAATCAGGCGTAACTGACGACAAATTGTGAACTCTTCATCTTTCATTGTTTATTATTGTTTTCGAAACATTCTGTAACATAACCATTCCCAAGATTTCTTCGAAAATAAAACAGTCAGGAGCGAAGTAAATCTCAAAGGATCATAAATCCTTTATTGAGCGTTGTCCCAGAAAAGTTGCGTCGCGGAAGTGGGCGCTGAGTTATTGTGTGCAGTTTAGACGCCACTGAACGCCGAGCGCCGGCCAAAGGATGCCGAGCAGGGGACGCTGATTGTAACCTACATGATATACTGCTCAAATTGAAAACATTTCAAACAAATATATATAAAGATTTGGATGAAAACTTATTTCTTATGTTATAATACCGACTTTATACGTCAACTTTTATTTTCATTGCATTCAATTTGCAATTAGATGACATTAATGAATCAAAGTTCGGTCGCAACATGAAATTCATATCAAAAGTCAATGTAACAAGTACTTAGTAACAAATGGTTTCCTATTTAAACTTCGCCGCTCCGTACTCCTGTACCTAATGTTGCTCTAGTCAACTTAGCCATTCTGCAGTCTAAAGGCGGTTATAAGTTTAATTCTTCAATCAATTTTAAGCCTCAATAAATTTTATAGCAATCACAAACTTAATCTTGATTTTTTTTAGTTGTTTTATTCAATAACATTTGTGTTTATTATTTTTTTGCATAATGTATGAAGTGAAACATTATAACTATGTCTATTATCTTACAATGAATGCAAGTTTGGATGGTTCTAAATATCAAAACTAAAACAAAAGATAGCCTGAAGCAAGGGGGTTTTCTTACCAACAAATAGAATGAAATCGTTTTGAGAGCAAAGTTGCGGCGGAGAGGCAGCGACTGCGACATTAGTCAGCCGGCTGCGCCGCCGCCCGCGCCCCGACGCGGTGTTGGGCACGGTTACAATGGAGGCAACTCCACGACCGACGTCGCTTTTAAGTCGATTAGTTTGCATCACTCGCATACCATTGTGCTAACTATTGTAGTTCCCCGCCTCCGGCCTCGATCCCGCCGCCGCCCCGCCGCCTCTCCGCCGCCGCCCCGCCGCCGCCCAGCACTACACCGCACCACACCGGCTGCGCTCACTGCCACTTCACCAACTATCAATTTAGATACGTTACATTCGCCTGTAAACTGTATGTTTAAATGTGAGCAAAATTTATCCCCGAAAAATAAGCACTTTATAAACTGTATTGATTCTTACATGAGCATACGAAACTACGTACATCCTCACAATCATAAAATTATTTGCTACGTTCAAGAATGGATGGAAATTATCGGTATTCGCTCAAGTTCCCCTTTGTAAGTAAACAATTAGATTTGTGTACGAAATAGTTGGCCTTCATAACTAAACAAAACTTGCAATTAATTTAGGTTGAACAAAGGCAAACTATTCGCCACGCCGCAGCCGATGCGTCGAACGCACGGACTAACAAAGGGCATAACTTTATGCAGCAATTATTATTGTTTCATAGCCCCTCCCCCCGCCCGCCGCTACCGGACTGGGCATATCCATCGGCTGCTCTAATGGTCAGTGCAGTGCATAGCTCGCCTTTTGTTTACTTAAATAGTACGTATCGTATCGATATTATTTTATTAAAAATTGTTTTTAAATTATGCTTCTAATGTAGGTATATATATTTTAATTACTGCGGCATTTGTACTAAAAGGTTTTTAATGTAAACTGTACCAAAACTATAATTATTATTTACATTGTCGTATTACTAGATAAAGCTTATCGAGTTAAGGACTGAGCCATTAACAATAAAATCCAATCGTCATTCGGTTTGTTGAACCGGAAACTTTAGTTAATGCGTTACGTCGCTGATAATCCCAAACGACCCAAGTTTTTCCAAAGTCCTTACTCATATTACACGTTCAGAGATAGAAGTGACGCTCTCTGAGAGTCTATTCAGTTTTACGAGTTCAGATCTAGTGTCTGATCCTTACCCTGCCCGTCCCCTCCCCTTCCATTCCGTACATCGTAAAATGTTACAAGGCAATATCGTAATATAGTTTTAGGGAACAAGTCTAATTGTATGTTTATTTCTATATGTTTAACTAAGTTTTTATAAACTGTTGAAAATCTGTCCGAGATGATTTTAAAATTGTAAACTTTAAATGTGTTCATTGATCATTCAGTTTGTGTGTTTTGTGAGCAACAACTTTTATTTCCTAAACTCAATGTTCGAGGGAAATTGTAATAAAGCAATGTTATCCGTAAGTTTCCGTCAAACAATATAACTAAGCGTGACTTCACTTAACTATGATTTGTTAAACTCCGATAATCGTGCGCTAAACCGCAAGCCGCTCGCAGCTCGTATCACATAATCGCTATGATTAGATCTCACAATGAAACTTATTAAGAAGGTAATTCACCTCGCACATTGTGTGCGGTGTGCGGGTTGCGGGGTGCTTGTGCCGGCAGGGGAGGGTTGGCTTTGCAAATGAGCTCAGTGAATTTATCGGTGTTCGCTCATGACGCGGCCGTTTGCAAACGCAACTCCAACTTAATATTCGGAATTAGGTTAGAATAGCGAGTGTCGTGTTATGAATACGCAAATCGGAACACGTTTCGATGTCCCTAATTTAATCGTTTAATCTGCTTTGTATATAAAATCTTTTTAATTACAGCTATTTGAAATGATAGCGACCACTTAACACGGATTTCCAGGGATAGGAGTTCATTGTTTACTTAATATTTCTTGGTAAATTGAGCTAATTGGCATTTTTAAAGAGCGTGGCATGATGGTGACTAGCTTGTTAGTTGTACATTTGCAGTTGCACTAGGCCGACCCCGCGCTGCCACGTTACACTAACGCCGCCGGGTTATGTGGACGCAAATCAAACGTTCGCAGTGGTGCGTACTCCACGCCAATTTGATTCCATTAGTTTGTTTACTAGTTCCACCACATCTAACTTTCAAATAATCAGGTTTGCAATTTAACAGGTGTTACTATGAAATCTATTCAAATGGAAGATTTGCAGACTAATCTCTAATTAAAAATTAAATACCCATAGCACGTGTATAGTTTCCAGATAACTCTTTCTTGACACTAACTCTACACAAAAACAAAGCAAGTAACACACTCTTCATATCATTAATAAACCTCGAAAGCCTCGAATCCGACACAGAATTGTTTTTGCAACAGCTGCAGCTGCTTTTTGTAGTGAATAGTAAGTTAAATATCCTGTGAGATTTCCATGACAACACGACACGTACACACGCGTCTCTTACAATTTAACATTTAGATATGATCTTACCAGTATCGTCGCATGTTTACTGTATTTTAGAGGTAATTGTCATTTAGAGGTGGAGGATGTACGTGTTGTCTCATGTTCACGAGCACGCTGGGCCGCGGGGACGGTCTCATCACTATGAATATTACATTAAACTATTCGGAGATTGCAAGGGACAAGGTAACAGTGCTGCGGCGGTGAGGGGGGAGCGGCCAGCGGGGCGCGGGGCGGCTAGGGGAGTGGTAGCAGGATATTAAACTAAGCCTCGAGTACATTTATCATTTTCCAAATACACACCTGCTTGTAATTTAGAACAATTCTCACAGAGTTACATATGTATATAATATGTATATAACACAGCTTTTACTGGAATACAGATTTAACAAACTATTCATTTGTTTGAAGTGAGCAATTGTGCAATCAGCCGTATAGATGACGTATGATGACTGTGATTGCTATACCTCTATATACATAGTCATACAGCAGATACTGTATTTTGTTATCTGTTTACACATTTTAGTGTTTTACAAATAAATACTCGTATTATGATATTATTCCTCATACAATATTCGTGAAATTGCGACACAAAACCGGTTGTTATTTTAATTTAAATCGTCGGATAGAGTTGGTTAACGCTCGAATTAATTAAATATGAGTGAGAAAAGCAATCGCGGTGACTCACGTGTAGCGCTCGCAAATCTCATTCATTTGCAACGCCCTCGTTGTTACAATAAAATACAACAACATGTATCCCTTTTGTGTTGTACAAGTAAAATGTGCTGTTGGAAATCATTTTATATTACCTTTTTGTGAGGATGAGGTCTGTTTCTTACAGTCTCTCCTGTTATCAAAGGTTGATAATCAGTTTAGTATACATATATATGTATATATTTAGCACGGTGGAGTAGTCTCCAGACTAACTAGAATAGTAGTAGAAATCAATTTTGAATACATCTTTATAGCTAAGCAAATAAACAAGGTAATATTGTTTCAAACAATTGATAACATTTAATAGTGAGTACATACATATACCTTGTAAGGTCAACAATACGTATTTAGATATGTATGTACATACTCGTACTACGTAGTAAGACAACTGCGCGGAACTTCCCCGGAACTAACAGGTAAATATTAGTTGGAGGATAATAAATCTGTCTGAAGGCAAGGCAGAGTTTTGGCTTAATATCCTGTTATATTACACGCCCCCCTCCCTCCCGCACCCCCTTCCGTAGATCAGCAAAGTTGCTTCCCCCGTGCAATGTGCAGGGTGCGCGGTCGACGCCGACGTGCGACCTCATAATCTTGTGAGACGTTGCACTTGCACCGGGATGAATAATTACTAAAGTATTTAAATTTCCACCGCTTAAGACAAGGAAACTAAATGAGAGTTTAAAATTCCCATGGTTTATAACTAGGCTGTTCATAGATGCTTCTCTATTAGCGTATTGAAAATGTACAAATTATGAAGGAATGAATTACTATATGATATGAAACATAATATGACATCGACAGGCGCGCTCGTAAATTCAGTTCCAGGCAAATAAATGCCTAATTTTCCTCAAGTCGCTATAATTCTGAATAATGATAGCTCTAGTTCACATTCACACAGCGACAAATTATTTTCAATGGAGTCGCTGATAAATGACGTTCAATAAAGTGGCTGAGCGCAATATGGCGGTTCAGATAACAAACCCGAGACGACAGGAGGACTACATTATTTTAATTTTTTTCCTCCTACATTAAACCGTTTACGATTTTTCTTTGTAAATCGTTTTTATAAATCTGATGTTCTGATGCAACTTAACTAAATTTATTCATGATTTCTTAAACTTTTCACGTTTACAGAAAAATTATATTTTGATAAGTTCTTAAAAACAATCTTTTTTTAATTGTGGTATTCCAGTTAAGAACAAAAATTGACACAATTTGCTTGACGTGAGCAGAATTAATATTTCTAATACACGTTCAACAACATTACTGAATCTAAATTGAATAACTTCCGAAATTGATGGTTATTGTTTTGTTCAGCTGGAACTATCTATCACACCTCGTGCCTCGTTAACAAGAGCAATTTACATATTTGCGTACCTCCGACTCGCGTAATTAGATCCGGTGCGCGACGCTGCGCCGACCTCTCAACTAATACGGCTCACTAATGGCGGCCGGCGGCAAACTTCTCTATGTAATGTACACGTATTGCCCAAACAGCCCGCGGCCCTCGCAATATAAAACAGACCTATAACAACAAATAAACAAGGCCCGAGTCCCCCCGATCCGTTAGTTGGTGTAACTTGCTAACACAAACCGAAATAAATCAGCATCGCGTTTTGGTGTGACGTTAACGTGACGGCAGAAAGCGGGTCGCGACGTGATTGACGCGGCCGGAGACGGGCGCAGACAGCAACGGACGCTCGGCGTGAGCTACTTTAGATTTAAGCTAAATGGGTTAGAGTACAAAATACGAGTATATTCAATTCCGTTTATTATAAACTTGCGTGTTTTAAATTTTGGTACTTGGCGTAATATTTCTTTGAAATCTTATCATTCTCGTTTTGAGTCGAATTTAAAATATAACAAATATGTAGTTAACACAGTGCTAGCAATATTTGCGTTCAAAAAGCCATGACACGTCAGAGACACTGCGCAGAGCCGCACTCAAAGTGTGCGCTGCGTTGCTTCACTGCACTGACACAACGAATGCTCTGGACAACAGCTCAACATCAAAGAGGAGGCACGGGGGAGCGGGAGCACGGGGGCACTGGAGGCACTGTTTGGTTTGGCTCTTATCAGTCTTGTGATGCATCATGCGATCTGAACGTATGCATTGATTATCGCACGTCGCTTTGATGAAACTATTTTGGAAAGCCTGTGCATAGTGTCAGTCAGTCAAGGGGAACAATGAATACACAATTTGTACTTACTTCGTTGCTTTATATATAAATAAACTTGATCCACTGTTTGTAAACACTGTGTGACACTGAGAGGAAGAACTCGTGTTCGTCCCAAAAACATTTCAAGAGACATAAAAGATGTCTGTTCATTACGTATTTTTAAATAACATCTTCAAATTTCATCAAAAACAAAGGGCAAATGGAACAAATTATTTGTTGTCTGACATTTCATCTTATTTTCCTGAAAGTCTTGAAAGCTGCTTATCTTTTTTTAATATTTGTACCGAAATTTTATTATAAATAATTAAAAAAAGAAAACGAGATGATGTTATTACTGATATAGG
Source organism: Papilio xuthus (assembly GCF_000836235.2). Lineage (NCBI taxonomy): Eukaryota > Metazoa > Arthropoda > Insecta > Lepidoptera > Papilionidae > Papilio > Papilio xuthus. The sequence continues at coordinate 6,799,474 of NW_013532703.1, read as the reverse complement.
ATATTGTTTATTGTACGGGACTTTTGCAAATATTTCAGCCATTCTTATTATTATTGTAAGGGGCGGAGCCGCGCGCCAAATCTTTTATTTTATTATTAAAGTTTTGTATTTTTGGTAAGTGATTTGATATAGCAGCTTTTCGCTTCTAATTATTATAGTTGCGATCATTTAATTATGAAAAAAAACTGTATTTGGTTGTGATTCTGATCGGCTCCAGTTAGCCGCTCATCCATCACATGCGGCTGATGGGCGATTGATTAAGTCGCTATTGCGTCATTTTTGCTGCGGACAAGATAAATGACCAAAAGTTAGAAGCGACCGAATAGATCTGTCTAATAACATATTAAAAAAATCATATCTTTAATATTTTAATCATTCCACAATCCACTGTCTTCTGTTGTCAATATAACAAAATAAAATTTAATTTGTGTTATACTTTGTGTGTCCCTGCAAATATATCACATGAAACATTGTGAGATGAAATGAAACCTCTTTGCATACTTGGTAAGCTTAAATAGGCGAGGTCGTAGCTTGAGAGTTCAATCTGCTTGCCGGAGCCACTCACCGAAGTTTGTAACGACGTAAGCGACAGGAGTTTCGAGTCTTATCTCTCGAAAGTTAATTAAAATAGTTTGAGCACACAAAGAGCCCGCTCCGACTTAAAAAGGCTCCTGCGCTAGATCTTTGTCTGCAAACACAACTTGCGCCCGCCCCCCCTCCCCCCTCAGACCGCTCGCTCTGCCCGCGCCCCGCTGGCACACACCAGCTCCTTTCAATTTTACTTCTCTCAACATTCTTTTGTTTATTTGGAATTGCTTTAGCTCCTTAACGTCTCCTCGCCCTAGTACTGCTTACTTTAATTAGCTCGATAAGCCAAGTTAAAACATCAAAGTGATATTATTATTTGAGAAGAACTGAAACACAATAAACCAAGTTTATCAGTACTCTAAACACTAGCATGTTTTTACATTAACTCTACATATTATAATGAAAACAATTCGACACTAATTTAACGATAACCATTTGATTTGGACGAAATAGTTTTCAAAAGATATCGAACAGGTAAATTGATCAATGACAGTGTTTGAAAACTCGAGGAATCTTCCCATTCCAGTTTCAGTTCTTCACGTTTCTTTCCAGTTTCTTTTTACTTAGCCTAAAAAATATTTATACAACACGGTGTACTAGGTGTATCTTATATATAAAATTTTCGTGTCACAATTTTCGTTCCCATACTCCTCCGAAACGGGTTGACCGATTCTCATGAAATTTTGTGAACATATGGAGTAGGTCTGAGAGTTAGCCAACATCTATTTTTAATCACGCCCTACAACGATTTTATTAGCTTTATCTTAATTACAACCCGTGTTAACATTCAGATGATGTATTATAATACATCGCAAGACATGTCTTCAACAACAATTTTATTAAGCCTCTTAATTGTAATAGTTTAGAATAGACAAAACAAACTCCTCCCTAATTTGTTTCACCAATAAACACGACCCTTTATAATTTGTGGATCAATTCTCTTTCATGTTAACTATTTACATTTCAGTTATAGAGGATTGTATTACCTTACAGCGAAGCCTCGAGCTGATTGTCTGAGAATATCAAACAACCTCTTGTATCTTGTGTATTTTAACTTGTCTATATTGACAATATTAACCTATTTTACCAGAGTAAATATCATTAATATAATCTATCAATGCAGCACATTTATTTATATTCAATAAAATATATATTGGATGTTATAAGAACTAAGGTGTCAGGTCGTTTAGGTTATTTCCCCTTGTTGCAGCTATTCTTTAATAGAAAATTCGCTTGTTTCAGGCGCATGCGACGTGGCGGGCGGGGCGGGGTCAGTGAACTCGCTGCCGGGCGGGGGTAGCGCGCGCCTCGTGCCCACCTTCGACGCGGCCACGCCGCGCAACGTCACCGCGCTCGTCGGCAAATCCGCGTACCTCAGCTGCCGCGTGCGCAACCTCGGCAACAGAACGGTAAGTCCACTAACAACATCACTTCGACGTAAAATATTTTAAAACTTTGGGAAAAAGCCAGCAGCCGTCATCTGTGATTTTATCTCCGGTACCTACATTTAGAGTCGTAACGACTAAACCCTCCACTACTTTGCAGAACATTAGAGTATAATTTCCGATTCACGCAGAGTGAGGCGACGAGAACCGCTTTTAATTACTCGTAACAATTACAAGGGAGACGCCGCGTAGCGACAGACATTTGCATAGAGAGGAGGGGTGCTGGGATAAAGCCGCGCGGAGGGTTGCCAATTTCTCGTACTTTAAATCCTCTAACAACAGTTTAAAATGCCAACGCCAGAGGAAAATATAACGTGAGTGCGGCGAGGAGAGGCGAGGAGCGGAGAGGAGCGGCGAGGAGCGGCGAGGAGCGGCACTCAAACATCACGTTGAATCGCCGAGGTATATGAACAAATAAAATGAAGATGTACGTTGCTGCCAGCAGTAGGCCCAGTACTGTCAGTACCTAACGACCTATCCTGTCGAGAGTAAACCTTGGTTTTAGCCATTTTTATCAAAATTAGATATTTAGTACCAGATACAGCGTCGCCTTCAAGGCCTTGCATAGATTTCGCTCTAATCTCGAGCCATTTCTACAATTGATTTGCCAAGGACTTTTCAAAGTTGTATTCTGTAATGTTGGTCATAAAAATGCTAGCAAAATTTTGCTTTAAACGTTTCCAACTAGCGCACCTCATGTGAGCGTGACTGAGCAAACGCTAAACTGTTCTCACCTCCGCTTAATGAGGCAAAGGCAACCTCCAGATATAACCATTCCGCATTTCGCAACGTTCATACAATATCGGCATTATTTCTCTTTACATGTTCATTTAATATTCCTCCCCATAACAAGTAATATATATTCCATTCCAATTCTAAAATAATAATACAAAACATAGCATCGCGTACAATCAGGACCGGGTCGTTACCCGATTACCCGATTCATATACAAATAATTCAACAAAAACTAATACAAGTGACAAACATTAAGAGCCTAACAAGTTAATACCTCGAAAACACAGTAGCTAAATGTTCTCGAACGACACCGAATTAATCCCGGCTTAAGTTAAGTTTAAGTATAATTTGTATGCTCGTCGGCGATCAAAAATGTTACCAAGTTGCGATGCTTAGGGCCCATTCACACAAAGAGCGAGAAGGGCCGCTATACGGCGAATCCAATCTCTAACAAACTCGTAAGAATAAGATCGTGTGGAGATCTGCGGTTGGCGCTGTTGTTCTACACTGGGGCTAAAGACAAGGAAGCCAGGTTCCAAGCTGAACAGCGAACCACCTTAATGCCCTGCCGAAGCCGGAACCGGAGCCGGGGGGCGGAACGCTACTTTGCTATTTGCTTATGATAATTTCTCATTATGAATATTCATAAGCGTCGGTTGTATTTATTTGCCGCTACACCAGATACGTATATTTAGGATGGCTGCTTCATGTAATCATACGTCAACAATTGAGATCTTTTAGTATCGTCATAGATAATAATGTTATCGTTTTCAAAGATCATAACGTTAATAATAACAAACAAAATGCTTACGCAAACGTAATGGGTTTAGTTTTTTTTAGGTGTAAAGGTGAAAGATTTAATTTTGTACAGTTCGGTAGTTTGTTAAGATTTTGCTTCTAAAATACTCTAGGTAAGTACGTATGTTTGAAAATAAAAATCGGAATAGTTTCTCTTTGCACGCGACAACACAAAAGGACTCGCTGTTATGTTTCGCACGCTGCAATACTCTGTGACACAATTTTTATAAAATACCAAATAAAAGATACCTAAAATACAAAATACGTGAAAAGTAAAACTTTCTATTCTATAGACTTCTCTGTTCTCTCACGGTGGTCATCATGTGAACCGAGTCACAAGTCGCCACCAAACCCTTCCTAATCGCTGCCGTTTTTAACCACTAGATAGATCTATTTAGTCTTCTAGTCTGGAAGAGATATACACGAAATTCATATTAACTTTGATTACACGGCAACGTAATAAATAATGAACATAACCGTCGTTTCGTTTACATTATATGTTTATCATTTTAAATGAGGGGCGCTATTACTTAACGCGGCCGTTACGAAAAAGGCTCTAGCTAAGTTAGGTAAAGACACGTAGCCACAAGAAAAGGTACATACGAGCTGTTTAAATTAATGTTTAATGTTAACATACTACATTTATAAAATGTTCATTTTTTGATGGAAGCCAAATAGCATAGTAAGAACAGATTATTACTATCAAAGGTTTTTGTTATATGAATTTTAATTATTATACCAACATTTGCTAATTTGTTACGAATCATATTGTGGTACGTTTATTTATGTATTGAAAACAAATTGATTTATTACATATACGAGTACAAACAAATATTATAAAGTGAAAGCTATATCAATATAATACAGACGAGATAATCATTGCCTTTTAAAAACAATAACCCAATAAACGTCCGCCCCACGTGCGTTACAGTTAGGGCCAACTAAAATTAATTAAAATTACAAGTCGGTCCCTCACCCTGATAACACTAAACACTAATATTAATAGTAATTAGAGAGGGTTGATATCTTCTCGCAGCGTAGCGTAACGCAAGTCAGGGTTGGCGAAGCAGGGGTGTGTGTCTGTGTGGAGGGGGAGAAGGGTTCCGCTGCGGCTATAACCTAACATTTTGTCACTTAAACGACTCTTGTTATTATAACTTAGTGATACGAAGCTTCGCGACAAAACCTATTGTACACAACCTCGTTACATGCCTAATTCTGTTTAGTTTTATGACTGCGTAGATTTTGATAGAGAAGTAAGAAGAAAAGGCAAAAAAAAAATCACACGATTCATCACTATCAAGATAAAACATAAAATGCTTTGTGTTTTGTGTAATATTTTTGTTGCCGTAAATGATTCTGTCTGGTCGAAATTAATGAATAAATGCCTCGTTGACTGTTAATTGATATATCACCGACGTATTCCTTCGCAACGAACAAGATAATGAGCACCTCGATATTTATTATGTTGGTGTTTCGTGCGACCACAAAATAAAAAGCGACGATTCGTGAAAATTGATGCAGCGTATATATATATATATAACTAGCAACAACTAACAATGGTTCAGAAGAGAATTTATTTAAAACTATTGCTAGTTAGTTACCTACATATGTAATTGTTTTTATTGATAATATAGATTTTCTATACATATGTGATGAATTAGAAGTGTATTTCGTTCGATTTTAATAGAATTGTTCGGTCTTTTGTTACCATACTGAAAATTCAAAACAAACAATTGATCAATCGCAACGTTGTTTGAATATGAAGTACAAACAAGTTCATTTTATTTTCACTAACAATACAGTCGAAAGCTGAGGTAATCCAATCAACTAAATAAGGTTGTTTTTTTACGGAGTAATTGGGTATTATTACATTTAAGTAGAGACAAGGGTATTATTAGTTTTACGACGGCACTTCAAAATGCGGCATTCATATGTAAAACCGTTCACGTAATGCCACTTTACTTGATTTCCATTATGAAAATTGAGCGGAAAGCTTATGAAAATTATGTTCCTGCGTGCACTGTCACGTCACGGCTACGAATTTTTTTGCATGTAAATTAAGAATTTTTTGTACGAGTAAACTTTTTTTTAAACTATGTTTGACTTTTTAATTTATCAATGTCAATTTTTACAATGAATATTAAAATGTTTGATCCGACATTTAAGTTAGTTGTGTTACTATGTTGGTAATATGCTAGACAAAAATGTTTCGTTACAATTGCGATCCAGAAATACACAGTTTGTTTGTTGCCAGATTGTTTCCCGTTAATCCTATTATAATAAAAATAATAAATTTACACTTTTATGTGACAAAGACAAATAATTTCATAAATGATGCTTGTTTTTCTCTTTTAATTACACCTCTCGTGGTTTTTCTCTATCAAGTTATCGTTGTCTGACCAAAATCTCTTGTTTGCTGCAAAACTTTCTGTTATAAAATTGATTCATTATGCGTAAATTACATCTGTTTTTCAGTAAATTAATATTTGCGAAGGACAAAAAAATAACTTACGAAATCAATATGAATAATCGTGGAAAATTTTAACAATGAAGATGTTTGTACCTTTTGCTTTCATTTTTTAAGAAGTATATATCAAAGAAATACCTGCTGCAAAATTGTAATGATCTGGGGTCTGGTGGGCTCCGCGTAAAGAAAAGATTTTAGGTGAGCGGCAAAAGATCAGTGTAGTCTGCCACCTCGCGGCTGTTGAAGTAGTAAAATTGTTTCGTGACAACCAATTTCTTAATTTCTAGATCTTGCACTATGAGGGTGGGCTGTGTACCGTAGAAGGCACAGACGAGAGGTTCCCCGGGGAACCGCTTACAAATACTTTGGGTGATCAAAGGCGCACATTCTCTAAGTAATATGTATCCGAGGTAATTGACAAACAGACGGCAGAGGCTTTACGAACGGAACATTTCTTACTTTTCCAGTAGTTGTGAAATCTTATAAACGTGCTGGTTAAGTGAATTCGCTTTTATTTTATTATTTACACGTTTGATTTTATTGCTTTAGATAACACAACACACACGACACGATACCACTTATAAAAGTTTACTTGTTTTTGCAAAATACGATAATCTTATTATATTGTTGCTTAGCAGTTTCATTGTGTTATGTCAGATTTCAATGCAAACAATTGACATATAGCTGAGATCGATAAACGAGATGAGGTAAACAATTATTACGTAGGCTCTAATTCCGTTCGACAATTGCCGTTTAATCTAAATAGCAGGTGCTTCTGTTCTCTGAGAGTAGAGCATGGGGCACGGAGCATGTGGACAGTGGAGCACCGAATTCAGAGTTATGGCCACTTAGTACAACAGCCAATTTCACTGAAGCTATTTCGTTAATTGATTGCCGTCTCTTAACAATATTACGTACTCGACTAACTGTGTCATGCTCTTACATTGTTACTACTCATTGTCATCTTCACTTTGTATATTGTTTGTTTTTGTTATTTTAATCATTGCATAACTTCTTTACTCTTAACAAAATATGAAATTGATTGAGAGAGGGCTGGGCTATTGGATGTTAAAAGGAAAATATCCGCGCGTTTATTTTAAAGTTATGTATAAATATTATTGAAATAAACTATACACATAACTTTTGTTTAATATGTTTGCTGTACTTTTTATATTAATTCAGCTGTTAAATTAAATAGAAAAATTTTATGTTACTTGTACACGTTTCAACTCTCACTGTGCTGTAATAGAAGGTCGCGAGACAAAGTGGTCTCGGCTCGCTTCTACTAAAGTACCTATCGATGCTATCTCGCCTCCGTCTACCTATCGACTGTCCGAAATTGTCGTAGGACGAGGTGATTGATACTTTTCTTTTCAATTTGATACTAATTTTCCTTATTTAATAAAAGAGAGTAGAAAAGATTAATGTCTACAATACTACAATGTTGTGTTCGCATTATAATCCACCGACATACTTATCGACAGATTCTTCAGTTCTATTGTTCTGTTCTATTTCGTTATTATATCGTTACATAAACTATTATTTTTCTTATCACTTCATTTATTAATTTTAAATTGTAGGCTAACGGACAAACAGTTTTTTACACCGGACGATCACAAGGGTACACGGCCGAGTTGATAAGGGGTCGTTGCCCTCTCAATAGAAGGGTGAACAATTACGTGTACGGATCGAGTAGGTACATTAGTTATTTACTTTGGCCGAAGCCAAATTAAAGTACGGTTTTAAAGGCGGTTTCATTATCATTTAATGAATATACTTAATGTTAATTAATGTTTGCTTTTGCGTTCATAAACACAAAAATTAGAATGATATTCTGTTCTGATATTTTACTTCCAGCCCGATGTTGACTCAATATTCTCGACCTATGAAAATAAATATGTTAAATGATGTCCTCACATTTGTTATCTACATTTTTGAAGTTCTTAACGAAGCTCGAGAGTGTAATATTGAAGCTTGTAATATTTCAGGCACATGCTTAACGTGAGCTCGTTTCCACACGAAATGTTGAAAAATACTGGCAAAAGAAACAAAGCGGCGCGGGATAAGGAACAAAGGGTCCGCTGCCTCGTCTCGCCTACGTCAAGTTGCTTGCCTTTTAATTGAATCCCTCGCTACTAGCGCTGGCTCTGTTTCCGAACATTTTATTGAAAATATTTCATGTCTTAATAAATCAAGATCAAGAATCAAAACAGGCAAATAAAATATGTATACGTGCAAAATAGTTAACAAGCTCCAGACAGGTCTTTTATAAATAATTGAGATCTGCAAAGTTATTCCATCTTAAATAATCTTTTAATTAAAATGTGCGCTTCGATAATTAAATACGTAATTCAATGTAAAATTTAACTGTAACAACTTGTCCATTTATTTTAATTGGAATTTCTGTTGAGTTCGTAGCGGCACGGAGCAGCACGGAGCTGCACGGAGCGGCACGGAGCTGAGCTCTTGTTCGAATGTGTTCGAGTGGACCTAATGAATGATTATTTCATTAAACTTATGATTCATTAAATAAATTGTGCTGATTATTTAAATGCAGACATTCATTGATTGAATGAAAATATATTAAACTTAAAAGTAGCAATTTAATTTTAATAACATTAAAGAAATGTGTGGGTCACCGTGAGTTTTTGAAACCAAAATCCCTACCAGGATATGTTTTATACACAGAATCCGATCTCGGAAACCCACGGTTAGTGCTGGATTGGTAAGTCGACTGTAACATTTATTCCACGTTAAAATTAGTTTGCACTTTGATTTAGTTTCACAAATTATTGAATTATATAAATGTTTGACCACAGTTGAATAGCTTGTTCATACTTCTATTATTGTTATTTTCGTAAAGCGTTAAAATAGTTCTTATATTTCAAACTCATGAATAATACAATTTCAGTAAATGGACTCACCCATGAGCCGAATTCTATCGGGACGTTGTTTACTCGCACTGGGCAAAAGTTAGAGAGACTCCACACCGACATCGATTTGTTCAAGTGGCAACAAACAATTCCAACACTCGCAAATCATAGACAGAATAATTTATTGATAGTTTGCAAATGGAGAATCGAATTGAAAACAAAAAGTAATACGAAATGTTTCTCTATTTAGTTTATCGCTTCTCTTGATGTTTGTGAATTACGTGCAACAGACCTTCCTTCGCTTCGTGACCTTCTTACTCATGTCATGTACTTATAGTTTATCTCTTACTTTGTTAACACGCAAGGAAAATTAACGTATCAGTTAGCAGAGCTAAGAAGCGCACAAGTCAGACGGGATCATTTTGTCTCAATATATGTATACGTCAGGTGGTCGCGCCCCTGCCCCCGCCCCCGCCCCCGCCCCGCACGGCTACGGTAATCTATTTTCTTTGTCTACAGTTGCCCGTGACTCGAATAAATCTCTTCGTCCTGTGAGCCCTCTCAATTAGTTGCCAACGAGAGCTTATTTTCTCGGCCAGTTGTAACGTTCAACAACTTTCCCAACATAAATTATCGACAGAAGAATCTTCTAGGTGAAAATATGTTAAGATTACTATGTCTTAATGTTACATGTTCTATTACTCAATCCTGCTTATCCAGGAGGTCACATTTCTAAACCCTATTTGCTGAGATTTTTCACACTTTTAGACTAGCGAATGGCTATATGGTTACACTTTAAAGAGTAATTATTTAAAAAGTTTACAAAAAATCCTTTATCTTTTTTGAAAGGCTTTTGTGTGTTAGAAAATTTGAATATTTTCTTTCGCAATTTCGTCGCCGGAGAAAAGAAACGCTCCGCGCAGTCGAGTCATTGCGTATCTATTCATCATAAATCAGATATTTTTTCGAAATTTTTTAAATTGTCAGATTTAGTAAAAAAGGAGGCTTACCCCATTCATCGGAAAGAGATTACTAGATACAGAAGGAAATATTGATATATCTCTCCTCTGGGAAGAAATCAAGCAACGAAAAAAAAGTCAAACGTGAAACGACGTGTCTACATGTAGATTTTTTTGATTTGAAATCATGTTAAACAATCAATATAAACTAATCTAAATGTAAGAAATAGCACAGTATCGTATTATATAATAATAAAATCCTAAAAACTACTAAAAGGACAAAAATATTTTTAGTAATTTTATCTTCGTACAGTTGACAAAAGAGGCGTAAGAGGCATAAAGTATCTGTAAGAGTCATCGAAAGACGCCGTGCCGTGTGCGCGTGTGGAGGAGTGGCCGTAAGTCAGCGCGGAGTGGAGGGCAGCGTGCCGGAGACGCGGCTAACACGTCGCGGACACGTCGCGGATTTTGGAACGCCGCCAATGGTTCGTTCGAGCTGTGTGCCGCACTCAGTGGGATAATGCGCTCACATCGCTTCTGTGACCATTCACTGTTGATACCTTCCTCAACGTTTACACAAACATAAACATTTCACTCGTATTGTGTGTTTTTAGTAAATCTAAGCTCCGATTCTCCGCGCACTTTTCCTTTGAGTTGTAGCTTTCGTTATACAGAACGATAATAACAAAATCTGTCTTTTAATATTTATATATATTATAGGATTAATAACACTAAATAGGATTTAGTGCAAATAATATAAAAGATAAAATACACAAAACTTTAATTTAATTTAAGACAAGCTAATGTACTTTCAAAAATTCGTAAAATAAGATGATTACAATGAAAGTTACAAAAAATAAATGAAAGGGACGCTTTTGTCTCTGCGTGTAGTTTACGCATCGCATTATCTTGCAAGTTTTTATCTCCAAAGTTATAATTCTATTTGACAAGAATCGTTCCCGGCGCGTCTCGCCTCGCCTCGCCACTGTTCCCCGCAGCACTTACTGCTAACTTTGACAAAGATTCTTTTGAAAGTCAAAGGCAACAATCTGATACTAGAAATGCTTACAATAACAACTACTAGGCACATTTTTACTTGTATATAAGTTTGGCTATACAGCTTTAAATTTTGTTAGTCATTCATTTTCTAGTACTACAATTTAAATTATCGTAACAGACTAACAACACAATTTCCTTCTAAACTTATTGTACAAGTTATAATCACAATAAAATATTTTTTTTATTCACGTGTTAGTGTTAAAGATGAAGTTGTTTTCATACAGAGTATAGAAATATGGTGAGTTGAGCAACATCAATATATTGAACTCTGAACTCTGAAGTGTGAAATGCGAGGCCAACCTTTTGCGATCTTTTATTTCATGGCGAAATTCTGAGAAATGTTTACTTCTTTATTAATAGTAATGTAAGTTGGTGTGCCCAGTAACGACGTACATATCTCTATTGTTAGTGACACTCAGCTGGGAATAGCATTATAATCCGCTTAATATTAGTATCTATTTCCTCGCGGCAAAGCCTATTCGTTGGACAAATGAGTTGGGCTTCAGGAATCCATACAAATCTTTCATTACATCAGTCGCTGGCCGCGTCGCCGCGCCGCCGCTAACTTCTTCCTTACCTTTTAAATGAAATAGAGATAAAAAAATTAAAGGAAAAAAATATGGACAACAGAGGTTTCTCGATTAGAGTTGGCGCCACTTGTCTTCAGTACGTGCCGTCTGGTAATCACTTATTTTCTCAGAGATCGATATATAAAAGGTCTTGGAACTAATTAATGTCTATCTAGTTAGTATAAATATTGCGGGAATACATCTTTTAGCTAACTCCGCTACAGACCGCTGAGGTGAAAGGACGTGTCCGCTCGCCTCACTTCTGTCGCACCGCCCAACAATTCGTTGAGCAATCCGCACCTGCGCGCGCCGTAAAAGGTGCCGCCATCCTTTGTTCGCGAGCCGATTGTGTTGGTGTAATTTTTATTGCGCCCGCCATTTGACAAGCGATAATCCTAGTTTCGAGGTAGAACGTCGTCATTTCATTGTTCCTTAGGGAACTATTTATTGCACCGCCACCTGGCAAGCAATTATCTAGTTTCTTATTAATAACATAGCAACGTCTATTGTTTCCGACTTCGGGAACTGCGTGAAAGGAATTGTGAAGTGCAGTTTTCACTGCGCGGAGCAACTTCTTAACAACGCAATTTTAAAAGGCTAGCGGATACCTA
>NW_013532703.1:6785831-6787051 GCF_000836235.2 Papilio xuthus | reverse complement strand
TGAAGTGATTCATTCAATTTGTGAATTAAGTAACATTTTGCGTCATTTCTATCGTTGACTTTAGAACTTTCTAAATGATTACAGAAATTACAATCGCTAATCGCATTTAACAAATAATTGTACGAATTATATTTATAATGATATTAAAGTATATATTTATGTTGCTGCATAAAATTTATTATAATTATGATGAAAATGGTGAAATGTGTCGCTCGCTCGGCCATCGGCATCGGTATGTATGATATTTAATCAGAAGTAATGTTTGCAGATCGCTGCCGTATTATGACAATTAATTAAATGTCGCTAAAAGCATTTATTGGTGCGGTTAATTTGATAAATTGTGTCTGTATGAATATATTTAAATATCATTACGATGATTGTGATATTGCAAATGCTAATGTAACCTACATTACATACAGTGCGGGTCAAATTGATATTGTGATACGAGATGACATGCGACATGCTTCCTGCACACCAAACCTCCACTTGTAGAACAATTCAGCAATTCTCTACGTAACCTAAAATTACATTTTAAACATTACACACCATTAACATCAATTTATATTAATTTAATTCTAAAGGCGCGATAGTTGAATTTCCAGCAAGAAGCGCTGCATCAGTCTGAAATAACTCACACAACATGGTAAACTTAAGAGACAAATGTAAGCTTTTCTCGTATTTTAGATGACAGAATATCTTGTTAGTTTTATGACAAGTTATTATATTTATTATGATTTTATAATAAAATAGTTTCCCCTCAAAGTACAGTACTTAATTATAGATGTCGCTTTCAGCGTTATGATGCTGAAGACAATTGCAAGTACTCAGCGTAAAAGATCATTTTGTTTTGGGGAATTTGAGTAATGAATCCCATTGTTTTGCTTCAAGGAGCTTTTACTGTCTCTGAAAATGAGATAATTGTATCTACTTGCTACAGACAAAATTGAATTTCATCTTTATAATATATAATAACTTCAGTTGTTGTCAACAAACAATATGTGGCTTTTGTTACAATCAATGATGTAATCAATCAATCTCACAATGTATGTATGTATGTATGTATGTGTCGTTACATCGCAGGATAACAATATTTCTACAAATAAAAATATCTCTTGAATAGCACCGATATTTCGGAATTGTTTTTTATATTGTGATATGAACATTATGAGATTTGTTCATCCTCGTGGTGGTTGTCGCTAGTGGGGTGCGGGGGGTGCGGG
>NW_013532703.1:6777513-6785819 GCF_000836235.2 Papilio xuthus | reverse complement strand
GGGTGCGCTGCGGATATAATATGTTTTGTTCGGCTTCAACAATTCATAAGAGGCAATCGTTCGGGTAATCCAATTGATATTATTGATTTTATTAATGCCTCGAAGAAATGTTGTTGGAATTTTCATATGTAATCGTATGAAATACAAACGTGTAATCCTAACCTAACAAAGAAAGATGAGCGAATACAGGAGGAAAGTAAATAATAGAAAATGTTCGGATAATTTGATGGATGTTGGAAATGAAAGTAGTTTTGTAAAACTTACAGTCTTCCGGACCACAATGAACACTTACTTGTTCCTAATAGTTTACAGATAATTAACATTAACAAGATTCTTTGAGATGTGGTTTTTTTCGAAGTGAAACCAAATCTTTCAGTTACGTATAAAGCAGTGTAGATTATATAAGGGTGAAAATCATACATCATGATGACGCTTCCCTGTTATTCATGGCTATTCATCATCAGTGCGCGGCGGGGTGGGGCGGGGTGTTAGGGAGGCTCTGAAGGTCGCCCTGGCCGCAAGACAAGCTGACAGATTTATCGTCCGCACCGACACACCGCCACCGCCGCGCTGCATGGACGCCCAATCACATACAACTTGAATGCCTACTGAACGATAGAGAAGGGTTCTTTTACGGTAATATAGGTTCTGATGAAGTAAGATAGTGTGACGATTGATTTCAACAAGAGATCTGTGTGTACAAAAGAAATAATTGTGCAAACAGCGTGACCTGACTAAACAAGATTCTCTAAGTCACGGCTACTTCACTCAAATACAAGTACGAATGTTTACACAATAATGTTATCTTATGATTACAAAAATAAAAGTCCGCGTTCACAGAATCACCGAAGTATATTCAAGTCAATATCCTGCGTCTAATCAAAAGGGTATGTAAAGTAGGTCGTTATGTAAAACCGGATAAATTGCAACAAATAGGAAACACAATAGAAATGAAGGTTCCACCTCGAGGTTTCCTCCAAACCTCATTATCAGCCGAGACGTGATGCGATTCCAAAACATTCGCAGCTAAATTACAATTTTTCCAGAAATGTAACAGTCTACCTGCGATACTGATACATACCGATAACAGATTCCATTTTAGCTTATTTCAAATACGGAAGGACTTAGTTGCGCACCTAATATAAATCTGTATGATTTATATAATATATAATAGTTATTTACGAACATGTAAGTCTACACAGATAATATGTAGCAATAATTTATATGTGATAATTAAGGTAGAGACACGAAACAATCAGACATTTTGCAAATAACACTATAGATTTATTAAATCGGAGTTTTCATAGCCTAGTTCGAATCTGTAATATCTACATCTAGGCATATTTGATAGTTAATGCACTGATTAATGTAATCCATCAGACCTGATTATAAATCCAGTAACGGGAATGAACAGGTATGCGGGAAATTATATCAAATATTTCGTTGAGTTATGCGAAAGAGAACGCATTGTTTATTGATATACTATCAATCAGTGATTTATTTATATTTATATTACAAATATACTGTCACAATATATACTGTATATGTTTTATTAAAATATATATACATGTAAATATAACAAAGCACAAATTGAGTTAACGTACTTTACAAGACACGCTACAATTTATATAATATTATGGACAAATCTGTTATTGACTGTTTATTTTTAAAAATTCTTAGACACATTTCAAAGGTTTCCAAGTCAAGCGGTGGCGAAGGGAATCCTTAGTAAATCAGTTTTTCTTATAAAAACATCGTCCTTTTTTAAACATATTACTTGGAACACTTGAAGCGAACCTAACTTAAGTGGCTTACTCTGAGATAGCTTACTGTCAATTCTTGGTCTAAGTGCAAAAAAGAAGGCTTCACAACTTAAAGAAAATTTTAAATATAATAATATAAAATCTGTGCTCTCTGTACCATATGCTTATTGCATTATACAGAGCTTATTACTTTACATAAACTTTATTTACGTTTTGATGAACTCAACTGGAAGAGATGATAAAGAAAAGAAAACAATACCTCGTTGAGGTATTCAAATTGATTTAGTATGAAGCATTTCGGACTGTGAGATGTTGGCTAGCAGAGCGTACTCGGCGGCATGAGTGGCGGTCGGTGGGCCGGGGGCGGGCGGCGAGCGGGCGGCGAGCAGGCGGCGGGAGCGTCTCCCAACTGGGTCAGGTATCAATCGCAGCCGCAGCCTGCCTGAGATTCTGAGAGTGTAACTAGCGATCTCCACACGATGCTCCCTGCTCTATGCCCTCTGCTCTTACAATGTTATTTCCAGACACATATGCAAGTATTGTCGGCATTTCATGACATTATTTTCTATCAGTGTCTCGTCTTCTTGTTACGAAGATCGGCTTCTTTTTTGATAAATCGTGATTATGTCACTATCGTTGCCTACTTTTACTTACTTTTTATCAAGTAATAGCAAAAGAAGGACAGGATGTTTCACCTATTGAGTCGGTAATTTTACCACATCCAACACAATCCGTTAGCAAAAGTTCCTTCGAATACATAAAAAATCAATAAAAGTCAAGATGAGCCTCGTTAAACGTATGTAAATGGAACTAAAGTTATAAAAAAAGCAAAAGAGATTCTCGCAAAATCCGCGCTGTATCGAGATCTTTTTAAAATTTAAAAAGGTTCGCGAAGGAATATTCAACGTCGTATAAAATTCCTGGAGCGTTATTTACTCACAAGGAGCCGGCGGAGAATAGAGCAGGAATTGAATTATAATATCATGCATAGCTGATCCTCCTCCTCCTCCTCCCCCCCCCCTCTTGTCCCCGCCGTCGCCGCCGCTGTAGCCGCAGCACCTCTCCCAGCCGCTAGCCCGCTCACATCTTGTTATCTTCGAGATGAGAGTGGAGTGACCTGTCGCGTGTAGTGTCCTAACGCTATTATGGTAATAAGAAGTTATAGTGAAGTGCATGTTACTAAATAGGAATTATTGTAAACCGCTTGAAATGCATAAATCACATCACACATACTTTTCATGATCTTTGGTTCCTTGACGTCTCTCTATTTCTAGAAAGCTCTAAAAACACAATCAAATACTGTACTAAAAGTAAGATGTAAAAGCAACATTAAGAACAATGAGTATCGCAAACAAAGCTAAGTGGCAGAAGCAGTCGTTTAGCAAAGCTTTTAGCGGCGCCGATTGCCGCCGCGCCGCGGATCGGGAATTACATTATCTCAGCTGACCTGCTTTCTCTATCGCGTACTTAGCGATAAATGGACCGCTCACCTACAACTCAACACTTTACTGACAACCTTGCCATTTATGAATCTATTAATACGTGTCAACAAATTACGAAACTGGCACAACGTGTTAACAGTCTGATTGCGCACTCGACGTAAACACAATGATTTAATTTACCTAAATTATATTTGAATCTGAAAAGACCTAAAGAGATAGTATCTAAAGAGAAAATGTGACCTATATTTGTAAATTTGCTAAGGAATTTAGTGGAATTTCGAAGGATTACACGCCTCGCACACTTCACCCAGAGCGGCGGACAAAAACCACGGATATTTGGCGCGGTTCTGTGAAACCTCTTTGGCTTCTTCCACATTCATACATCTACACATACATGCTTGTCTATTTCGGGTACTCTTAATACCGCCTTTGTTGATTATTTTATCAATTTTGTCGAAACGTCTTTGGCGGCCCCGACCAACATTACTCATGTTGTTTAAATTAAAAGGAAAATAATAAGGAATTATAATGTAGAAGTTTGAAGATAGCAGATGAGAGATTGAGTGCTCTGTAGAAGTTTCCGGAGCGGAAGTCCCGCGCAGCACAGTGGCGCCAACTATATCTTAATTACTATAAACTTCCATCTCAGCCGCTACGGCTGCGACCAGCTCTTGACCCAGCTTTAACACGCAGAAACTTTCTCACTTTGTAAAAACTGAGATTATTGCATGCGGACTTTTATACAAACATCTTTACTTCGCATTTCTCATAAACATTTTTTTTTTCACTTATAAATTCATACGATATAATATTCCTTAAAAAAATGTAGTGGCTTTATTTATTCATTCATTTGCTGCAGAATATTTGTCGTAAAACTCAGTCTTCTTCTGGAAATATGAATAAAGAAAGATTATCTTAAACTGGGTGCCCCCCCCCCACATTTTACTCAACAATAACGTCTGTCCTGAATCCCGTAGTTATTTAATTATGATATTTATTTTAGTAAAAAAAATGTAATATGTAAAGGCCCACACGAATGTCCATTCTTTAATGCCAGGAAAAAGTGTTGGAGAAAACATCCATTAATCAATGAGGTTTGGGGAAAAGCGAGTGGATTATTTTATGAATGATTGCTCAGATATCTCTATTTTATAAATGTATCGCAATAAATTAAACAGTTGTTCTTTGTTTGTTTCAGGTATGTGACGTCATAGCTTCGACACTCACACTGATGGTTTCACATTTTTGCTTCCACTTCTTCTTCAATTATACAAATATTTAAATATTCTTTATAAGCATTAGCTTGCAATATATAGTGTTTATATATAATAGCAGATAGTTACATTTGCAAACTATGTTTTTTTTACAATAGTATAATGACAATATCACAATATTGAGTACATATGTATCAACACAACAACGTAGCTCGGTCGGTTTCCTCTTATTTTATCTCGCGGATAGTGATCTCTGCGAGGCTTTGAGGATTTGGTCCGAACCCTCCAGATTTAAAGGTGGATAACCCTAACACTTTCCGATATTAGGATTTAAGGAAAGGGAAAACTTCTACTCGCATAAATAAAAATAACATGAAACATTTCTTTACTTGTTTTTTATCTTGAAGATATTATATTCGGTCTTAAGTACCTATATAATACTAAGAAATTCAAACTAAGGAATTCAAATATATGTACAGCGCAATACCAGATCTAAATCCTTTGCTGGGAAATATGAAAAAATCATTCTTTAACGATAGTGATATTTTAACTGATTATTGTAACTTATTGCTTAAGATATTTCCATGCACTTATTTTAGAATGCAGTTTGTTATTGTATTGCAGTGCACAATATTGTTTATTTAACAATTTTCTCGTTCCGGGCGTGCGGGGGGAGAGGTGGGGCGTGAGGCGGGGGGAGACGCGTGGGATGTTTGGCTCCACTAAAGTTTTCTCGTAAATAACTTAACATTGCTTCTCATTTTGTGCTGCAATGCTGGTAACAAATTTCACTGCACACTATGACGTTTGGAAATTGCATTCTATTATTTACGACATAAAGTACTGTCTTGCATACATCTTTACATCTTTACTAAGAAAAGGTATTTGCCCTTCTTAACATATGACCGTTAAAGCAGGATTTTATTAGAATATTACTAAAATTAAAATTATTTATGTTGTCAAAGGAAAGCACTGTTTCTTTCTCATTGCAACATGCGACGCATACAATCGGAGAATACAATACAATTGTTGTCGAGCACTTTCCTACACAAGCTTGTCGTCAGTTACAAACGTGATCGGGCGACTGAAGCGAGAATTCCTTTTAAAATAAGTTTGAAAAGGATAATATCTTCGGAATTTGAACTGAGTCGACTGCGCTCCGGGAATGCTAACTATCCAATTAAAGTGGGAGAATTCCCGGCGAGAGCGAAATGCAGCGCGACGCCGCCCGCCGCCGCCGCCAGCCGCCGCCGCCAGCCGCCGCCGCCCGCCGGCAGGTGGCGCTACACGTTTATTTGAGGTGATAGTTCGCGCCGGGGGTCAAATGTTGATCCTCATTCATACCTCAGCGAGCACTGAACTCAATCCTAAACTGAATTAATAATTGAAATGTTATTGATGTTCAATTATTAAAAATAATATCTGCAATAATAATGAAACTCTCTCACAACTGTATTGTGATGCGGCTCATCATTTCTTCGTTTAAAACATTACTTTATATTTTTATACGTTACCTTTTATTGTTACTGGGTACAGTGACGAAAATAAAACTATAATTTATTAATTATCGTTTTAACTTTACAGCTATAAGAAGTGAAACGTAGAGTGCTCGAGAGTTATATCTGACGGCAATTGAATGTTCTGTTTAATTAACTTTTAGAACAATTTAACTTCCATTACAACTTTTGCTTCATTTCTATAAATATCGTTAACTTCATTACTTCGAGGGACTTATTTATTGTTTTGCAGTAGATGTACAAGTGGAAGTACAAGTAAGAATAATATGTAGTTAGAAATAAATTGAAATGATATTACAAAATACGTTTTGAAAGTTACATATTGTAATTTGTAGGCGCGGAGGCGGCGGCGGCGGCGGCGGCGGCGCAGGTAGCGCAGGTAGCGCAGGTAGCGCCTTGCGGCCGCTGGAGGCAACTTGTTATTTCATAAGTTTTTATGAGAAAACTTTGTAGCAGCAAAGCGATATACTTTGCCTATTACTCAGCAAGGAATACCATATTACATTTAACACCGTGTTTTATACTTTACAATAATTTTTATAGAAGTGTGTGTGTTTGTCTGTATCATTATACATATTTTTTATCATTTCCAACAAAGTCGTAACAAAAATTTGTTGTGTTCATTAGAAAAAGGTGGCAAGCGAGCACGCGGTCTCATCAATTGGCAGAATTTTCGTTTCGACAATACATTTGTTGTTACTGGTGTCTCGAATTGTAAAATTAATAAAATATAAATTCTTTGGTGCGGAGATAAAACTGAGCTTTCCTGACCGACTCTGCGCGACTCTGCCCCACTCCGGCCGCTTCTATCCCGGCGGCCTCTTAATTAAACTTTTTCTCGTGTAGTTTTTACTTCGACTTTTACGACGGCCAGTTGTCGCTCGCAGCGAGATTATTAAAAGAAATAAAATTTATATGGACTAGATTTCGATTTTTTTTATTATGATGAACTACTAAATCTATATTATATATCTTTAAACTTTGCCTGATGTAGGACAGCGCATATTCGCATACGTTTAGTTTATACTTTAGTTTATAGATACATGTACCCAAAATCATTTATATAGGTGGTTACAACTTTGCTCCAATGAAGTTTTCGGCAAAAATATTAGTTATTGAGTAATTTTAATTTTTTAAACAACATAGATTGCAGCATTAGTGACAGAATTAATTGGTCGCGGCGAGGACTCGCAGACAAGAGATGACAGCTTCCACTTGCCCCCTGCTGGCATGTCGCGCATTGCATTTCAATTATCTAGACTTTTGTAAAGTGTAATTATGATTCAAGTCGCGTGTTGCCACAGCGATCGAGACACGTCTAATAACCGCTTGAAGTGTTTGTAAATCCATTATTATCGATGCGCCGATTACGTTTCCTGCGGCGCCGGCTCTTCCCGACTGTTCCCATTTCCCTGACTCTCCCCTGACTCTCCCCGGGGCGCCCCCGTCTCTACAAATCATTTATATCCACAAGAGTCCGCATTTTCCTTTGTTCACCTCAGTTTTATTGCGCGGAGTGGAAGTAATAGTGGCGTGTCGCTACACATAGATAAGTGAAAAAACATTTATTTTACAATAAAATATAAAATAAAGCAAACACATTACCTGAGTAAAAAAAAATTGTTATACATCGGAAGACACACATTTTATCTAGCGTATTAGAGACATAAATTGAAATTGGCATAGAAACATATTAGCATTTTAAAGTTCACAATTGTCATATCGTATTGTTTCAGAACAAACTTACTCCAGCTTCAAACTTCAATTTGCTAATGAAATCTTCAAGTTGTGCCGACCATGACTAATGGTTTTAATTTGCCAACATTGTGCATTCTCTTAGTAAACAATTCTTTCTTTTTGTAATTTTGTGAAAGCAAATTAGGGCAGCGACATAAACAGCCCGTTGGCAAGTGACGCAGCCCTAATGCAGGCGAGGGCGAGCAATCTACAACGATATTATCAATTGAAAGCAAACATAGCTATAGACTTCATAACTAGTTAGGCTCTGTCAAAGGCGGTCTCCATATGGCACACGTATTCTTTAACTTTCCTTAAAAACACATTTTCAATGTTTTAGTCAGTCAATTTATAAGCTTCGGCGACTAATATGTGACTACAATGTCACATAGAATAACAAACAAATATCCATGTGTATGTACATGCACTACATGCACTACATACTACCGGCGCGGCGGTTGTTGCTTGCATAGGAAAACATTCAAACGTATGTGTGGTTGAGAGCATTTTACAGTTCTTTTCAACTAGACCGGCATAAATCGTTTCTGTTGTAAAATTGTTTCCGGCTATAAACAAAAAGTTTGTCCGCGCATGCAACACGGCGGCGCCGCGCCGCGCAACATGCTAGCCCCC
>NW_013532703.1:6746688-6777250 GCF_000836235.2 Papilio xuthus | reverse complement strand
TAAATCACATATACTGCTTAATTTATTTTATGCAACGTAAGTTTTTTTAATATTCTGTGCTTTACCAAGTCAAAAAGCATATTTACCTTAGATTGATTTGACGGTCAAAAGTTGTGATAATTTCTCACGAAAATGTAGACAGCAAGCTTTACTGTTAACCAGTAACTCGTTAATCGAATTCAATTTACGCCACAAGTACTGAAGAGTTGATAATAAACAACACTTTAAGTTTGTTCATTAAACGAAGAGAAGCAACTCGTCCCGAGGCGGGCATCCACTCGCGCTCTTTGTATTCTGTTTGTATTAAAATATAATCTCGCCCACGAAGAGAGAGAATTTATCTCTAATCCACAAGTATAAAGTAAAAAGGCCGAAAAATAGGACAAGTAAGAGTAAGACGTACATCGCGTAACCGCACCTCAGTCGCACCGCACCGATTGTGTGGTGTGGCACATCCCTAGTGCCTAAAACAGCCCCACACTCCGATAGCTCTAGCCGTATCTACTATGATGGAAACAGTTGTTTTATTAGTTTTTCTGTCTTAGTTGTTATGTAGAAAAATATGTGTACATAATGATGTTTCATTTTTACAGTGAATTTATCTACAAATAGAGTTCTTTCAATGTTGAAAACTTGAGGAAGACGCGGGGAGTTAGTTTTAAGACGACACCGACCGCCTTCTAAAGGGGTCTTGCTACATGTGACGTTGTCACTTAACTTCCTTCAGAAACTTTTACTCGGAAAAATGTGGAAAAATATTTCCTATGTTGCACAAACCACCTTATGGACTTTATTTTTGAAGTGGTCTGATTTTGTAATATTGTTAAATTTCGTTAACCATATGTATCATATCAAATCATTCGCATCTATAATATTTTAAAAGAAGTAATAAATAAAATGTAGTATAATATAAGATGATATTTTGTTAGATCGCTTCACTTTAAGCAAAGAATAATGGAAAAACAAAACTAATATTTGTACACTGTATAGTTAACAAAGTGATACAAGTTGTTTTTATAACTTTTGTTATCTTCTGAGCTCCACTTCAAAGCAAAGTCGGTTTGAGCTCGCACAGACAAACGATATCATCGATAATAAGACAATACTCTCACTTACAAATCATTATCTCACTGGCCGTGTCTTGCTGACGCCGCCCCCGCCCCCACCACCCGCACCCGCCACCCGCACCCGCACCCGCGCACTCTATAGCTAGTGAGGCGGCAGCACTGCCACTGATTTCTTATCGATATTTACGTTTGCTTTGCTCTCATACATTCCACTCATTTTTAAATATATCATTTTCTGTAAATTAAATGATTCGTAGTTTATCAATTAACCTGCCTTTAATAGTCTGTAACAAAATCTTTTTAAATATATAATATTGTCCATAAAAAAGGGTCATGCTAGGATGATACCCCTTACCTATATGTTTATATTTACAACTATAAAATTATGAGTCGCTTCGAAACATAACATAACTAACATTTGGTTGTGTACGTGTTACAAAGTATGTCGATATTTTTGCGTTACTATTCGCATTCCTAGTGCACAATGGATTGAGTTTTCGTTCCCAGTTCCCCGGTCACGTCGCTGCGAAGACGAGTCGTTGTAATTAAGAGGGTATCCAACGACGGAGACACTTTCAAAATTGCCACCTATCTATTCCCTCTTACACCTCCATTGGAGAGAAAAATTGCTCAAAAGGGGATATCCATTATTCTCTTCATATAAGACGTTAGTTAGCGCTTCACTGTGATCGCATTTACTATATAATATACCTTAAGCGAGGTAACATAGGGGCGCGTCGCAGGTAATATGCAGGAGGTGCCTGTCTGTGTGCTGCGAGGTGTTGCCACTTTATGCAGCGCATAATGTACTTGTATGAAGCAGTGCTGGCACGAAGGTATTGTTGGAATTTCTTTTTGTTAAATATTACGTTATCAAGTTACGAACCCACAACAGAACAAAGAATATTTATACATTAAGTACTCAATACTTAATTTAAGTTAACTAAAAACTTATTACGTTTTTATTGTTTTTATAATTTTTATACTACGTCTATCTGAAATCAAAAAGGGCCGGTAAGTACTCGATGAAGCCTTTCCACGTTTCACTTGTCATTTAACGAAAAAGGCAGAAAATGTTTTTCAATAAATGAACAAAAAGATTTATCATATAGAGGGTTGGGCTTACTCGAATCTTTCTCGTTAGCAGAACGTCGGATCTAGTGACCATTCAATGACAGTTGTAGAGCACTTTTGATCCACTTCGATTTTTGCATCGACGTTCTGCCGCCGCTGCTGCTCCACTCCTGCTTTTTTTCGTATTGTTCCCAGTTGACGTATGAATCTCTGCTGCAAACCTTTTACTGATATCTGCTATTTTATTTGCATAAAATATTAGGAAGCTATGAAAACAATTAAGTTTATTTTTTTCTTATAATTATATTACAAAAATTAGGTATTGTTATGCAACGACTAATTATTGATTAAAAGTTGACGTATCGACTTAGTGGTAGCGCTTAGGTAGATTGTCAACCATCACCGTTGTCAACTTGTATCATTTGTTATAGCCGTATTATTGGTACAAATGGTCAAATGATATTTAGTAGCAGCAACCAGAAGGCAATAGGCGGTAGGCAAATAAAAGTGACCGAGTAAACAACAAGGCATCAAAGTAATTTCGGAAGGTTCTCTATCTGATTTGAGAACAAAGGGATTTTATTTTGACTTGGCGCAGTGAATGGGACAGGGCCGCGGACAAAGGCAGGGGCGGACTCGCGACCGACACCAGAGATTTATCACGTGAAGAGGCTCAAGGACAGCGTAGAGGGCGCGGGCGACCACGCGCAACACTAAATAATAATATGTAAGAAATTACATTTATTCGCTTTGAATAACTAACAGGTTATGTTTGCAAGCGAATAAGTATTCTGAGCGAAATGTTTCACATCTTCTTTGTAATTAACAGTATTAGAAACACTAATAAGTTAATTATTCTATCCGTTATTAACGTTACAATGATTAACTAATAGACGAATTATAATCTCGAACATAATATACATATGTGCGTTCGCTTAATCTATCGCAAACAACACTCAAGGATTATGTAATTGTAGTGCGCTGAATAATCCAGCTCTCGCCGGCTACAATTAGCATCGCGAACAATATCTACTGCCAACATTTACATTAATATGTATGTATATACACGACAAAACATTATGTCACAATTTTAATTACCATCAACAACTGCGACAGCCGATGTCTTCTAACAAACAATTTATAAATAATCATTGAGAAGGCGTTGTGCATGTCTTCAGGTTTCAAAAAAAGTACCGAAAAAGAAAAAGTAAAAGCACCTATTTTTATTTTAACCGTAAAACAAAGTTAAAATGTAAAACACCAGGCAGTATTAAAGTGTAAATCAAACATCAATGATACAATACTGTTATCTTCACAGTGAGGGAACTTTCATCAAAACTTAGTGCACAAAAGAATGAATGGAAGTGCATCTCCGGTGCGAGCACCGCCCCCCCCCCGCGCAACCCGCGCACCCCTCGCTTCCGGAGATCGGCAAGATTGTGTACAGCGTAGTTTTAATTAAAGCTGCTTCGTTAGTTCGATAGTTTTTATTGAGCCGGCCAATCGAGGCCAGTTGCGGCAAACTTTATAATTCAACGACAAAATTCAATTTTGTGCCGAAATTCACTGTTGCTCGGATTTTTTTTTTACATTTTGTACTGCATGTGGTTAAAGCTTGATGCAATTTGTCAGGTCAATTTAATAAAGCTTTATTGATTGTATTGGTTATCTATACAATGCTTTTTTTGCCAGAGCCTCTCGCCCCTACAACACACAAATATTTTGTAGAAAGACGAAATAGGCAGGTTAGCTCAGACATACTGGCTATAGTTAATGTTCATTAAACAACCAAGTTGATACGTGACGTACAACATATAATATGTTAAAAAACAACTATGATAAAAATTAGAGAGACATTACATTAAAATACAGTATAGTATATGAACGCAAAATGGACAACTTACCGCAAAGCACTGTAACTATTTTCTTTTTAGTAGTTTCGTGTACAAGTTTGTGAAAAGAACCAATTTCCCTTGAACTCGGCGCACTAAATCTGTGAGAAAAAACATACTCCTACAACCGTGTAATATATCATTTGAAGATATATAGTCTACGAAGGCTAAGGCGGAGGCGGAGACGGTACACCAAGAAATACGACAAATGTGCCGCTAACTTTACTGTACAAATATGATTACAACTTTACCACGCGTTACCAAAACACAACTTGCCTTTACTTTACTGCTTTATAAAACATTATTTTTGCCAATCTTAAAAACGTATATGTAAATGTGTTCAAAATATGTAAACTCTATAGTATGTTAGTATAAAATGCATCGTAAGCTGATAGTTTTTCTACCGCCGAGCGTCAGCGGCGGGCGGTGGCGGGCGGTGGCGAGCGGTGAGCTTCTCTCCAACTTTATAACGTAATTACAACATTCCCGCAGTTTTATATTAAACGAAATTTCAACAAATTAGCTACTTTTATTTTAATGTGCATTCGGTTTAGATCATAACTTTACTTGCTATATTCGTGTTTCATTTGATAACATTTGTATAATTTAAATCTTAATAATCGTAGCACTTTCCCGAGATAAAATTGCGCGTAGTACCGTTTTCTGGCTGTTCGCTGTTCATTTAATATAAAATGTGAAATAAAAAGTAAATATAAGTAACATACCTTACCTATACAGAAATTGTTAGTTGTTATATGCATATATTTGTCTGGAAATAAAGGACAAAAGTTAAAAAAATTAACCAATTCTTAGATTAGGTTAAACTCCTAAGAACAGCGAATACAATACAACAGTAGCTATGCTTAAAATCGCTATAGTTTCAAATAAAATGCAGACGAGGTTGGGGTTAGTTCATCGAAATTCGTGTTGCCGGCCTGAACGGATTTTGTAATAGCATTTTAAAGTTTGCTGCGACCGCTCTAAATTGGCCGGCGGGAGAAAAAATATCTGCGGAGCTACAGATTACATTTTACTCTCCGCTTCACATTATTGCTCCTGATTTCGGGACAAAAGCGAATTATATTATCTGAAGATAGTCGCTGCTTCTTACTTTATTTTAGAATACTTTTTCCTAATACTTCACGTGTCGGGTTCAATTATCCAAAGGCTGTTACTTCTGACACTATAACTTTTAAAACAAACTTACAACTATTATTTACACGAACTGAGTAATAGATGGAATAGTAACTTTGAGTACCGGCCATTACTCAATATTGAATCAGAATTTACCGAACTTAATGTATTTACTTAATGGGTTTACTTGGACACTTCTCCATTGAATCTCCGAACTCGGCAGTTCTGAGAGGCTAGAGCTCGAGTGTTGAACTGAACACGCGGGCGGCGGGCGGCGGGCGGCGGGCGGTGGAAGGGTTGGCAAACGTAATCTTACATAAATTATGTGTCACTGGTGAACACACGTCCCTAAATATTCCAAGAAACAAAATAAATATACGGTACATTTAGTTCTTAAACGAGTTACTGAGCATCATTCCTTACTTTTCTATGTTTATTATAGCTGTAACTGTAACCTTACATTACATTTCTGCGTGACCACAGTGACCTCACTGAACCTCACAGGACCTCACAGGACCTCACACATAAATGTTACAATAAATCATGAATAACAAATAATCGTTTGAAGCTTACACGTAATTACAAATACAGTAATCTTATCATACACGTATATATAAATGAATTCAATAAAATGTTTATACGGAGATGTTTATATTGAACGCCAAAAATAATTGTAGAGATGATTAATGTTATTTCATTTGTTTCAATGTTGTTTGATTGAAAGGATGAAATACTCGAAGTTGTGTCAGGTTAAATATACAAGATGTTTTACGAAAAGAAATTTCATAGGAGAGATGTACGCAGAAATAAAAACATCGCGGTATAAATAACGGCAAACGAGGTGTACGCTTTATTTTATGTATTTTAGTGCGGAGAAATGGCGCTGACGTACCGTACGTACGTACGTACACACATCAAATATTATTGTGCTCATGGTTCATCTTTGCTTTTACTTTTATTTACCTCAACCGTTTCGTTTTAAGTTTACTAAACGTTTATACTTATCTCTTAAATACTGCAAGCGAACGTACGGTTCTAAAAACTGAGTCTTCTGTATATTTCTTCGAGAGTAAGAATAACAATTATATCTTTTGATGAACGACTCACGCACGTGTCTAAAGTTCGATCACCTGCATAATAAATATGACTGATGATTATATATTTGAAAACATATTATTTCGGAAGTTGATATCTAAGTATGAAGGAAAAATAAATTGGTGAGATATTCTGCGGATCGGAGCGGCAGCAAGTACCTGTGGTCTGGCATTGACAGCTGTGGGAGAACATAACTAAAATGCATACTAACCTTATTTACTTAACATTTGATAATGGCAATAAATTATTAGCTTGGCCCTACAATACATGCATGTGTGTGCATGTCAGTACATAGCTTCAGAGTTAGTTAACCAAAGTTACGCGGTGCACTGTAACATGTTACACGGCGAGCATTCATGCACTCGGTACTTAGTGTTACGGGGAAACCAGAGAGCAACAAGCCGCTCGATGCGAATGTTACGACTTGTAACAATACAAAGCGTAACGAAAGTAAGTAACCAGCTTAGTACAGTAACTAACTTACGGTAAGAAAGCATTATAATTTTTATTTTTTTAATTTAAATTACGTTTCACAAATTGTAAGTGAAAACAAAAGTAAACAAAGGAAGAACGGTGATAAAACATTTCTGCCAAAGTCCTTGACCTGTCAGTGAGAAGAGGTACATTCTTCACACAAAGGATGGCGCGAAAAATCTGCAACAAACGAATAGAAAAACTCCGCTTACAACTTCGTTCTTGAGCTGTGTTTCTGTTAATAAAAACTATGTATATTTTGCTTGACTTACAGCGTTGATGGGACATTCACGTGGTGGTAAATGCACACACTAGTGTACTAATTGGCGTATACCATAAACCGGAGCTATAGGCACGTCGTCATAGTGTAAGGTGGACTCTCTCTCTCTCTTAGGTCTGGTAAGCTAAGAGTTGTGTACACCGACACGCCTTGCCGTAAACAATCCTCACCAAATAGAAGACAATTTACTTGACTTTCGATCACAAACCGTTACTTTATAAAAAAAGCTTTCATAATGTTTATTAAAGGCGAATAAAGTATGAATGATGTTTATATCAAATGCTGCAAGAGCTTTCATCAAAATGTTGAGTGTATATTTTTGTACAATTTTGGTTTCCTTTGTCTCGCTCAAAGTGGACGAGCTGTATTTGGAAGGCATTAGGAGCATGTAAGGCGATGTTAGCGGCTTTATCGATCATAACGGCGGTGCGGCCAAGCGGTAGACGTGCCCCCGCCTTTTGATGTGAGCATGGCAGCCTCATTACGACCAGATTGCCTTAATATCGCCGCCGCGGCCTAAACGCCGCCACGTCGGCCATCGCCCATCGCCCATCGCCTTTAACTTTTACGCCACATTTAATATATTTGCGGTTTTGTGCACGATTTGAACTCCATACTTAAATGTTATTTTCTTTATACCACAAAATGTTATAAACCATCAGAGCACATTCAATGCCCTTGTTTTATTTTTATAGAAATTTTCCAAAGTTTTCTAACATTTCCTACCAGCAGTTATATTGGAGAGGTTTATTGAAAAAATCCTTTGACCAATCGAGACGGCTTCGTGTGCTTCTTAGTTTTAAATTTTCGTATCGATTGGAAACTTAAATCATTTATAACTTTCTTTATCTATGTAGGTGAAATGTTTTATTTACAATAGTGGTGGTGAGAGTGGGGGGAGGGAAGAGCGGGCGGGGATGAGACTCGGAGGCAGTAAAACGTCGCGCAAAGCCTTGGACCGGCGAGGCGCGGCGCGGCGCGGTGTGGCGCGGCGTGGCGGGGACGCGGCGGCGGCGTTACTGGAATGAATGTCAATTTATTTTAAGAGCTCTCCCTGAATAAATAAAAAAAAAACGTATATTTTAATTCTTTAAGCTTTAATAAGCTTTATAAATATCGCGATTAAGTATTTGTAATAAGTAAAGATTAGGATAAGGTTGTGGTACAGAGCGGAGATTCATTTGTAACAGTAATCTGTACGATTTTTAAGATATTGTATAAATGACTGGACAGTTTCTTTCTTACAACATTTTTTTCTGAATTTAAAATAATGGCAATATCATGTTAATGGACCGGCCATGAACTAGAAATGAGACGCCGCAGGAAATATTCGTAGCGTTTACGTAGCAGTTACGATGTATACCTACACATATTTTGTCGGAATGTCGACATGTCTGTATGTCGGCGTGTGTGTGTGTGTGTGTGTGCGAGGAGGGGGGGGGGGGGAGGGTGTTGGCCGCACGCAGTGAACATTGCTTTGCCATTACCCGGACATCGTGCCGGCGCCCCCCGCCCCACCTCGTCCCCGCCGCGCCTTCGCTGACAACATCTCGGCGTAATGTTTGTAACGCCTCTGCTAATTGTTTGTTTCGTGTTCACTTTTATTCTGATCTTTAAGAGAGCAACTGTACACTTAGCCTGCCCAAATATATCGCCCGCCGCCCCGCGCCCCGCGCCCCGCGCCCCGCGCCTCGTCACATTCACACAATGCTGCGCCCGGGACATTATTTCCCCGACAACTTGATTGCGTTTCGTGCGTGCCGCGCCGCGCCGCGCCGCGCCGCGCCGCGCACATCGCATAGTAACAGCTTCCTGATAGCCCTCGTAACATATTACTACCACCGTTTATTTTTTGACTCACTTGTTATTTTGTACGCGTTTGCTTTACAAGTTATAACTTTGTGCAAATGTAATCGTTTTGCATACATTTTGACAAGTGTGAAATAAGGCGATTAAATATAACACGCTCGCAAGTTTGATGGCGGGAGTACGTTAAGTTTAATGAGAACGCTGATGAGCGGGGAGAGGGGACGCTGAAGCGGTTGGGGGGGGCGGTATAAAGTTTCATGAACCTGCCAAAATCAATCAAAGTAAAATCCTTTATTTTAATCTTCTTACCCAACTCCACGTACTTTACAATTTGTTTCAAAGTAAATCTATTTTTATTCTTTAATAATTTTATAATCTATAAGAAAAGTTGTCATAGTGGCAGGACAAAGCTTAAGTGGAGTTCATTATATATTTCTCTGAACTAGTTTCAAAATTCACAACACCAAAAAATCAGTATCCCGATTGAGCTTTTTTTTCCGTATGATGACCGTTTAATTCTACCATCAACCACAAAGAATCGAAACCACTGACCTTTACATCTAAAGACTGTTGTTTGTGAGTAACATTAAAAAAAATTATAAATAATTTACAAGAACTTTTAGGTTATAAAAATATTTAAATATGATTAAACATGCAAAAGCAAAAATAGAAGCAGAAGTTATACACGCCATACCACGCCATGTCGTACCATACCTCTAAATATATTAACATGTGATGTGCTTTATTATTGGAACATTTCTATTTGGAAAGCATTAGCAAAGTGCAGTATAGCGTGCGGGCCGGCAATGCAATCGCTGACGTGAGGGAAGCATTAAACACGCAGTGGTTAGCGCAGTAACGGTTAATTAAACAACGCCGCATTAACTCCACGCCTACCTGGTACTTGCTAATTTATGTAGTGCCACATGTTTTCTTTTAAATACAATTAATAACAACAGCAGTATATCTACTTCCTGAGATTCCTCCATCTTTTACTATAGAATATTAACAAATAGAAACATGACATATATTGTATATTTTCATGCAATTAGCAATGTACATACTTAGAATAACGGATAAAATATCTTCCAATTCGAAACAGTATATTGTCATAACTGGTAGCGATAAATTGGATAGACAGAAAAACATTCATATAATATTTAATTATTTTATAACCTTCTGATCTTTTTAAAACCGTAAATAAAGTTAAAACGTAAAGGTACCGGCAGCAGTCAAACAACTCGGACCCTCCAAGTCGTCTGATCTAATTATAAACATTGTAAGCAGTAAACGAGTGCCTAATAAACTGCGGCGACTGCACCGCTCAGTGTTTACAAGTGCGCGTGCGAGCCACCGCGGGACTGTTGGAGATCTCTGGATTAGTCGTTGTACATGCGTGTATGTATGTGTGTATGTAAATGTAACATA
Organism: Papilio xuthus; assembly: GCF_000836235.2. Taxonomy (NCBI): domain Eukaryota; kingdom Metazoa; phylum Arthropoda; class Insecta; order Lepidoptera; family Papilionidae; genus Papilio; species Papilio xuthus. Next base: position 6,766,997 of record NW_013532703.1, on the reverse strand, counting down.
AGCATCAATATAAACATTTTGTACAGCAGTCTATCTCGTGTACAAAACAAGTTATCTTTGATTATTTTACGCGAAGTTGGGAGAGTAATAACAAATTTTTGGTATGAATGTATGGACAGTGAAAGCTCACGGTTAAATAACGAATGTGTAAATAAATGTAATCTAGTTATTTAGGCTTGGACACATCGGGCAGTTGGGGCATGACGAAAGAATGAAGCGCACATCAGTGGCAGCGTCACTTTGCTCCACCTCGTTTTAAGTCGTTTATGAACCATGAAAACCCATTGGAAGACACAAAAGTACGTTAAATAAAGAAAGGTGAGATGGTACGTTAAAAGTGTGAAAGATAAATGATAGTTAGTTTCAGTGCAAATACTCTGAGGAGTGGTGCGCAATCAGCGGGATGCAATCTGGCCAGGATGTGAGTGGGACGTGTCTTGTTTACTGCAATTACGCCGCGGCCCGTTACATGCATATGAATGAGTTTGCCCCCTGCCTGGCGCGCGGCAACCAATGCTTTATGGCTTAACTGCTCTCGACGAGCATTCACTAATTTAGTGCAGGCAATCTCAAATCAGGATATACACAAATTACTTTCTTAACACAGGGGACCGGTGGCCGGCGGCCGGCGGCCGGCGGCGCGACGGTTACAATAAACGATAAGAGCCAATAGTAATCGAGCTCAGCTTTCCGACCGGCCGACACCGACATACAGTGAGAGTACGTAGAGAGGGGAGGAGGAATTACCGAGCAATGTAATCTGTTGTTATCCTTTTGTCATGACAGTGACCGAGAGAGCAACAGCAGTATCGAGGTTGTACTTCTATATCTTACTGTTCTGTTCGATCCTACACATTAAATTTCAACAATACAGTTAATTTTCCCAACAAAATAATGTTAAAATTAAGTTAATCATTGTGTATTAAAACCCTTTTCTGAATCTAAAGTATCTTGAATTTTATTTTTTCTCGGAATAAGTGGAAAACAATGGAAGCAATTTTAATTCGCATTCTTGCGAGTTCAACTAGAGTTTTTTTTTTGCTTTTACGAGCGCTAGATTTTTTTCTGTGACAATAGCGGGCAGCCGCAGGCCAGCGCCACCTACCGCCTGACGCGAGATACCGCCGCCCTTAACCCTCGTCACGCCGCTCTTTGTTTGTGCCTCCTCTGCACCTCGCCTCTCACCTTGAGTCGCTTGTCTCACCACACACCACAAAACATTTTTTTAAAACATTCATTTGAGGTAATAAAGAATTGTCTTAAATTTCTTTTTACTACATTTTTTATTTTACTATTCCAATTTCTGTTTAATGACATTAATATATACTAGCCGCATTTAAAACCAGATCAGAAAGGCCTTTCCTTCTCATCAACACTCAGGAGTTAACCTATATCTCATTGCTTTAATCTGTTTACTATTAACTAAATAAATATTTTAAATCTCATAGTATGAGTATGACAATGCCTACAGTTAAGTAAAACATTATAATATGAAACAATAAAACCTAAATAAATTGACATTAATCCAGGTAGAGGTGGTGGCGCGCTGCGACCCACAAACAAAATGTTAGAGCACGCGGCCCCACCGCCGCACCGGAGAACCTTAATAGGACAACTACGTTTTAGGTGTAACAAAAGTAACCTATAAATTATTCGAAGTTCAGGGTAGCGGGGGCGAGGGGTCGGGGGCACGGTGCGCGGGGGATCGCCTGCTCCAGAGTGGCCGTACTACGTCAAGTCAAAGCCGCCTCTCAATACAAAACTCAAATCAATTTCTTTTGTAAAACAATTCAAAATTATTAAAACGCCAAGTAACATTTAACAATACACGACGCGATTTACTATTGACTTTATAAATTCTATCTTTATTATTTCATTATGAAGGAAAGCGTGTATTTTAGCTGCTTTGTTAGTATAATAAAAGCCATTAGATGGAAGATGTAGTCGTCAATTATTTACACTATCCTCAAGTTGTTGAGCTTTTATCTGTTTTCAAGCTGCGATGTGTACCGGCTTAGAGCGGGGGACTTCGCTGCGATAGATTTCACGAAGTTCATTTAACTTTCGCCGCCAGGATTTCACTTCGAAGCTTTCTAATTAAGCTTAACGTACTTTGTGATGGATTCCCATATTATATTTAACACTTTCGGTATAAATTTTAACTAATACCTCCAGAGGTTGAGTGTTAGCTTCATTTTGTTTATGAATTTATAAGCTTTTAGCTAAACATTATACGTGCGTTGAAATGAAAGGACTTTTGGTTAAGATAAAATTAGAGACAGCTTTATAAAAAGATAAATAAAAATGTTGTGTAAGAAAGAGTAGGTTTAAGTAACTTAAAACACTAAGGAATATCACGAAACAGTTACACGACTGTATGTGTTTATCTGTGTGTGTGCGTGTGTGTGTGTGATCGACTGAGAAGCAATTAAGTGGCAGCGCTATATTCGGCTCCGGCACAATATCGAGCTCTGGGCGAGTGACAGACAGGACGAGTCAAGACTCTGACACTGCACACTAAAAATGCGTTTTCTTGTTAATTGGAACTGCTTTTTGTAATGAATAATCCAGCGTTCACTTGAGATGTGATTCATAAAGGTTTTCTAATGTTTCAAAATTGTAAATATCGACTGCTCATACCAAGTTTTTGTGGTTTGCGAAATTATATTTATTTGTATAAAATATGTTGAATTTTCCTGTAAATTAAATAACAAAAACAATAAGTACATTTTACTAATACTGTCTTAAATATTCTTGATGTTTTACAACTATTACCGTTCGTATTTATCATCGTTAGGTAACATTTATCTGTAGGAAAATAAAATTCAGTCAAAATAAATAAATCTGTACTTAAATGTTAATAAATACGAGAATTTGTTTTAAAAAAAGGAGATTCGAGGCAACTGGGGCTTGATTTAAGCTGCCTACACAATTGTCCTCTGAACGCGCCGAATAAAAATGTAGACAAAACAAACAATGAACAAAGGCTTTGCAAAGATTACGCCCGTCTCTTATCAACGACATTCAATCCCCAAAAACTGCCTTAATTATTCTTTGAATGTTTGCATTACATATTTGTTTTTCTGTTTATAACTGCTTTTAGTAATATTTATGATTCTAAAGTTGTGTACTTCAATTAGAGCAAAAACATTATAGGTCAGATAACACTATCCGGTAAATCGTGCAGCCTCACAACTACACTAATAGTTTCAGCACAAACAAGTTCAAGAACCGGGTGAGGAATGACTTTGCGAAACATTATGCCTCGATAATGGTTCAGTTGCCTCTAAAATCTCGCCAGAATTCCGCTCTTATATTCGAACAATTTGCATTAGCAACATTTCTCTCATAAAATTATTCAATATTCTGGCGGAAATTTTATACTAAATAAATAATACAGGATTTTTCACAGAATTTCGGTAATAATTAACGTTCTGCAATTGATTTTTGCAAAATTGCAAGCAACATAAATTGAACAGAAATTTTACACCAACAGAAACATTCGAAAGAAAGCTAAATCGATTACAACGATTGGTGCGGACGTGAGCCGAGCTCCCCCCCCCCATGCCCCCAACGATTGCCCAAAATACGAAATAACTGCTGCGTCACTGTCAATTCTCATGTATTTTCTATTGAAAATTATGACACAAGCGGTTCGCTAAGAATCGCAACTTTACACATCGAGAAAAGGAAAAGATGTGCTAAAGCCAATAAAAACTCGTTAATTTTGAATAGATCGAATGTCTATCAATATCTGATCACTAGTTTTTATAAAAGAACGTTGTAATATTTGAGGTAAATATACTTGTAGAGTTGTCGGGTTTTGCCGTGAGATGGCGTCCGATAAACGACAAAGGCTTTGTGAGCTGAGATGCTGTAGTTAACTTTGTACACAAGTTATGATGAACTATTCAACGACAGCTTTGTGTAGTTGCTCGTCTTTTCTCAACTTTATGTGCTTTGTTTGAGTATTATGTTGCACTATTTAGTTTTACATATAATTATTAGTATTTTCTTAAATTTATTAAATAAATAACGTAATATAAAAATATATTATAATACTTTGATATCAAGAAAATTCAGGACTCGTGGTTTTGAGTATTAATTTTTATGAACGTAATTCAATCTCTTAAATATGATACAAGACAAAAGATTTCTGTGTTGAATATAATCGAATAAGACTACTTCATAATTTTATAACATGATTTCCTCACAAAGTTACAGAAGTCATTTGGTTAGCCGACCATAAAATGAAAATAAATAAAGTTGAACCACGAGGAGTTCGCCGCGCCGCGCCGCGCCGCCCCGCGCCGGCCGCGGTTTAATAAGACTCGCCCCCAACCCCTCCCCACCCCCTCACCCCTAACAGCCACAAACGGCCCATCCGAGTATTACATTATAATTGAATTTGCAATGTTTGAGAGCCGCCACCGAGGGCGACAAAGTAAGCTTTCAATAAATAACAAATAAGTTAAAAGTTCCACTCACATAATGTTGACCACCACACCAGGGCACCATCTTATCTGTTATCATGTATGCCGTCAGTCTTAATATACGTAAATGTAGCGGTAGCAAGAGGTCGTACATTATTGTCTTTGTAGGATTATCCAAATCTAAATAGATTTCAAGCGTACAATACGTTAAGAAATAATCTAATTCAACGAGCAGAAATCATGAATGAAAACATAAAGGATATGGCGATTGCGATAGACAGCGACTGTTTCCGGGGCTTTGAGGAATCTAATCAATTGTATCAACAGTGTGTTTGTCCGCCGCCGCTTGCCCCCCCCCCCCACACACAACCTAATCGAGACCGAAACAAACAAGCTAATGCGTTTTGCTGAACGTTCAGCGCTGCACTGCCTAGTTGCTACTGATTAGTTATGCAATCACCAATCCAGACGACAATACATATGATTGTATTATATGTGCAAATATTTCAACTCCTCTATCTGTTATTTATAATAGTTTTTAGATGTTTAAATAACTATTTACAACCGCTTACAACTAGATCACCATCGCAGAAAGTAACCAAGTTAACTTTTAACTTACTTAAAGAAGTTGAAGAACACATAAAATACGGAAATAATTTGAACCACAAAAATCCTAATAAAGATGATTTACAACAATAGGGATGAGGGAGGAGTTGGCAAGTGAAAGCGAGGTTAAAAATAAAAGCAATGCTTTGCACGTCATACAAGCGGCTCGCGTGTTGATCATATCATACAATTTACACCCGTACCTTAACATTTTAACACAGTCGTGACGAAGCGGCGTGCGGCGAGCGGAGGACGGCGTGCGGCGAGCGGAGGACGGCGGAGGACGGCGGACGGCAGGGTACAATTCCAACGTCGTTTGTCATCATATTTTTATTTACATGACCCGCTTTAAGCTCCATTCTGTTCTATTTACATAATATTTTTAATTGTCTCACAGCACGATAGCCACATAGTGCCGACGTAGGAACTTTAAAAATAGCAGAAGCACTTGGTTCGCATTTAAAATTTGTTTCCATTTGTTGGAAAAAGTTAGTACTGTGCATGTCGCATACGTCATTGGTAAAAACAATATTTCAAGGCAGATATTCATCAGGATCTGTGCAACTATATGCGAAACTTTATAGGGACATATATTTTATTTTACGTATCTCCGGAAATGCTGAACGGATTTAACTCAAATGAGGTATAGACGTACGTAGAACATAATCTGGAGGAACTACTAAATATGTTTATTTTTCAATTCTGCGCGGAGGGAGTCGCGGGCGACAGTTAGTTGTATTATGAACATATAAGTGAACACGTACATACGTAGCAATGTAATCAACACTCCACGTTGCCGACAAAATTAAAATGGTTTAATTTATTTTTTGTTCTTCTTCGTATTTAATATTTGTTCAGAGTATACGTGAAATATATGATTCTGATTGAATATTAGTGAGTCAGTTTTTACGGTTGTATTTGAAGGTTTTTACGTATGTGCGATGATTCCCCGCCCTCCTGATACAGGAAAGGTGTTGGTCATTTCAAGAGCAGAAAAAGTCATGATCAAGAGCTAATGTGATTATTTTTTATTTCATATGTTTAGGAAATTTAAAAGCGGATGAAACACAAACATGTGAGATGTGAGATAAATAAATAACATCATCCCAACACATTTGGTTAAAACACGGCGTAACTTAAATTTGCACCGCTCCAGCGCAGGCCCGCAGAGACTTGCAACTTTAAATTTGATTTACGTATTTAGCGGGCAGTGGGCACCGACTGGGCGGCGACGGGGCAGCGACGGGACAGCGACACGGCCACGCAGAGCCCAACTTCAGCCCAACATCGGTGTAAACCTTGCTCCTCAGAGAATAATTGAGGATACTGGACCTTGTATTAACTGATTGTTCAATGAATAAATAAGAACATCCAGTAGTTTTCAGTACTCAGTAACACTTGCGGTAGGCAAGAGTTATATGTCACAGACTCGCGCGATTCTAACCGCTCTGTAATTTTCTTATATGATTTTTTTACTTTCCTTCAACTTCCCTACGCTTATCAAGAAAATATATTTATAGCTAGCAACCGCCCGCGACTTCGTCAGTGCAGAAAATGTAGGCTATGATATGCCAGCTTGCATCATCTACCTTCCAGTCACAATCATTCATTCATTTAACATCAATTTAACATAACATGATTATTTATTGTTTTAATTAACACAATAATGAACAGTGCGCAATATTGTGTAGAATTATTGTTATGCTATTGAATAGTTATATTCTACGCGAATTACACCAAATAATATCTATGTTGAACGAGGTTTGCATTTCCTTTATTTTGCTATTAACGCTCCGGACGCTGTAAACTTTTTGGCAACAATACAAACGCGTTTATTCAAAACCATTTCCTCGGTTGTCAGAAAACGTCGCCAAGTTGCTACAAGTTGCGACATCTCGCGGCAAGTAGCGACAACCCGCGACCAACGGCCGACCTCATCACAATTTGCTACAGCTAGGACGAGCCTTCTAAGGATTATAGCTTTATATCACTGTCCCAACTTCTGAAACATTTTTGACACGGCGACGTTCGATTTAAATACAATTTCAAATAGAATTGTAGAATTTATACAAATTTTACTTTGAATTAATCGGATTTGCTTCCGTTTTCACTTTGGTTTCGGCAAATTATTTTTTTTTAATTTCATTGCCTGTCTTTCGGTTACCACGTGCGCCACATCTCACATCATTTCCTATCGTGGTAATCTATCACAGACAAATTAAAAGCAATAATTTAACTTACTTTTTTTATCGTAATAAAATATAACTTGATTTATCCTATAATTCGTTAATGTCCTCTATTAGAAAATAATGAACTTATCACAAATGAATCTAATCACAACTCACAGTCTGCTTTAATAAATAAGATATTATGATTTCCTGTAAAAAGTTATTTCACTTGACTTTTTACTATTATATTTATATCATATGGCGATAAGTAAAATGTAATAAAAGTAGTACAGTTTACATACTTTTATGTGAATCAGATAAAGGAAACTGTACCGTTTTCAGTTCGGGCTGGAGGCGGCAGCGCGGCACGGTGCGCTCGGGACTTATAACTTTAAAATTTGATTTACTTATTTAGGCGGCCGCGGCTCGGGCGATGTGCTGAAAATCTAATAAATATTCAAACATTAACCTGAAGCTGAGTTTACACAGGACACGGTGATATCAGCGGCAGGATGCGTTCCTCCAACTTTAACTGAAACTAGTAACGCTAAAATAACTAAACATGTAACACTTTTATATGACAATAAAAAAACATGGCTCTGCAACTCAGATACGGGAACTGAGATAAGATAAGTAAATTCTACTCCAGTACTCGATGCAGTAAGACGCAACCTGAGCGTACGCATACGTTTCAGTATCGGATGTCACCTTCAATACAACACTTGATCCTTTCGCTAATATTTTTCCAATCTACAGTAGATTCTTATTTATATAAAGTCACATTTTATGTTGCTGTTGCTTACAATACTTTTTTCTCTTAAGACTTAACGATATGTTTAAAGTCTTAATAATGATTTTAGAAACAAGTAAAGTAAAAAAAGTAACAGAGAAACATTTGATACGGTATCTTTTACTAACTTGATAAAATTAAAAAAAATATCGGCTACGAGATGTACGCGGACAATGAATGGCTGAAGGCTGATAGATGCATGGATGTAATAACGTCAGACGATCGACAAACGGTTGGACAAAAGCAGCTGCAGTTTAAAGCTTCAAACTGCTAACTTAAGAGGGATTTGTTCGTGCGGGTTGAGCTGTTTGCTTGACTTAGCAATCCCCCCCCCGCCCCCCACTCCACCACACATAGTTAACGTTTGGACAACAATAGCCCAATCAAGCAAGTTTCACAAGCATAAACACACAATTATATTCTTTGAACAGAATGTTAGTATGATTACAAGACGAAATGAAAAAGTGTAAATACTTTAACTTGTGATAAATGTATGGTAAAGTACTTTGACGTAACATGGATGAAGCAAAAGTTGGATAGCGCGTAAAACTCGCGCGCTTAGCGGTAGCTTGTTATTGAGCGCAACCTCCATGGCCGGAAATTTTTATTCCATCACTCTAAAAACTTAACAAGCTACTATATATTAATAAGTTTAAAAAAAAGTAACATAGGAGGGGGACAGCAGTTTGGCATAACAAGTTGGATTTTATAACAAGTTGCATAATTAAAATGTAGAGTCCGCTTTTGAAGGAACAACTTTTTAACAAGAAACGTTACTCGATTGCTTCTCAGTAAACTAATTTTCTGAGATATTAATGCTGCTCAATAGAACTTCCTAACTTCCTTCACTGAAGGAAATAACCTTTTTGGTTATTTGAAGACAGAAATAAAATTTTAATCCGACTTTACTACTTTTTGTAATTGAAATGAACTCTACTAAAAGTCGAATATTTACTTTCAGAAGTATATTATTCTTCATAACAAAATTCTTCATGTAAATTGACTCTATTTTATCAAATTCGGTATCTTTGAACTCATATTGCGAATATTGACAATCTTCTTGAGTTGTTTTCAACGTAGTTAATTTAGATGGCATGTCTGTGACGTCATAAGCGTGTTATTGCATGTGCATGCACGCCGCCACACGCAGCACGCCGCATGCCCGCACGCATCCCTTGCCGTTACTCGCTCTTTGCAAATCTAACATCACAATCGCGAACAACGTATGATGTGGCTGACTCTGGGCTTGTTAATGCAACTTAGATATACCGCCATTTAGCACGCGAACTCCTAATTATATTTAAAGGAAAGCCTAATCGCCTCGTGACTCGTTGTTAACGAGTATTAAAATTTAATTAATCTGTCAGATTATAAGTTATTTGACGCAAGATTCTCAGTTGATAGCGACGAGTAAATAGATAACCTACAAATAGGTTACTTTAAGTTGATTCTATTGAAGGTTGTGGTGTTAACATTTAGTGCAAATAGCACATGTGTGTGTGTGTGTGTGTTTATGCCTTAAACACTAATGTATTGCAAGAAACATTTTAAAAGAAATAATGGCAGTTTAAATGATATGACATAAGCTATATAAATATTATTTTATTTTTATTGTGGCTCCATAATTCATGTTAATGTGTAGAACAGTTTGAGCAACGCTATGTATGTGTAGCGAGAGCTGTTAGAGAGCGCGCTGTGGAATACAAAACTTGAATTTGTTCTGTGTAAGCGCTCGCCCGCTCAAAATTATAAGTTTAAATTTGATTTAGATGTCGGAGAAAGCGCGGCGGTTACATTCTACCTGATTTAGTCGCGAAACATTTAAACTCCTGTATCAGTATACTTACAGAAACTTCAATAAAGAACTTGAATTTATAAAAGACACGGTTTCATAGATATCATAGATTCTTTTCTTGAATTATTAATATGCCGTAGTTTTCCAATATGAAAATAATTGTAATTTTATATTACTTGTTGCAGGTAATGATGCCCATGTATCGCCCCGGCCCCGGCCCCGGCCCCGGTCACTCGCAATCAGCAGGAAAGCTAAGCTCATTAAATCATACATTAAACACTCATATTACTTACAAGTAATTAAATAATGATACCACAAAATTTATAGACAATATATTTAAGCGCACATTAACTGGAAGCTCGAGGTGATTAGGTAACGAAATTATATTGAACATAAATGAGGCCGGGAATTCCCACGAGAGCCGCCACTGAAACCTTTTGTTCGCTTATTTTATTTCCTTCGGATAACTTATTTATTTAAGCATACAATTTGTAGGTCATGTATGACTATATATATACTTGTCTCGGACTACATATATGTATGTACAGACTACATATTTAAAGGACACCTTAGCAATGTATGAACATTTATTATTGCTATGTTTGTACTTGGGGAATCTTATAAATATTATATTACCATTGTTCAGTGATTTTTACGTTATTACGTACGTGTGACTTTATCATTTTCCTGTTATTTCTTTCATCATGATTCAGTGTGCTGTGTATGTACATACATACGTGTGTGTGTGTGAGTGTGTGTGTACATACTCGTATATACGTTTCATTTACAATTCAATATAAAGCAGTTGATACACTGCCCCCGCGAATTGAATTTTGGGTCGCTATGTTTCCGGACCATTCGATTCGATTGGAAAAGTTTTGTGCGCTGTTTTGTAAATAACTTGTCCACACTTTGTTGTTATTCGGCTTCGTTTTCACCGATACGTTGCGCGACTCATACACTTATTAACAACTTGGGTTCTATAACTATTATATTATTTAAAAATAATTTATTATCAAAGTGTATAAAGATATATGTATTAATATAGTATCAAATCAGGCTTATGTTTTGATGTGCCTGTATTTTGTGTACATTTTGTTAGATCGCTTAAGTTTATAGACAATTTGCTCACAGAGCGTTCACAATGATTACATGCTCAGAGTTAGTGCACATAAAGTTTACACGTATTCCTTGCATTAAGTGCTCTTTACTTTAAGTAACGGTCTAAGAGAAAAGATGTTCGTTTAACTGCCGCCATCTGGAGACAATATTGAAATATTACTTTCATTGAATGATGTGTAATTTTGCATAAACAGATTCATATCAGTGTTTTAAATAAAATTGTTAATGTGTATAGGAAATGTTCGTGGTAGAGTACGTCCTCATAAAACGTTTGCAATTTTAAAGGTAAATCGCAGCATAATTATTAGGGTAAAGCAATTTGAAAGTGAATGGCAAGCTTTAGCGCGAACTTAAATTTCACAGCTTTATCGCGCGTCCGTACGTCTGCAGTAATAAGGTTAATTTTGATTTATGCCTTCCCCGACCACCCGCGGCCCACCTCTACTAATATTTTACTTATTTACGCTACCTAAAGAAACGCTCACGACAAAATGTTATTCTTCAAATTTTTATACTCGTAAATCGTATTCTTTCTCTATCCTATACGCTTTATATTCCATAAAATAAACAAATTGTGTTACTTATTAAGAAAAATCTTTATTATAACAAGAAATTATTTTAAATCGCAATGTCTACATTGAGGTGTTTAAATAACTAAATGGCTTATTATTGTGATTCGTTTCAAAAATATATAATATTTTCAGTAGTTGATATGTACATAATAATGAAGATCTGCATCTATGTCTAGTCTGCAATATGTACATGTATTATAGTAGGAAGCTCGTTTCGTTCATTTTACGACGATCGAGTTAACGACATTGTATGTGGGAGCTTATTGTGATTAGACGCCAGAAAGTTAGCGAACATAAAACTTAAAGCGATTCTCAGCTGAGAGCGACACATTATGAAGAAGAAACAAGAAAAAAGATTGTAACAGCGGCCGCTGCAAACTTATGTGACTACAGCGCTAAAGGCAAATTGAAGTTTGTGAGACAGTAAAATATTTAAACATTCAAAGACAACGTAATTGTATAAAAGTACATTTACATTTAAAATAGCTTCTGTTAGATTAAAAGACGGCAAAAATGCGTGTGTACATACATTTGTTTTGGGGAAACGTGTTACTCTGCGCCGCGCCGCGCCGCCAGCGCTGCTGCGACACGCCACAGAGCAGCTGACAGCTAGTTATCACATCGATTTGTTTAGATTTGTTTGTATTCATAGCAGCCGCTGACAGCTGCGACTCCGCTCGCACACTGAACTGTACAACAACACTGTACAGTTTTTACATAAAACATCTTGCAATTGAAATAAATGTTCCAAATATCCAGTGGAACAAGAAAATCTTCGAAACTTCAAATTCAAGAATTAAAACTTATATAATATAGTAGTATGTCGGACTTGATGTCAATTAATAAAAGTAAATTCTTGTTGTTATTCGTAGAAATATTGTTCCTACAATTTACTAGTAAAGTGAATTGTGTAGGCAGGCAACTACAATAAAGCACTATTTTGTGTTTGTAGTGTCAAGTTTAAATATTTAAAAGTTTAACTACAACACAACATGTAACTGCCCTGGCTGTTACATGCTGGCCGCTTACTGTATTAGTAACAATCAAAATACAAAGAAGGTCTAGAGTTAACTCAATGTCACGTAAAACAAAGCGCCTTCGCGAACGTCATCAAAGCGCCGCATCTGTTATTCAAAGTCCACTTTGTTTGACGGCCGCCATTGTGCCCCCGCACCCCTCGCCCCGTGCCCCACCGCGCCGCGCCTTGTCATACTCAATGCTGTTGACATTGAGACGAGCTCTTTGAACTAATGGAAGTTCACCGCAGATTCATTGTGAACCAGGAAAACCACAATTTGCATTTAATTATTGATCCCTGTTACTTAACTGTCTTGTCTATGATATTTTCCTTCCTTTGTTCCTTCATCAAGAGGGCAACACAAAAAGGCTTTTTTCTCAAAGTTTTATCGATACTTATTTCATAATTCTTACATTTATTTAAAATATAATAAATACTTGGGTAAGTTTAAATTCATCAACATTGCGTGACATAACAAAGCTCAGCCGATGAAAATAAAAGTGTACTGAACTAAACCCCACCCTCCCACCCCACTCAGCCCGGCCCGCAGCGACACCCTCATTCCAACCCTGGCAAAGGCTCGTAAGCGAATAACAACACATGACCGCGTTTTACGTAGCGACTACATTAAAGCGTACATTTCTGCCGACTGCTATAAAAACTCATGCGGCTCGCCGGTCGCCGGACAATGGTCGCCAGCCGCGGCTAACAAATTATAAACATTTATAGAAAAAAATATCCTCGCATGAAATCCTCACCTAATTACTTCCTACTTTATTGGCTAGTTTTTATAAATTCGAACATCAATATCACCAGACCTCCTACCTTTTAAGTCTGTTTGTGATCTAACGTCGTTGTCGCGCCACCATTGTCATTTCGCTACATTAGCAGTTGTAAGTTACTAATAAAGTTGTTGTAGTTTTGACTATGTAATGTGATACAATTATGGTTCATCTAAAATTATGCGTCAAGGGGGAGCACGGATTTCCGAGCGAAAAGTCGTATCACATTCAAAATACACAAAGAAAGCGTTCGTTAGGCGACATTCCCGACAAAGCGAAATTTGAAACGTTGCAAAAAGAAGTCGCTAACAAGCGGAGAGTCAGCCGCTGCCGAATAAATACAATTCAGTTTGTGTTTCCATTGCAAAGTGGATTTTCTTAGCGAGCGGCGGCGCCTTAACGAGTTATGTTGTTCTGACTTCATCTCATTTCATTTTGCTTTTCATCTCGACGAGCTTCATTTTTGGCAAAGAAAAAGCAAAATGTTGCAATCATTTCAATACTTTAGCCTTCTCTAATAAATTTATGATACAATAATACAAGCAGGTAAGACACAAGATATCGTTATTCCACGAAATGACTGCACCCACCGTTAACACATCGCGGTAACAGTAAGTGAAGTGGACAGAAAGCAAGTTGCGACAAACATATATACTGACGAGACATATAAGTAAACATTTAATAACAAACGCCTTAAATATAGTTTTATGACACGTGAAATTGAATTTTATTTCAGGTTGCGCGGCGAGTCCTTAAATGCGGTCGCGTGCCAAAACATGTAAGATTTCTGCGGTATTTTAGATTTAACCTGGCGCTGGCGTCTACAGCGAGATGATATCGCTTGTAACCAAAATAATATTTCAATTTTATTCTAGTTGAAAGTTGAAAATATGTCTGAAGTAGGTTTGTACAATAATACGATATATTCTATAATATATCGTCAGTTGTAAAAATATGAATATATAGGTGTTAATTTACTTAACTTTTCTAACCACCCAGTCCACTGTACAACAGCTACCTACGTGTAGTCAATGTTTTACAAGTCATTCTCTGTTTATAACTTTGAGATTTATATGTATATATTTAAAGGTACGTTTTCCTAAATAATATTATGGTTTTAGAGGTATTTTAAGAAATTTATAAGCCAATTACGTCAACATTGCAATATTACTTGAAAATGTAAAAAAAAACATCCGTAAATAAATCTGAAATAAAAGTAAAATTGTCTCTTGATAAAAACCGGGGTGCGAGCAGTGTGGGAGCGGGGGCAGGCGCGGCGCTAGGGAGGGGAGGGTGTAACAAGCGGAGGGAATCGGTTGATTTTCCAAATTATTTCTAATGAAATTTAGTTTCGCTTTGGAAGTGAAAAGCGGATTCGTTATAAAGAGAGTCGCGTAACGAGTTCAGTTGTTAGTCGGCTACTCTCCGACGACGACGACGACGACGACGACGACCTCTCGCCTGCGCTCGCTTTCTTACTTATTATTCTGTCAATTCTACGTAATGGAGGAAAAAGTGTAACATAGGCTTTTCACGGCCCACCGCCTGCCGGTCCTCCCCGGTCCGGGCGTAGCGTACAAATAACAACAGTAACATCAAATGGAGCACTATTCATAAAATATACATATAATACACACAATATATCATATCATGTTCTCAAGAAGATTTCTAAAAAGTAACACTTAAGTCATATGTTGTTTGGCTTGTTTTGTGTTCTAACTGTTTATTTTGTTCACTATACTCTTACAACGATATGGTGTTCAATATTCATAGTATTCATATTTATGATTTACACCGTCCTCTTTCGTATTTTTGCAAAAAAAAAACAACACGCTTTGTGTGTTCATTTACTGAGATGAATAACGTGTATTTGCATGTAAAATGTCCCGGTACAAAGTATTAACTCCTTATTTTGAAGTACACAGTCGTTATTTATTTCCAGTCATTTAGGTGCAAAATTTACGCGACATCCGAGGGCGAGCAGGCAGGCGGCCACACGAGGGGCGGCGCGGGCCGGGCGCTACATTCGGGCAACTCGTGATGGCTCTCGCATAAATATCTCGCGCAAAAACAACAGCCACGGAGATGGGCACATCAATCACAGTTTCGTAACGTAGCGTAAGCAGCGTTAAGTGAATCCAGAGTGCTGCTCCACAATGTTACGTCGCGTCACCAGCACATCACATAGCATCACCGCCTACTCTCACACTCACACCTCTTCATCCTTGAAAACCCGTAGGTATAATAGGTATAATTACGTCAAGATTTTTAAATATTATGTTGAATTTCAACAGTCAGTGGAATGCATTTATCTATACGATGATATAGTGTCGACGTCATTGTCATATTCATACAAAAACAAGGTTAAATAAGCATAAATTCCATACATCCTTCGCATTGGAACGATAATATTGTGTTGAATAACTGACGTCACATGCCGTGCCGTGCCCAGTACCTTCATATACGTTGTAATACCGGCCTGTGGTGACGGTGTCGCGGCTGAAGTGCGACACATTTAACGCGTTGTAGCGAAGTACGGAATTGGTGGCGAGGGGTGAGGGGTGAGGGGTGAGGGGTGAGGGGTGCGCGAATATTTCTCGCGTAAGTTTGAGCTTTCATTTGTTTTGTCAGTACAAAAGGCGGTGCGCGAGCTCGGTCTTACCACTCTGGAACCCGAATATTACTGCTGGCTGTTTAGAATAATTATTATTCCACGAAATTAATGCCATATATACATTCCTGGAAATGTTATAAATACAAAACACCATAAAATTATCTAGTTAATAGCTATACTTGATTTAATTAATAAATATTGCGGCCTCTCTCTTCAGATAAATCGTCTATAAGTTTGTTGTCCCTTGTGGCAGCTCCTTGATATATCTTGGTATATCTTTGGCATATTTAACTTATTATGACATAATGCTAAAAGGTCGATTTGAATATATATTTGTATGTTCAATTGTGTTCTAAACAATGATTCAAAGGCGAAATGATAATCTGACTGTAGGAATAAGTGGCGTGCGGCCGCTGGCGACGTGCCAACCTATAGCTGTAACCAGCCCCTCGCCCCAGCCGCGACCCCGTCCGCACGGCACCGATACTAGCAGTGATATGATGAAGTACAAATCATACGGTGGCTAAAAATGAAATTTACTAGTCATTTAAACTGTTGCTTTATTTAAAAATAAAAATTGTATAACTAAGCAATATTGAGACGAATTCGAGATCTAATCATTCCAGCGACTAATGTGACAATGCCAGGACGCAGCACCGCGCGCGCTGGCATGTTGCGCCAGGAATTTACGATTGCGGTCGCCATACTTTGCTAATTATGCTTCCTTGTGCTCTCTTACTCTCCTGCAGCCGCATTCTAGATACAGAATTTCAACAAACAGTGAAATGTATAATATTTGTTGTCCCTGTTTCCTTCCCCCCTATTGATTTGCTTTCTAAGTTATTAGCTGGGTTATTGAGTGTTGCTGCGTCTATGTTAAAAGTAAACGCTAGTGAAATAACTGCACATATGAACATTGTAGCGGTGTTAAGGCTCGCTAGTGCAGTGCTTCCGGACTCTATATTAATAACACATAATTCAGATCGCTCTCATTGTTATGCAATTCGGTTTAATTAGTGGCGTGGTGCACAGCGTGAACATTGTCACACAACAATTGTGCGCGACTACGACGAGCACTGG
This sequence comes from Papilio xuthus, assembly GCF_000836235.2. NCBI lineage: Eukaryota > Metazoa > Arthropoda > Insecta > Lepidoptera > Papilionidae > Papilio > Papilio xuthus. Next base: position 6,750,017 of record NW_013532703.1, on the reverse strand, counting down.
AAATGGCTCCAACTTTCAGCTTTTACGGCCGCAACTTAAATGTAATGTTTGTTATTGTGGCGCCCACATAAATCGTTTGAATGCGAACCGCTTTGAACACGGAGTCGGTTCACAAATTTAGCTATTTACTTTAGGTACACTTCACATTTATAACTTAACCTTATTTATTTTAGTCTAACTAAAGTAGTTATCAAAGGAGTCTTTAAATATAATACACGTTTCAAATAAGTGATGCAACATCATCCCGAGCCCATACGAATACGTTTTCTATCATGTGCGTAGATGTTAAATAATAAAAACAAAGATGATAATGACATAGTTGGTGATTATCAGCGCTGTGATCGTTTGTCCGCGGTTTGGCAGCGCGCCCGTGTTATCTGTGACCGCTCAGATACGTTTGTAGCGTGCGCATTGTATTCGTGCCTGGCCGATTTGCTTTTGTTGCTTATTCGGCCTCCGCTGTTGCCTTTTTCTTTATCACTATGTTATTTGTTGTTGTTTATAATATCACAAATGGAATCCTATCACGATCACCTTTTAGCATACATTAAAGTATCAATGGACCGAGTGTTCAGCTTCAATATATATAAATTTGCAAATACTACATCGATCACTCTTTTTCTGATTCTACATGAACGTTTTCGCTCAAATGGCTCGGTTGTGAGGAGAATGGTTACTTAAAGCGCGGCTCACTTACAATGTACAGAGTAACACAATGCCAGCCGGCATCTGAACGATATTTCCATAAGCATCGGCGGAGGAATGTAAAGTAGCAGCGTGTTTGTGTTGTGTTGCATCGCAGCCGGGAGTGGCGCTGGCGACGCTCGTGCTGCACTCCTGGGACCGCACTTACATTTTAAAGCTTCTTCCAAGTAAATGTTTCTCTAGAACTTGTTTAAAACGCGCTGAAAGCATGTTTATCATTTACAATATATCTTCGAAAAATTCGTACCCTATCGGGGTGCACAACATGCATTTTTATAAAATTGGACTAATTCTCACTAAAATATTTACCCCTAATTTTTATGCGTTTTAAAATAAAATCAATGTTATCCTCGAATAAAACTCTTCGTATAACCTATCAGCACTATCATTTTGTAGCCTCGAAGTTAAATAAAATGTTTATTAAATAACGGTTAATATTTTACGAGCAAACATCGTCATCGTGCGACATCTGTCAGCGTGCGCGCGACGCGACACGACACACAGCACAGTCCGATGTTTAATACACCGGCCAGTACTATTATAAATGTTATCTTAATGCATTACTGTTCCCTTGTACTGCATGTATTATGTTGTGGTAGCCATTTGTATTTCAATCTGGAAACTCAATTGTAGTTTTTCATCTTTAATTATCAAGACAAAATGCGCACTTTCTGAATAGGACTGATAGTTATACCTGGTCCTACAAAGTAATTTACTGTGATTCTGATATAAAACTTAGCTTTTTAACGATACGTTACAGTAAATGGCTGGATGTGTTATCGGTGAGTGCGGCTGTGCAGGCAGGCAGGCAGGTCACCATACACACGACCATAAAGATAACTTATAATGACATAGTTTAGTTTAATGTGGGGATCTGGCGATGGAGAGTGTGCGGGGTCGCGGGTGTGCATTGTGTTACCACAGTCCAGTTCACTAAACGCATAACGACCAGATAATCATGTTTATATAATATAACAGCTACAGATCCGCGCGTTACGCCGCTACATTTTAACAAATACGATTGTTGCTGAATTTTAAATTGTAATTTTTTGGTAAACATATTTGCTTCTTATTAAAATTGGGCAAACAATATTTTAAAATGTTCATGATATGGTATTATATATAACTGGTAAATAAATGTGTGTTCTGTGTATGCATGTGTGTGTGTGTGTGTGTGTGTGTGTGTGCAGGTACACAGTTACATTTTGATCATTTTTAAAATAGCTTATCAACATAGAAAGGAAGACAAACGAGCGATACGATATTGTGAGCAATATCCGGCTGCTGCGAGCGAGCGCCCCGCCCCGATACAAACATACACACGCTTACGACGCTTAAAGTTTACGTCTGTAAATATACATACATCTTAAGCAATTATTATTATATTATATTTACAGTTATCTTAACATTACGTAATAACTGTTCAAGTTAATTATATGTAGATAGTTATTATAATTAATATAATAAATTTGAGAAGATGGTACTGCTGCAAAACCGCTCATAAATTCATATTCAGTTTATTAATGAACACATACAGTGCGGTATAATTATAACTTTTCACAACGTATTTGAGCTTTATTCGAAAAATTATAATACTTTGTTAAATTGAAAGTTTGTTTAAGCGATTAACATTGAGCAGCTCTCTCTCTCTCTCTCTCTCTCTCTCTCTCTCTCTCTTGCTCGTGGAGCAAATAATTTCGCGTTGTTTTAAATTTAACGCTCGAAGTGGGATTAACAACAATAATACGCTTTGATGTTTTAACATTATAAACTTTGTGTAAGCCTTTTGTTGATGTTATGAACGAGCTGTACACCTATTATTGACTTGCGCAAGTATCGTACTTGTACTTATACCTACATATATATGAAACACATGTGATATGTTGTGTTGTGTAGGACAGGAAAGTTTGATGAACATTACTTCTACTTCATCGGTCACAATTCAGGCTTCAAAACCACACCATTAATTATTAAAATTATTATAAATATTTCTTTTAAATTAAATTAGTTTTGAGCGTTGAATATTAGTCTTAATTAGCTAAGGTGACACGAGGGGTGAGGCGGGGGTGAGGGCGTGGGCGGGGGCGGGGGCGGAAGCGTGATAAATGACGCAGCTTGAGCCTTAATTACCTACAAATTCAATCAAGATAGGTACAAGAAATTGGCAAACCGACGATTTCATAGTGCAAAAATTAGTCGCCTTTTTACTGAGGAAGCGTGCGTGCCGGAGGCCTAATTTTAGACCTCTAACTTTTCCCTTCTCTTTTCTTATAAGAAAGGGATGTGAAGTTTAATTTGACAGGAGAGATTGATTTGACAGAGGAGAGGACGTATAGGAGGCAGAAATGTCCCCCTTCTGTGGGTCATGGCAACGCATATGCAAATGGAAATGTCTTTGATCAACTGTCACTTCGCTATTTTGGTGAATTTGAGTTGCCATTGCTCGTATGCTACCTTTTGCTGTAAAGGATAAGGGAAAAGTCTAGCAAGATACATAAATGTAGATCTAAGAAACTCTGAATTTATCAATTCATTTTACAAACTCGCTTCCGCAATATTTATCTTACTAAAAGGAATTGTGTACATTAACATTTTGTAAAATTAAAAGAAGATTGTAAAATCGC
>NW_013532703.1:6714019-6746502 GCF_000836235.2 Papilio xuthus | reverse complement strand
AAACTCTGAATTTATCAATTCATTTTACAAACTCGGTTCCGCAATATTTATCTTACTAAAAGGAATTGTGTACATTAAAATTTTGTAAAATTAAAAGAAGATTGTAAAATCGCAGTAAAAGTTATAACAAGTTGCGTAACTTCTGGGAGCGGGGTTGCAGTGTGCGGGTAGCGGGTAGCGGGTAGCGGGTAGCGGGTAGCGGGTAGCGAAGTTCAAAGCCGAGCCGAGCTGCACTAAGATGAGATAAATTGGCGCGTTACTTCCGCGACCGCGAGTAATTAAGGCGGTTGAAACGTTGCCTCGGCAAAATGGCGACTGTGCTGTCATGCAGAATAACGTATACATTGCTATATTTTAATTAGAGGTAAGTATGAAAAGAGGAGAATGTAGGAAGATGTTAATCTATAGTTTTATTTATTTTATAAATTTACAATATATTGTTATTAATTATGAACTCTAACATTTTTATATAATATTTTAAAATAAAATTAGTAAGTATGTATTTAACATCTTATTTAATCTAATAGGTAATTCAATTTATATTTTAAGCTTAAAATGAAATTTCATCAACTGAATTCTTGAGTCGAAGTTCGCTGTCTATTTCTCAGTAAAGAAGTTATGTTTTTCTCCGAATAAATAATTTGGATTCTGAAAACCATAGCCTTTGAGAAAACAAATTGAGGGATTCCACAATTTCAATTTGAAACGTAATCTATTATTATCGAAAATACGCCGCTGACTGAAATGATTGTTGCTGAATGTCACAATGACTTCCACTCACTGACATGACATCCTCTCTAATTATATACATTTTTATACAAAATGAATTGATTAATATTTCAAACAATATTTTTTAACTAAAACAAAACAAATAACTGGTTATAGACAAACACAATAAATAATTAAGTGATGACATCACGTTTGTTTGACAGGTGATTAAGTTGACAGTGAGCATATCGGTTGAGTGGTAGTGGTGGTACGATGAGTACGCGAGGTCTCCTCGCAGCAGCCACCTCACTGCCGACGCTCTCAATAGCACCGCTTAGCAAGTTAATACCTCCAAGAAATACGTCATTTACATATATAGTTGAACCGATAAAACAATACCACCTTGTACAAACACATTGCTTCAATATTGGCAATTAATCGAAATATTATAAATTATCAAAATGTTTTTCAATTTAGATAAAATCTAAACGAGTTTATCGCGCATACCTACTACACATCCAGAATTTAGTACTTTTTTGAGTATATATGTTTTATCAAAGTTTTATTTCCTTCGCTATAATTATCAATAGGATTCACAAGTTTCACTTCAGTCCACACATATATAGCTAAAATCTAGGAGACATTTGTATTTTTATGATACTATATTATAGCTATACCTAGTTTGCATGTACTGTTTCTTAGTATTGTTGAATAATGTGGCGTTGTCGCACTGGTCGCCGCGCTGGTGGTCGCAGCGCAGCCGCCGCTCACTATAATAACACCTGTCCAGCTCGGCGTTCCACACTTCTAAAACGTGTATTAGTGACGTTCGATTCACGTTTTCAGCAAGATTTGACCACAGCGCAGCAGCACGCCCGTTGCTATGAATCGTTGCTCCTTTAAAAAAAAAAATTATCTTTCTAGTTTGCATAATGCTTTGCTGTAACGAGCTTTGTCGTCAACATTTAATGGATCCACATAAACTTTATTAATATAAGGTTAACGAGTGGCTTTATTGAGTTCCATAAAGCTTTTGAAGTTATAAAGGTTGGTTGCGCACGCCCCGCGGACTCCCGCAGCCCCCGGCAGGATAGCTTAAAGCTATGTGGTCATTTACTTTGGGGACTTTTCAACATAAAAAATTGAAAGGTCACTTTAAAATAAAAGAAATACATAGAAGCAACATATATAAATTTTCTAAACAAAGTAAAACACAGCAAGCGCCGCTTTCACGGCGTCACATGGAGCACATGACACTTCGCACTGTCTTCCGGTTTCGCGATTCCGACGTAAATCATTCCGCGACCGCAAATATTATCCTCTCTGCTTCAGTTTGTTTGTTTTCCTTTAAATATATTGAATATTATGTTAAACTCACGATACATATACCCGAATATATAAGATTATTATTCATGATCTTGTCAATAACAAGAGAAAAAACAAATTTAAGAAAAATTGAAAAATTAAGTCACATTTAACCTATTTTCCAAAAGAGGGTTACGTAAAATCATGAAGTAGTGTGGAATACGTGGCGGGAATGTGAATGGCTCGCAATTGAGATGGCGTGTGCAACGAAATGCTTTATTTTATTACACAAATTCATTTAATTATAATAAAAGATAATATTGTCGTTGACAAAGTTACAAGATTTGTTTTCTTTTTATTTCTATATAACTATTGTTAGAACAATTAAATATGAAACATTGGGTATACATAAGTATTGGAGTGCTCTTCACAACAGTAGAGGCGGCAACGTTCACAAACATTCACACATGAAGCTCAGCTGATTGTAATCATTGTGTAAATTAACATAATTAAATTAAGCATGTGGACGAGGTGCGGGATGCGGGGTTCCGGGTGAGGTGTGTGCGGTGAAGGGTGCGGGTGGGGGGGTGCAACTGTTTCTTCAGGAAAATAATGTTTGATTTGACACAGCAACAGCACTCATATTTTATAGCGAGAGAGTTAAGGAGTTGAACGGCAGGCAGCTATAGTCTGCGTGACGTCACGCATCACTCACTGTCACTCTGTGTCACTCCGCATCACACGGTGGTTGGAGCACACCCGAGCGGAGGCGGCAGCGGCGGTGACACACATTGTGCACGCGGCTGTATGTTTAAAGTGATACTGATGCTGTTACACTACCGCGCATAACAGATTTTGTGTTCGTCACTTTGTAAATGAAATTTAGTTCAGAAAAAACCCCAATTTGTATTTAAAATGTATGAAAAATATTTTCTATTACATTTATAACCAGCGGTCACCTTCACCCACCAACACGACTTCACCTGACCGGAATTAAATAAAATTGATCGTCGTTATAAGTATCGTAAAATAAATACATCATTTTTGGTAATATGTTTTTTTTTTTCAATATAACAGAGACATTATAATTTTATTAAGTTATTTATAGGTATTTACATACACACTAAATTGAATTTGTTTTTGCACAATACTTTTGTGTGCGTACTTTTGGGTGTAAATAAAACAATCTGCCTCCGCGTGTTCCTACTGCTGGTGCATGGCTGTCGAGACAAAATGAGCAATTGTTGCGCCGACGCCGACGCCGACGCCGACGTCGCAGTTATAAAAACGCCGCTGCGGCCGCTCCAGATGGCGTTAAGCTCGCACAGCGCGGGGCGGGGCGGTGCGGGGTGCTGTGCGCGGGGCGCAGCGTACACACCCGCTTGATGTCCCAAGTAATCCCCAGCCTTGATTAAAATATTTTAGGACGCGCCAAAGGAATTCCTATTTTAAGTACACCTTCAAATGAAGTCAAGACATTATCTCTATCATTATATGTGAAGAAAACACACATTGTTGCCTTTATGAAAGTTGAAGCAAACGAGGAGTGCACACTCTATCACTGATGAAGTCAGTAAATTTAGTAATATTCTCTGATAATGTTATTAATGTTACAATAAGTACTTTAAAGTGTTCTATATCTTTAAATAAAATAATTATATCCATTCAATGAGCTTTAACGAGTTTTGCAAGTTTTATTAAAATCTAGCGGCGAGTTTTCAAGTTAGCGTTTACCTTGCTTGTTACTTTCAAATTCACACATAATTACATTTTTTATTAGTATTCTTAATTAAAGTTTTTACTTTCGCTAAAATGTTGGTACTTGTACTAAATTGTTAATGAATGAGGTGCCGCAAAAGTTAATTTCTTATTAAAAGTAATTGATAATTAGAAGTTAATATTAAAATTATTTACCTTACTTAATAAAATTCTCAATGACCTATGTAACAGTGACTTGAAAAAAACTTAAACATTCAGGTGATAAAATTCAATGAAACAAACAAAATTATTGTGCAATAATTTGCTTAATGTTCACTTATAATCCAGTAAGTAAGGCTCGTACACACGTACGTACGTACGTACACATATTATAAGAGGAGTTGCCCCTTTTGAGATTAAGCTGCGCTTTGATTGATTGCGCATTCGAAGTCAGTTTGTTTATGAATAAGAAAAAATGGTGCGAGTGAGGTTCATCTAGGCACTGCTGCAACACAACACTTTACCGCTTTTATTTTAAAACAGTAAAACCGCTCTAAACTCACGGGAAGTATTAAAGAAAACTTTTGTAAGATGTTGTTATATCTCACAAAAATCAAATTTAGCATTGTATTGTATACACACACACACACACAATAATGTATAATTGCCGCTTTTACAAAAAATCATTTAAGCAACGAATGAATCGTTTATCTCTGTACAAAAACGGAGTTTCTTCATTTCGCTGCGTTTTTACCAAATTAATAGATTTCCTCTCGATTCGCAATCCCGGAGCCTCGGAATGCGTAATGGCGCGCCGTTTCATAAAATTGCTTAAATCTTCAACTTTGAAGCGACTTTTAGTGAAATTACAATTTAATCAATACAAAATGAAGCTTGAAAGATCAAATCTTAATGCTTTTTACTTCGTCGAAATTTAAGGCAAAATAAAACAAAAAGAAATGACGACTTAAAATACACTTTAGGCATATATAGGCATCCGAAATAATTATTGTGCACAGAAAAATGGGCCAGCCAATGCGGCCGATAATTTGTGCGTCGTATCGAGCACCGATATGTATACAATAATTAAGCTCCAACTCAAATTGGAGTCCGCAATTCGAAATTTTCGAATAATTTTAAATAACGTCGCTACAATCGTGAAAATCGTCAAAAGAGCGAAGAATTTTAACGCAAATTATGTCCATTTTATACGTGGCGATGCGTTGCATTGCGTTGCACGAATACTGATTCAGACCAGCGAATACGAATAATAATGTAACAGGATTTTAAAAGTACATCACAATGTAACCGAGAAATGTATTTTTATCGTCGGCCGAAATAAAAAAAGTAAAAAAGAAAATGAAGAACTAGACAATCTCGCTATTTGAAATTATTTAAATGTAATAGCATATAATGTGCATAATCAACAAATATTATTTACAATACAAAAGGTTTTTCTGCAATAGCTACTAGACTTTACAACAATTTGTCTGAGTGTATCACTTTGTAACACTCCCATTATAATTCTTTTATTGAAAAGTCGAGATTAAAAAATTATAAAAACACCCTTCGTTGGAAATATTTAATCTAAAAATAATATAAAGTTATAAAAAAATCCCTCGCATACTGTTTGAACGTACATACATATGTATGTATGAATGTATGTATGTATTTGTAATATGTACAAAGATGTAAGGGAGCTGCGTGATGTGGACAGACTCAGGTTGACTGAGACATCGCATCACGAGCGCGCATCTGTGTAGTGTGGTGCAGTAAACACATTTATTCTTATAACTAAATATTGAAATCCTTGCGGGCAAATTAATCAAAATATTGAGTGCCGATACAAGGCCCTGAGCTGGGAGCCGAGCGCCGGCTGCCGAGACCCGGCCGCTGAAGAGTTTAGCGCATCCTGCCTTTACATAACTAATTAGATCCGTTTGTGAAATGCGATGATCATATAATTGCATGTGCAGTTCCCGGAGCATGATAATAATACGGAATTAATTACATTTTTAATTGTGTTACATTTTATTTACTTTTGACTGACCAAACTGTCGTTTCAAAACCAACTACCTAAGCTACTTTTTTTTCGACTTTAGGCGCGAGGCGACACTAGACCGACACCGAATCTCCCGCAACTGTAATAACGCGCCAATTTATTTTTAGTCGACAGTTTTCTACGCAGCCTTACATCATAAAATCTTGATTACAGGACAGCGTTCGCGGTCGTTACCTTGTCTTAATTCTCTTCTACCGTTATGCTGTGTACGCAACTGTGTGTATGTATGTCTATATGTAGTATGTATGAAAGGCAGAAAATAATGCGAACAATGAGCACCAACATTATTTGTATAAATGTTCAGAGCCATCTGAGACAGAGAAACCAGATCACGAACACATTGTATAACACTGTACGGTAAAAGCTAATAGACCAATATTATATTTGTGTGCAATATTTAATAAATTTCTTCATAATACATACAAATGCTCATGCATTTGAGAGAGTCGCTGCAGCGCGGTGTACAAATAGAACCAGCTTCACAGACGGAATAACAATTATTCATGCATCTGACAAACGTCTACAATAAAGCAGAAAAGAGAGCTTACAATGTGTATTTTGAAAAATAAAATATTTGCACTTCAAGTCTAGTCTAGTTTTGAAATGTCCGTGGAATGTTAATGCTTTGCACAGCCAAGGTTTTACCATCTTTTGCTAGCAACAGCACTTACCGCCTGCCGCCTGTCGCCTGTCGCCTGATGCTTGTTACCTGTCGTCTGTCGCCTGTCGCCTGTCGCCTGTCACTTGTCCGCTGCACTACGCTGACGCCGACAACAAACTATAAACGAAATTCAAAGCCTTAAGTTGTTCAAGGAAACTAGCATTTTCCTATTGAAATGAATTCTGTTACACAAGAAATTATTATAAATAAAAATCTCCTAATACTTTGACATGATAAAGCGGACGTGAGTATTTTGCGGCCTATAGGTGTGTAACTGCGGCTGACGCGGCACGCGCACCTTTTATATACGCGAAAAATATTTCTGTTTGCGTTCGTTATCACCCATTCAAAGGGGAAAATAATAAACGCTACTGAGAGGCGAGTTTATTATTTCACACGCAGAACAAACGTGATACTTCATAAAAATGTTTTGTTAAAAGTTTCAAAAGTTGTGTGTGCGCACTTTTACATTATATCTTACGTTATATCATGTTTTATAATATTATTTATTATCATTATTGTCAAATTGAGTGCAACACAATTTTTCAAATAAAAAATATCATACAAATGAAGTTATAGCATAGTTAGCGTTATGTTTTACATAAGTGAATAGGACTAAAAACATAAATTCTTAATAAACACACTCGTACTGCTATAAAGATGTACAAACACACAAACATTCAGCAGTTAATTAAATAAAAGTATCGTAAAATTTTATCATAATTGAAGGTGATTTAATTGCACATTACTGAAAATCCTCTTCTGAATTTCTATTTACATCGGAGTGGTTAATGAATGCCGTTTGCCGGTTATCGTGCTCCGGATAACCGGATTTAATTATTGCGTTATCCGGGTGAGATTGTGTAAACAAGTTTCCGAGTGGAATTTTGTAGTGTGTGTGAGAATGTGCTGTCAACTATACTCGGCGTTGCGTGGCGCGGCTCCGCGCGACGCGGGTGCGTTGCGTTACTTTGATGCTAGGGTTAAACAATAACTTGTAATGAAACAACAGTTAAAAATTTAAATTAACGGTGACATAGACATGCTGATATTGTGTCACAACTACATTTTATATCTTTAAATGAGCAATTCTTGTACATATATATAATTGTAATCTCGGAATCGTCTCCAACGATTTTCATAAAATTTAGTATATGGGGGGTTTCGGGGACGATAAATCGATCTAGCTAGGAATCATTTTTAGAAAATGTCATTTTATTCATGTTTTATCGATAATCAACTTAAACATTACCTTAACTTTTTCTATCGGTAAGATCGAAAAATATGAATAATATTTCATCATTTTATTAGTAATTCGTACTTAAATATAATTTCCAAAAAACACAATTTAAAAAATAAAATACCGAGCAAAGCTCTGTCATCCAGATTTTTCAATTTTATGTGAGAACACATTGATATTGTGCAGACGCCGGCGGGGCGGGGCGGGGCGGGGCGGGGTGTAAGTGTGAGCACCACAAAGTCAACTTGTATGTAAATTTGTGTCGTAAACTGCGTCGTAAGATACTGGAGGGGAAGCTGAGACTATTGTTATTTTGCTAAATATTTATGTTTTCCTAACTCCCCATCAAACTATACTATATAGTAACATCGAAGCGTTATTATTATATATAATGAGTCATGGCGCCATGATAGCTCTACGTATTAGCGTGCTATGTAAACACACATTATATGTACCTACATTGAACTCGACGTATAATATATAATACATCAGTTTATCGTAAACAATCAGTTCTTCTTAGAACATTGAACGTAGACTAATGATAAAGCACAGAAGACTAAATGAAAAGTCTTCATTTCGTGTGTTGTAGTTTTATTTAAAAAAAAAACATCTTACATCAATCCCCAAAGTATCCTTCAACATCGCTCATAGAAGTATATAACAAGAACATTATGACTGCAGAATTGTTAAATGTACCTCTATAAATATTTAAATACTCTTCATATGTTTAACCATTTTTGTTGGTTATATTTTTTTAACAAAGACCCAAACATGCGCAGCTGTCCTACAATTATTTTCGCAATTCTATTAAGACACGTCTCTGCGTATAAATTAAACTATAGGTGCGCGCACCTCTGCGAGCACGTTGGTACGAGGGCCAGAGGGGGGAGACTTTTACGAGTCCTCTTTGTGAGCTGTAAAACACTCGGAGGCTCACGTTCATTTAAGATGCGCATTTAGTGTTTCATTTTATAAGCACATAAAGATTAGACGAGTAGCCCACCCCCGTGCTCCCGCGCCCCCGCGCCCCCGCATCCCCCGCATCCCCCGCATACCCCGCCTCCCCACATACTTATTAATACTCCAATTCGATAATGCGCGTGGCATTACAGCTCAGTGATTTTCACCGAAAACTGAAGTTAGTTGAAACTAACACAACTAAACCTACCTAGTATTGAATTTTATAGCATCAGGATGAAGATCTCGCCCGATAGAGCGGTCACCCGCAATTCAATAATAAATTAAGTAACAATGAAGCACTAAAAATACATAAAAGTAAAGTAAGCATTTCTCCGATCGCAAATTTAATTCGGCGCTTGTTCTTTTAGAAGAATTCCTCAGAAAACCCATAATATTTCAGCAACAATTCCCGTCCGTTTCGCAATTCCCAAGCCCCCTTCACATCGCTCCTGCCACTTGACTGAGCTTCGATTTCATTAAATATTTCTTTTAAAATGAAACACAGATCAATTAAACAATTTTCCGTTTAGAAAAATTACGTATTATGAAACATCACTCGCTTAAGAACCGCGGCATCAAGCGGGGCTAGCCTGACGACACGGCATTATTTCTGTCACCCCGACTCACCCGAGCACTGGAAGTGATTGGAACGGGTCACAGGAACATAACTTATCTCGAAATCAATAAGTTATTTTGCGAGTTATTTGAAGTCATTCCTCGGTCCGTGCAATGTGCTCGCCAATATTGCGCAAAGCAAATAGTCCGTATTTAATTTAAAGAAACATGTTGTTAACATATATCCTTACATACGAGCTGACAAAGCTGTTATTTACACCGGGTGGTATGGTATTCATTTGCTTCTTATGATAGTGTACGCCTCATTACCGGCTCCTCACCTCCCCCGCACACCGCCCCGCACACCGCCCCGCCCCGCCAGCCCGCACCGGCCGGATAACTGGCGTTCGATTTACACATACACGATACCATTCCGTGTGACAGCAGACACGCGATCGCACCATGGAACTAGATTGCTTATCTAGTGGTGTCAACAGTGCCGACAGTCAGCGGCGGCGGCGCGGCGCTACGCTCAAAGCCAGCCTGCAATGGAAGTGAGATCTCAGAACCTAACTGAATGTTTACTTTATCTCTTAACTTCTACATAAAAATCACTGAAGCTTTTATATGAAACCAATGACCATAAAACATTGAATTTTGTAAGCTACGTTATCATATCTACCTTTGCAGAAGGTTCTCGATGTAGGCATAATAAATTGCAATTTTTGTGCAATAAAATTATGGTTGCACAAAAGTGCTGTATTCATACTTTTTTTTCAACAACTTTATTATCCAGAAAATGATGAGTTATCTGTTACCTTCGCTTGTTGACAGCGAGTAAGGTGTCAGTGGCAGGCGCGAGAGACGATGCGGCGGGGCGGCGGGGCGGCGGGGCGGCGAGGCGGCGGCGTGTAATGGTCCAGAAAGATACACGCGTGCTGTGGTGCATTTTTCAGCGGGGAAATTTATGTTTTATAAATTTTGAGGAGAATTTGTTGGTTCATTACGATTTATGTATGAATAAAGAAAGTTAGACGGCTCACAACGGAGCTGTCAGCAATAATAAAACTAAACATGTGAAGAACTTAATAGCCACAAACATAACCGCGACTGTAATGCACGTACATGCACTTACAGTGCAGACGACCAATTGATATTGCAGGACATAATTTATGCCATCGCAGTACATCAAACAATTGCACCACGTAATTAGCAATTGTGTGCCGAATAGTTAGAGTCGCAGACCGCTGCAGACCACTGCAGACAGCCGCAGACCGCCGCAGACCGCCGCAGACCGCTGCAGACCGCCTACTCGACCGACTCAATGAGTCGTTGATGTAATAGTAATTTAATTAACGACACGGTCACGGCTTAGTTTAAATAGATTTCAATTTGGTACACTCACTTTCAAAATAATCAGAATCTGCCACTCGAGGAACAGAACAACTAACTAATACGTAACATTGGAATCTTTAATGTTGAATAAATGACTAAGTTTTAGAGATTCGGCCGACACCGCGAATTTCACTTATACTAAAGAACGGTGACGACACCGGATTAACACATGAGAACAGCCGCTTGATTTAGAGTAAAAAAGTGTCAGTTTGCGTGCATCGTACAGTAGCAGTTCAGAGAGTTGTGTTTGTATTTACTAATTGTATAGTGTTTACATTACAAGTCGGCTACAGAACTTCATGTCCAACGTACGAACGCAGACCAAAGTCGGGGCATATGAACAGCTTGACTGTGCGCATGTTTGTCATCATGTGGCGTATTAGGTGTGGCGACATTACATGCTCGCGTGTTCTTTGCCGTCAGCTCTCCACCGAGGTTTTGATTTGTGCAGGCACTAGATACGTGCCGCCGAATAATATCCTAATATATTTATGTCATAATCTGCTTATGTGATTTAACATATTTACTGTGGGCGTGTGTTCGCCTTCTAAATATCATTCTTATATCCTCGTGACACGAAACATTACAAAATGTCTGTAAAGCTTCATCGTCATTTATTTTTTCAGTATGAGAAAATAAATGACGATGTATTACTTTAGAGAAAAGAGCACGTTTTTTCCGAGTTTTTAATCATAAAATTATAAAGCATCAGCTTCTACGCCTAAGAAAAGTTATTGTTGGATGTTGGGAGGCCTCACATGCGCTTCATAATGCATACATGCATTTATATCTACACAATTATTAAAATTCGAGTGTATATATGAGAATTTGTATGTAATGACCAAAAAATAAATCGTATTTCTCAAGCATGATAATAGGATTGTGTTCCTGTCAGCCTCTTTGAAATCCGGTATCTCCGAAAACTGCTGGACCGATTTTACGGAACTTTTACTGGAAGGTAGCCTGTCTTCTATGTGGCCGTGGTATTGACAGGGGTAGCGGCGCCAATGGCGTGCAACAGAAGTCGTTGTTGCTGACGTCTGCGACTGTTAAAAGTATATTAATGGTCTCGAATATAAAATCAGAACTAACACTTTTACCGCTGCGGTTGCCGGCGGCCGCCAGCGCCACATTATCGCGCCGATGTCAAATAACACGTCGCCTGCCGAGCCGCTGCGTCCCGTTATAATTTAATTTGCGTAGCGGCGACCAACTTTATGGTCCGGAAAGATATTCTAGCACTGTAGCGACGTAGCGGCCGACGCGGCGTAGCACACTGCTGTAGCTGAAGCTCATACAATAAATGTATGAGGAAAAAACGCGTGTTAGTGCTGTGGTGAGGGTTCAGTTTAAACTAGTTGCTCCTTCTGGCTGGTCTCACCATGCTGCTACGAGGACCCGCGATGTTAACTTTAGCATGGAATTCGGGGACAATATACACACCTCGCATGATTTTATAGTAATTTAGCATTAGATCCGAGGAAAATATTTATTGTAGTTGTCGGTTGAAATATAAAAAGAAACACTTAAAAATAGAATAATAAATTTACTATTTCTAAATATTGAATATTGAAGGCACGCAGTTACACTGATTATTTCGTTTAGAATCTCGCAGTGAGATTGAGAGTCGGGCGAGCGATGTATTTCCCGAAAGGTTTTATGTCGCTGCACAGTCGACAGAGCGACTGCGCACGCGGGAGAGCGGCGATCGATAGGGCGCAACCTCCGTGGCTCCGTCCGAACCAATACGACACGACATCCGGCACACGAACATCGTATCGCATCGCATCGCATCGCCTCGTAACCCACTTCCACACACTCCGCGACCGTCTCCTGACCCGATAACATTTGCTATTGAAGAATAGCAAAAGTTACGCGTTTTCTCGTGCCGCGTGAACGAAAACAATCCCAAATTCGTCAACTGCAAGGATCCATTTTATGAAAGTAATAAAGACAAATAGCTACTTGTAGAAAACTTGATGCGCTACTAAAGTTTTATATCCTTTAATATAATTATATCCTAAGTGTCTGAATTTTCTATTTTCCTTAGTTTAAGTATCGTCTGTTTGTTTAAATTTAATTATTTCTAATTTTTATAATTATTATTATAATTAAAATCATAATCAATAAGTTGCATCTACATATTGTATCTCTGAAAAACGCGAAAAACCTATTTAAGGAGCTTTCATCTGCGTTATCACTGATAAATGAAGACTGTTTCGATTTTACATATAATACTGTTTTGAACATTGCTACTAATTTTTAAATATAAGGGAGCTGCTGTTGCTTCAATTTCTAAAATTAATTAAATTTGCTTAATTCGACCGGCCTAATAACTAACAAAATTAACAGTTTTATAATGAGAATGTAATATGTTTTTTTTTAATATGAGTATTTTTATGATTTCGTAAAGTATAATGGTATTTATATTAAAATAATCTGTTACGTTTTAGGCAATGTAAAGCTCAAAAGTATTATAATGAATGTGTTGAGCGAACCAATAGCAGCGCCATTTAGGCAACGGTTGCTTAATTGAGTTGATATATGGCACATTAGTGCGCCGGGACAAGGAATCGATCCATCATTGCATAATCTCAATACAGCTGCGCCATTCCTCATACTGCACAACAGACACCGGACACCGGACATGACAAATGCCGGCAGCAGAGTCCCCCGTCACCTCGCACACATGCCTCCTCGGTGTGCAATCACTTATAATCAGCAAACACAACATACATATTATAGTGCTGACCATTTCACGATCACGATAACACCCTCATGTTAAAGATCTCAATTATAACTTCCTTTTATATAGCATAATATGAGCGAGCGGTCATCTACTTTCGCTGAAATAGTGAAGTGACCGCTATCTATAGACATATCATAGTGAAAATCTTGTGATGCCTACCGGCCTACCTCAATTGGATAGAGGAAGAGACGCCCAGAAAGAGAATATTTCCATTTCCCATACGTCCCGTCTCGGCGGGCCGAGTCGACTTCCTTTTACCATCCTATAACCCTAATAAGAAAAAACTACGCAAGGGTAGAGGGCGAGAATTTGGCACACACACTAATGAATTACATCTATTTTGGGGCTGTACATTTTTTTGTTTCCGTAGTGTTGTGTCGGGCGAGCAGGCCATTCATACAGCAGTAAATGCTGCTACCGACTCGACTAAGGGTTGTCGTGACGGGTTGCAGGTGTCATGGATCCGGCACCGCGACCTGCACATCCTGACGGTGGGCGGCTACACATACACGTCGGACCAGCGCTTCCAGGCAACGCACTCACCGCACACCGACGACTGGACGCTGCAGGTGAAGTGGGCGCAGCAACGCGACGCCGGCGTGTACGAGTGCCAGGTCTCCACGCAGCCCGTGCGATCCTTCTTCGTCACGTTGCACGTCGTAGGTCAGTTATTATAAACATTATTATCTTCATTACTATCTTTATATGTCATATGGAATTAATATTATATTATATTAGTTATTGTCCGTCTGCAGATTGTGACGAGATTTATCAGAGGATGTTTTCCGACGCAGGTCTGTGTCTACTAGTGTGTGTGTGTGTGTGTGTGTTACTAACATTATTTAACCTAGGGTTTGAACAAAAGCCTTAACAATTATTTTTTAAAACAAAAGTGCTTACAGCGTGTGAAAGCTAGTTCTTATGCTTACATTAATAAAGATCTAAATGCTAGAGGCATATGACAGGCTAGGCAGGAAAGTGTGTAACTGTAAGAGGGGAGCGTGGTACAAGACAGTTGACGCATTGCCGCTGGCTTGTTGCAGTGCCGTCGGCGCGCATCCTGGGCGGGCCGGACCTGCACGTCGACATCGGCTCCACCATCAACCTCACCTGCCTCATCCAGTTCAGTCCCGAGCCGCCCGCATACATATTCTGGTACCACGAGGACGAGGTGAGCGGACGCAAAGTAATTATTCAAATTTTCATTATTATTATTAGTTTTAAGCATAGTTTAAGCTTAATCTAGCTGTCCATTAACTAGATGTTAAGTAATCCCTGTTACCCGGATGAATGTTAACATTGGCATCATCGCATCGTGAAAAGAGGCATTGTTGTCCTCAATCAACAACAATCCGTCCATTCAATGAAACGCATAAATATGTAAATCTCCAATAGATATACATACAGTGAGAGTGAGTCTAGTGAGTTATTTTGGACTTGACACTCGTATTCCATCCAGTTTGTCTATGTCATTTGTAGATGTTTATAGAAATGTATAATGATAACAAATGCAATCATTTTGCCGTGAAATTGTCGAACTGGACTCATTTGCTGAAAGAAAAGTCATTGTGAAATCCACGTAACTAAGGACGTTTAAAATTCTTTCTCTGTCTTTCAAAATTTTGAAATTATTAAAGTAAATAGAATACTAATAAGGATATCACGAAAACAAACATTGTGTCGATGTGGATGCTTATGTTTGAGACGTGACGGTTCATGACGAGTGTGGGATGGTGGTGCGCCGTGAAGCAGGTCATATCGTACGACTCTTCGCGCGGCGGCGTGTCCGTGGTGACGGAGAAGGGCGCGGCCACGACGTCGTACCTGTTGGTGCAGGACGCGGCGCCGGCCGACTCCGGCCGCTACTCCTGCTCGCCCTCCAACGCCGAGGTCGCCTCCGTCAGAGTCCACGTGCTCAACGGTGCCTCGCCCTTTATATACCTACACTTCTAGAGACTTTCTTTTCATATTTTAACTTGATATAGACTATTACTATTTGTTGTGTAATGGTTCGTGATGCGAGAAACATTGACATACACAGTACATTTAACATTTTGAGTATTCAAAACTCATGCTTTATCATTTGTAAGATCGATTGCGAGAATGTATCAATACGTGAGGTGTGTCGTGTGTGGCAGGCGAGCGGCCGGCGGCTATGCAGACGGGCTCGGCGGGCCTGTCGGACAGCTGGGGCTGCTTGGCGGTGCTGCTGGCGGCCGCAGCGCTGCACGCCCGCCTGCTGCGCGCCGCGCTCGCCAGCTGATCGCGCGCCCGACCCCGCGCCTCACCCCGCCCCGCGCGCAACTCGCAACCTTGTTGTATCGTAACTAATGTTACTGGAAACGAAAACTTAGTTAATTCTAAATTATAAGTACCTTAATAATTTCGAATAGGGATTTCTAAATACTCTTAAGGTTTTTATGAGACGATTACTAGTAGCGTTCGAATGACCCGAGCTTCGTGAATTAAAATGATGGATTTGACGAGTTTATCGAGATTTTTTAATTTTATATTATAACAGCACATGAGTGCTTACGTTTTGGTAAAAACACTTTTACCTACATAAATACTTAAAGAATAATTCAAAGTTGGCAATAAATTGTAATTGTATTGATTTAAAGTCTTACAAACTTTATTTATTTAATGTTAACTAGCGACTTGTATGTGTTGTGTTGTCTTAGTGTTGTTCCTGATACAACTGCAGCTCGGTGACAATTTGAAATACGAGTATGTATTATATGTTGTGCAATAATACTGATTATAATTACAAGCAACGTCTCGGGTCTTACTTCAAAAAATCATCTAATTCGTTGCTCCCGCGACTGTAAATATTATTATTATTATTATTGAGGAAGGGAATCATGTAATTAATTTAATAAAATAATGTAACTTATTCAATAAATGGGTGAAGGGAGGAAGTCGCGTCGCGGCGATTGGACGCGGTGATGGCGATGCTGACGGACGGAATATTTCATAGTTAAACTATTACTATATAAGTAAGTAAGCACACGTTACAAGTTAAGGCTCTCGATGTTTTTGTGTTGAGTCAACACATTAAAAGAAGGCTCGCGACTCTGCGTTTCAAAGAAGGCAACACTAAAATATTTTGTGCACGAAATGACATTACATTCTTGAACAATATTTGTGACACAAAATACATTGTAATTAAAATTTGAAAATAAAGGGCTAATGTTATAGTTTTGATTGTTGAACACATGATGAAATATAATTTTAATAAATAGTAAAACAAGGGAGGACGCGGACACGGCAAGTGGAAATTTCATTGTTTTTATTTAAAAATTTAATTGTTGATAATTTATAATCTTTCAATTCGTCCTCCTTCTCAGTGTTTTACTATTATTCATGAGAATGTTTTCATTGTTTTTAAGAAATTACGAATTGTTGAATATTTAGTTGAATGCTTGTGTACACTGCGTTAAATGTAATATACTCGTAAGTATAGACATGTATGTAACTCGTGAAACTCTTCCACAGTGTTGTTCAGAAAATTATTAACAACATTTCAGACTACATTTTTGTAAAAAAAAAATAGAAAGTTACTCTATCACACTTCTTTTCCTTGTCATATTGATGGCAGAAAAAATATTGTGTTGTCTGTGAGTGTATCTAGTCTTTGAAGAAACATCAAAGACTTTGTAAGAGACTGTCGGGGATCAGCGGAATTGTTGTAAAAGTTTTATAAATTTTAATTATATACATACTTATAGTGAAGTTGCATTGTAAAATTATATTTATTTTAACAAATATATTATATCATTTTTGTTACAAAAGGAGTCAATTTCTTTTGGGAGCACACAGTATGGTGACGTATACAAATCAAGTATAAATAATGAAAAAAACTCAATTTCTTGTTATAGAAGTCATTTTTTGTTTGTAAAATCTAAATACAATGATGCGAGTGTAAACAAGTAGACGATTTCTTGATTCACATTGTGCTTCAATAGTTTTAGATGTTTCTAATAACCTGAAAATGTACGATAATTTTGTCCTATTCTCATCATATTCCTTTTGTACTCGCATAGGAAGTTATTATATTATATTTTAAGAGATTGTAAGAAACACATGAACATATGTTTCTTACTGGTCACCATTCTCCACTGGTCGGTGAATCTCAAACAAAAGAAATTGTCTCCTTTCGTTTGCTGAATTGCTGTTTTAAAAAGTAAATAAAGTGAGGAAACACTACAAAATGGTGGATAAAAGGTACATCAATAAAATTAATCAATGCGATTTCTTATTTACAAATATTACAAAGTCCACATTGCTCTCTTCCATTTACATTGAAACATAAAATAACATGAAACTAGTATTTATAATAATATTTGTTCAAGAACAGTGTTGCAACAGTTTTGACATATAACAGTGACAAGAGTTAATTACTATTCTATTCTAGTAATAACACATAGATAAGCAGCGGCGCTCCATCGTGTCGACGATTTTAAATATGTTGAAAATATTTGTGAATTAAAATGTCTATATCCTCCTCACAACTCCTCATAACAGACAGACAAATATGTAAATGTTAATTACTATAAATATTGGAAGGAGAACATTTTGTATAGAGATCACTAAGATACCATGTAAATATAAATTAATAGATAAAGTTATCAATAAAATGTCACTATGTATGTATGTGTATGTGTGTGTGGCTGCACATCGCGGTGTGTCATCATATTGACACTATATATATATACTTAAGTTATAAGTATAATTATATGTATACATACATGGTGCTAGTAAGTTTGTTTTCAAATAAATTATTTAATATTTAAAGAAGTTGTATTTTATTTTGTTTGCTAGCAATTAATTAACTTTTCAGTGACTTGGTCGAGTAAATGCTTACGTAAGTTGGTTTTTTGTATGTGTGGGTTTGTATGTATGTAAATTTCATTGTGACAGCCAAAAGCGTAAACGACTAAACTGAATCGAATGGTACGAAAGACAATTTTCGTACCATTCGATTCGTCTTCTTGCTCACAGTGTTATAATATATTACGTCGGCACAAAACACATATATAGTAGCCCTAAGAAAAAAAATACTAAATTAGTGAACATTTTTGCATTGCTTATTTTGTTTAAAGTTTTCCTAGGGACTATGGTTTGTACAGTTTACGAAATCATGTAAGTAAGAGGCAGGTAAGGGGGAGTCGGGAGTCGGGAGCCGCAGCCACCGCTAGCTGGGTATTGCCACCACCATAGTTTGCCTTTCGACAAAGGTAAATAAGGAAAGTGCAGTCTCTGCCTTTTAGTTAAGTGCATTTAACGGCAGCGACAACTGAAGAATTCGCTAAGTCGAAAATGCAAATTAAGTTTGAGCAATTTAGTAGCTTAATGAGCACTGTCAATGTATAATGACTTCTTTATTGAAGCATCAAACCAGAAAGGCAGAGTGACAGCATTGCAGCGCCACCTGGTCATCATTGTGACAGTGATACCTGTAAATAAATATATTCTTGCAGCTGTAGTACTCGTATAAGCGCCGCGTCGGAGTTGCCGTTGTCTAGGGACCGACTATTACTACGCGGTGTATTTGAGGGTTTGTTTTATTTTTTTATTAAGTTTAGTTGGTCTCCATTTAATCCTAAGAGAATGGCAATTTATCTGACGTTGTCTCGGCTTATCGATAACTCTCTAAGGAACTTCAAATACAATAGGCTCGGGAAAAACTCGAGCCTTTATTATTCTTTTACAATTGAGAGCGAGTCGGAATGCGACGCCTGCGAGACAATGCGAGCTTTCTTACTCACCACACTTTTTGTCTCTTCCGATATAAATATAGAAATACAAACGCTTCCTTCACTGATGTTTCTTATATGTTCATATCGAATACCTTAATATTCAACATATTTACTGAGATCTATACCATTTTCTACATAGTTAATAATAGTTAATCTGAATAGCCTTCCTATACACAAGAACAATTGGACATGATTATGAAGGGGGTGAAGGATGAAAGGACAAATGATAAATAGACAGATGTCAACATACATCACTGGGATACAGACAGGAAATTATATGTATGTATGTATGTATAATGCTAGTCATATTGTATTGATGACATATCAGAAAGTTATAACTAATCGACATTTTATAAAATTTGTTCAAATTAAGAGTGGCGGCTTTTGTTCACTTTTTATCGGCACTTGACAGATGCGAGTTCAAAGAAGACCGGAGCCGAAAGTTTTGCGAGTTAAATATACTTTGAAAGAGAGTCATTTATCTCGTTTAACAAAAGTCCTCTTGAGACTTTTTGCAATAAAATTGTCTGTGTACAATTACTTTGTATAAAAGATGTGGCGCTGCTCTCAGGACAACAATGAGGATGAGACATGAATGTTTCCTTAATAACTGTAAACCGTTCCTTTTATTTCATATAGTACCTCACACTTTGGTGACCAAGTGATAGTGGCAATTTTGTCGTGGTCAGTTTCTTGCAGTTCTTGTTCACAGTTGTCTGCTCTTGGCTGTTGTTGGATTTTATTCTGTAAACTTTTATGCTTATAAAAATTCTTTTTTTTCATGATTTCCTTTTTAACTTGCCCAATTTCCTGATTCTAATGTAAGCTTCCTGATTAATCGCTAGTCATCTGAGATAAATGTTGTTATTTACAATTTAACATCTCATCGAAGAGCACGACATCAACGTTATCTTTCTTACAAGTATAAGAGTGAGTTCTTATTGGCAGCATCATAAAAAACATTATATTTTACTCACGAGAAAGGATCCTTACATTTCTAATGCTCAAATTTGGAGACAAGCTTGAAACTCTGCGGTAAACGAAACTCCAACAAAACTTGCATCATTAAATTTACTTTTGCGCAAGTTCTCTGAAACTCCTGTGCGCCAGTGAAAGCTAATGATATTTTATTTCAGGTTTTTTTTGGTGCCAGATCTTACAGAACTCCAAATCTTACGAAATCTATCGACTTTATAACTCATTAAATTCAAAATTAACCGTATTTTAGTATTTTAATCAAAAGTAAAGTAGCGAGCGCATGTCGGCGTCCGCCAACCGCGTCACCAGTCGCCCCAACCTCGGATGTCCAGGCCCTGTACGCCCCTACCCAGAACACCGCGGTCCCGGTCGCCTCGAACGCGAAGCCCAATCGCTGGACATAAAATAATATTTACTTAGAAAATATTTCAAAATAAATGGAACGACGATATCCTCACGTCTTCGTATATATATTTGCTGCAGAAATACATAGTGATACAGCTTCAGCGTGTTTAATGCATACGTAAGCAATGCGACCGCCTCGCGTTGCTTTGAAAACGCTGTTTGGAAATAAGATACAGATTTATAAACGTTACGTTGCCCTGCAATGTCGTGTCTAACTAGTGTAAGCATCATGTGGAGATCATGTTGAGAGAAATAATAAAAGAAACGTTGATAAAATACAATTTGTTCTTTAATAGTGTTTAACAATCATTACTGCCCGGATAAGCTGTAGCTCTAGTGATGAGGTGCGGCGGCGGCAGCGGCGGTCAAGCCACTTCAATAATAACAACAGTACTTACTTACGATTAGTGATACCTCCTTATTTAGGTTTCGTATATTTTGTAATTCCAAAAATTAGGACGAAAGTTCGGGTCGGGTATAAACTTTGAAAAGTGAATGAATAGGGAAGTAGGGTGGGTATTTAAGGTTGTGCAGAACTGAGGCAGGCAGAAATGAGGCAAGCACTTGTCACAGAAAGAAATCGTTTTCGCTCAGCAGC
The DNA here is from genome assembly GCF_000836235.2 of Papilio xuthus. Lineage (NCBI taxonomy): Eukaryota > Metazoa > Arthropoda > Insecta > Lepidoptera > Papilionidae > Papilio > Papilio xuthus. The sequence goes on along the minus strand of NW_013532703.1, from coordinate 6,725,429 downwards.
TTTTTAACTGGAGACTGGACTGGAAAGTTAATTTAGAACAATTTGATGAAACTTTCCCATATATTAAGTACTACATAAGTGTGCGCAGCGAATGAAGTGAGAGAATAAAACGATCGGTTCACAAAAAGAGCATACATTTGAAATATGTGCGGAGCGGAGCGGAGCGACAATGAGTGGCGAGTGTTTCCCGTTCCTCCGATCGGTCCACCGATCATTCGGCCCAATGCAATATTTTTCTCGTTCGTCATACTAATATAAAATAACATTTTTTTTATAGGAGAAGGGGGCAAACGAGCAACGAATCGCCTAAGATTATTTAATCCGACGCCCATGGACATCCGAAACGCCAGAGGAACCGCAAATGCGTTGCAGGCCTTTAAATCGTCCATATTAAAAGAAATCGTTTTCCCATTTAACCGACCATCATTCGTATGTGTGTGTTTGTATATTTATTAATTAGTGAAATGTTCTGTACCTGAAACTTAAACGTCTGCGATTTACTGAAACTGAAAAATAATTTCTTTTTTCAATTTATTCCCCGTACACTTCAAGCCACTTGCCCCAACTGCGGTATTATGCGAAGAGATGCAAAGATCGGCCTCTCTATTCATCTTAAAACACTTTCCAGAAACAAATTTCTTTAAATGCGGACTAAATGGAAACTAAGGTTGCTATGTCAAATCAATACTTAGTGCTTAGTTATGGTCGAGGTAATGATACCGACCCACCTGCTAGTTTTATATAGCAAAAGTGCCTTCATTCATGTGTGCGGTGCAACAATTAAAGGTATTCTTTTTTCTTTAATCTGTCTTATTCTCGTTATAATCTAACTTTAAGCTTAGTCGTAGCCGCTTCGTAAATTCAAATTATTGAAGTGCCTCTATTTGTATCGAGCGAAATAACCGAAGCACATCATTTTAACATTTATTTATCCAATTTACGGGAAGCATGTGAGGGGAATTTCAATTCCCCTCAGCGAGTAATCGAAAAACATCTGCGGAAATGCTGCAAAAAAATGAAGGCTGCGTCCCAACTGGCGGCCATTGATTTGCTTTCAGTTTCATCCACCACACCCCGCCGCTCCTCGCCCCTTGCCCTCGCCCCCGACCCCGCCCCCGCCCTCATGAACCAGCGTTAACAATGAAACGAACATGAGACAGGCTAGAATAGAATTTTCAATAATTTGATTTTGAAATTAACTTTAAATGTTTATGTGTGTGTGTGTACCTTCTACATATGTTCAGTTTTCCTTTAAATAATCCCACTGTATGTGGACTCGCTAATGTTAGCGTTTGTCTTCTAAATCAATAAAATTCATCTATTATTTCAGTCGTCGGTGTCTTCTGCCTGTTCTTGTGCTTAAATCCCGTATGTTTATGTTTTCCCGCCGCAAATTTTGCTAATCACAATTTTGCTAATTTTCATCAAAAGGAAACAATTTAAAACGTATGTAAAGAAAGTAAATTTTCGCTATAATGTGTTTACGAAGCTCCGCAGAGACCGTTCCGTTCGGTCGGCATCGCAGCCGATTAAATGTAACGAAACGTGTGATACATTGTCGACAGCGCACATAAAACTGTCTGTCTATTGACACTTTATTTGTGATTAATTTCATCTTTACTGTTTATTGTTTTTCCTACACTTATGTTGATATCTAGCAAATGTCCTTTCTTCACCTGATGACTGCATTGTAATCCGCTTGTCGGTACACATTTTGAATTACAACGCGTCCTGAGTAGCTGGTGTTACTTTAGACAAAACAAAAACTTATTTCCGACAAATTAAAAAAAGGGGTGAAGTCAGAATCTGACGGAGCAAAGCGGCAATGAAATGAAATTTCCTGTTTCCACCACGCAAACTATATTTATTATTTTAAACTCCAATCACTCATACATGAAGCCTCCAGAAGAGCAAATGTTGCAACGTAACGTAGACGTACTTTATATCTAAAGTAAAAAATGGTAAGGTAAGATCATAATGTAAACACAACGTATCTAGCTAACGAAATAATTATTAAACTAGATAAAAATGTGGACAATAGCTAGTTATCAGGGGTCGTTAACTTGAGGTCGTTACCAGCGACGTTCGATCACTTTACCTTGCCCCTAATTTAGTTGACGGTTTGTCGACACCCCCCCCCCTCCGCCACCTGCCCCGCACCTGCGCCCCGCGCTCCGCTGCGACATCACGACGTCACGACGACACGACGACACGACGGACGGCCGCACTACTCCATCGTATTGAGCAACGGCTAATCTAACTCGACATTTTTTACGACGACCCGAGGTAGCAATCAAAGGAATCTGTGAACATTTAGGTTTTTACGATCCTGTCATAAATTAAATTCCTTATTTTCGCTCTTTAGTTTTTGACTTGTCTTTAATTTCATTCGATTTCTAATTAATGTCACAAAATCATCAAAATTAACTTTAGTGATAGATGATTTGCAAAACGATAATGTGTTTTACGGGTAAGCGATATCTATAGTCTAAAAGGGTTAGTCTTTACATGGTGTACGTACATATTTACAACTTTGAAGACCGATTTTGGCGAAAAATTTGGTGGTGTATTATCGCGGGATGTCATAGGACTCCGCTACACTGATAAACTATGAATTTTAAATTCGTTAATATGAGATAGATCTAAATCATTTGTAGATCGAGTGATACTGCTTCAGTCACCAGACTATCTTCGCTTCTAATGCATTTGTTTGAAATAAGGAGAAAGATGAACAGTGGAATGACAGCTGGCAGAGAGCGCTGGCAGGGGCGGCTATTAGCGCCGCTCAATTAGCCTCATTTGTCTGCGTGTCCGTGACGTGAACAAATGCCCTCCGCTAGCGGGTCGCGGCTCGCGGGTCACGGCTCACAGCTCACGGCTCACGGGTTGCTTTTGTATGATAAATACGGAATAGAATGTTAATTAAATGAAATCATTTCTAACAACCTACTCTTATAATTATTATAACAGTCCTAAGAATGCTATGAAACAAATCGAACAGAGAAGCGCAAGTGCGGGTAGCGAATTGGGAATAAGGAGTCTTCAGTGTAGTGTAATGTGTACTGTTAAATGTGTGGAACAGCGCCTTCAGAAAAAAAACCGCAATTTCAGTTTACATTGATTTAAACACTAACATGTTTGACTAATTAGCGAAGTGGTCGGAGTGAGCGGCGTTAACGTAAAGTAGAGGAATAAGGAAACTAAATATACTTTTAAACGATTCCGCCATTTGTAATGTAAGTGTTTCTTTTTAAAGGTTTATAAAGAAAAACAAAAGTTTTATAATAACTATTTTTGTAATTAAAAGAGATTTTACTAAACTCTGTTTTTACATTTTAGGGCTACCTAAATGTTTCTTGTGCTACAAACAAGTGGACATACTAGTCAACAGTCTGGTGATTAGAATTGCACAGATATGTAGACGTTGTTGCGGACACGTTGTTGCGGACACGTTGTTGCGGACACGTTGTAGCGGTCACGGTCAATGGTGTTCTTTGTAAACATATAACATGACACTGCACGGGGACAATGTTCTGTGTTTACTGTATCACTCAGTAATGACTCCTCTCAGCTGTTTATAAAGGTTTAAGCCTCGAACAAGCGCGGTGTTAGAGGGCTGGCGGCGGCTGGGATCAATAGTTAGAGGTTACAGCGGTCTGGCGCTAGCTAACCAAACTGTTGTCTTCCGATGTGTACACTCCACAAACACGGATGGAGCAATGATGGATGTTTAAATCTAGCTAATGTCAGAGTTGCCGCTTGTTGATAAGATCATTTCCGGCTTACCCGAATTGCATACGCAATAGCAGAATAACGAGTCCTTATTGACTAATTAAGCAGAAGTCCAAGGCCTGTGTAGTGAGTGTAGTAGAGGCCACACAAGTGTAGTGACATCCCCCAGGGTTTTGTCCTAATTTAGGGCTTATAGTTCCAATACTTAATTGAAGATCAAACGATCACACTTGTTATCCGACTTTTAAAAAATGAAGTTTTTTAATGAGTAGTATTTCAGTAGTCCATCCCTAAAGTCCGATTAATAATTCTTACTTTATTCAAAAGCTGCAGCTTCTCGCTGGACTTCTGCTGACAATTGTTTATGGTAAACACATTATACGCACCCGCTAAGGAGGCTGGAATGTATCGGATGTTAGAGGTGGCTAGGCCTAAGTCATCGCTGTTCACGATGACCCAGTTGCCATTGCTTCACTTCATACAGCTTTGATATTTGTACCTAAATATTATGCGCGTGTTGCATCCCGTGACGTTGTTACCTTTGTCGTTATTGCAAAGTACGTGTCGGAGTAGTTTCTCCTAAAAAAAAAAAATTGCATAAAGATACGAAGCCGTCTTATATGGTTTTGTATTGCGTATATGATCACAGAAATTCTAGCTGACGGTTTAAAAGTTCAAACGTAGAAGTGACTACAAATAGTACAAAGAAAGGCTAAGTCGTATGCTAGTTAATGTATTCGAGTTCACGACGTACTTTTAACTAGAATTGCTTACGTAAACGACGAAGGTAGACGCAAAAGGGATGGCACGATCGCACGGTATTTAGGTTAGGCGGTGAACAGGTGTGCGACCGCGGACTCGCGGGTGTGAGGCCTGCGAAGGGGGGCGTCATGTCAGAGGGGGTCAAAACGTGCAGTGAACTAGTAGAGCGGCGCACACGCGCAGTCTGCGCGCCGGGCACTCGCGCGCACCATGGCATCCGCACTCTTCACTCGCAAAGAGGTCGAGAGCCGCAACACGAGGAACGACGCCGTCATCATCATCGACAACGTGGTATGCGACGTGACGCGGTTCCTGCTCGACCACCCCGGCGGCATAGAGGTGCTTCTCGACAACGCCGGCAAGGACGCGTCCAAATGCTTCCACGATATCGGGCACAGCGAGTACGCGCGTGACTGGATGCAGACGTTCGCCATTGGCGAGGTGGTGCCGGAAGAGAGGCGCGCAGTGCTTCCGTGGCCCCCCGCGGAGGGCGAGGAGCAGTGGCAGGCTGAGCAGTGGTCAGTGCGAGGGCTGGTGGACACGTGCGGCGCACCGCTGGTGCTGGCGGTCTGCGCCGCGCTGCTCTACACGTACCTGTTCTAGTAGAGGCTGCGGGTGGCGGGTGGCGGGTGGAGGGAACGGGCGGCGGTCGGCGGACAGCTGGAGCCGCCTCAAGGTCGACGGCTTCATCGCGCGAGTGGTGGCTTGGCCATACTTAAATATCGTGCATTTCAAAACATTTCTATATTTGTGTAAGAAACTATTATTCTAAGACGTATGTATAAGTGTACACATATAAAGTCGGTGACCGGGATATACATTTGCTATTAAAGGTTTTGTCCTCGGTCGGCATTTGATTATTTATAAGTTTATCACTGTTTGTATAAACTTTTCCACGTTATTTCTTTTAGTTGGAGTCGGAGGACGTCCTTGTACTTTGGAACGTGACTGCGCACATTTGTGTATGACTACGATAAATATTTCCACATAATATTATTATAAGTAACTTTGTATGAAATGAACGTTGCAATAATGTGGTAATTTTGTAAAAGGCGTCAGGAGAGGACGAGTGCCGGCGCGCGCTGTCACCTTGTTCATACCGTACACCAGTTCCTATTTACTGTTTCAATTTGTCAGTAGTTTTGCGTGTGCGCGCATATAACAATATTATATAATAATAAATAAATAATCTGTGATACACATAGCTCATCGCATCGAGCTTCGCAGTCAAGCTGTATACATGCACCAGCTACCTTCCTTGCGGACTATAATATTATACTACACTACATAGGAAGGTTTATTATGAACTACGGTAAATCCTAAAATTTACTGCTAAAACCTACGATTCTCCAAACAGTAAAAAGGTAACATTTTGTGATAAAAGTTCGAAAACTTATGTGGTTGTTGTTTCGGGCAAACACTACTATTCCCCAGGTGAATCATAAGATTTTCTTTAAATGCCTGCTAAATGTCGAACAAACAAACGAACAGCATCCATTTTTTAAGAATATATATTAACATTTTTTTAATTAGCGTAAATTAAATTGTCTTAATTTCCGTAAAAAAATAACCGGTTATTTTCTTAAAACCATAATGTTAATCGGTTGATTATCAACATTTACACTGCCTACTTCTGATCCTGAGAATAATCTAGAGAATGGTGATAATATAACATTGAGATTGATCGAAACAGAAGCTGTTGCGTAGTGACATATGTGACGTATATATGTATGTATGTACATTTACATTACAATAAATTGGTATTGGTTTGTTTATTCATTGTCTGATTCTCTACAACTTACCTTTTTCATGAAGAAACAAGGAAAGCAAAAGCCCGACTACGGTTGCCATGACAACTATGCTTTGATACTCCAGTATTATTAACTGTACTAGCTGTCAGTCGCGACTCCGTGTCGCTCGTGTAGCCTGTGTGTTCTATCAGGCTTATACATTGTACATCTATACCAAACAGAGAGATATATATATATATATATGTACAATAGGTGTTCGTTATTCGTTATCGGCGAAATTAAATTATTTAAATCTGGGGATACAAGAGAAAGCGAGCATCATAAATTTAAGTAATTACTATATAAATATATAGGTATTGGTGTCGTTTAAAAAAATTAAAATATTATTTATCGAAAAAAAAATTACTCTTGCAAGTCCGAAAACTCCGAGGCGAGACACGCCGGTGTGCGACCTGCATGAATTCAACAGCTTTATATTTACCTATTGCGTGTTAAACTGAATAGTACATTATATGTCATGGATGTGGTGGGGATGATGCTGGAGTAATATCGGAGACGTGACGCGGCGTGCCAGCCATAGTGACCGCACAGCCGCCGGGTGAGACGCTCGCCGCTCGCGACACAACATGGAGACCAAGAAGTTCACCAGGAAGGAGATCGCCGAAAGGGACACCAAAGCGGAGACCGTGTTCGTAATAGCCAACAAAGTGTACGATGTAACCAAGTTCGTCGACGACCACCCCGGCGGACATGAGATCCTGGTAAACGTGGCAGGCAAGGACGCCTCGGAGCAGTTTGAGGATGCCGGCCACAGCCTGGACGCCAAGGAACTGATGCAGAAGTACTACATCGGGGAGCTGGTGGAGCAGGATAAGCGGCAGGTGATCGACCGCAACGTGAACTGGAACCTGCCGCCGCTGCCCGAGGAATCCGCGAGCGGCTTCTTCTCCTCATGGAAGTTCCCCGCCGCGCTGGGCCTGCTGCTCACTCTCCTCTACACCTATCTCTTCTCATAAATTTTACTTTTAAAGATTGTAACGTCGAAGCAAAGATCGGATCTTTGCATCTGTGTAATAATGTCAGCTGAAAGGTAACAGCTGCGCATGCTGCGCTCTCCTACTCAATTATAACTTACACTCAGCTTTAAAAACGCACTATCACGGCAAGTGGCAACTTCTTGATGTGATACAGCGTATTTTTTATTGGGCTGTTGATTACAATAAAAATAATTTTTTTTTATTTCTTTATCTGTATCGATAACAAAATTGATTTTTTAAATTCTGGGCATAACATATTTACTGTAATCCCTCTCGATTTGTTTGTGTGCGTGTGTGTGTATGTTCTCGAATCACTGGACAACAAGAAAAACCGTCATGAAGCATAACACGGCGGCGGCATATTCATCTAATGTAAATACTTTATTCTTATGAGCATAAAATGTTCTAACACAATGATTGTCATTGTCAACACTTGTCATTATCAAGGCACAATTATATGAATGCAGAATGCACTAACCAATTGCAATAACATCGCTCAACTCAATTAATCTTTTGGTAAACTAAAATACTGCATTTGAGAAATTATAAACTTGTCCATTTAAGTTAAATATAACATGTGTTAATACTAAAGTAGACAATGTCAACTTTCTCAGAATAAAAGTTAACCGACTAAATGTCGGAGTCGAAAGTAGAGAGTAGACAAAATTAATAAGAAAATATCTAGCTACTGTTATGTACTCTAGTTACTGTGCAGATCAACATCAGTATGTGTTGTAAATAATGCATATTTTGCTTATTTATATCCTTTGCTTTTATACGGTATTATTTTTGGGGCAATGCAAGTAACATTCAAGAAACATTTGTACTCCAAAAGCGATGTATTCGCATAATATAATATATAACTGGAAAAACCGAGAAATGCTAAGAAGTACATTTAAAGAAACAATTTTAACGCCGACTTGCATCTGGACTTCACATCTTGGAGTTATATCTTCTAACAAAAAGAAAAAGCTATTATCATTACATTCAACCTAAATGTGCTGAGAATCGTAACTTACTTACATCCACCATTTACCAAAACTAACTTACATACAAAATTTAATTCTTTTTAAACTTTTGCCAATTTATTTATTTATTTATTTGAATACAACAACAACAACAAAATTAAATCTATCTGTTAAATATAATGCAAGATTTCTTTAACTACAAGCAAACAAACTAAGTACCGACATAAAAACTCGATTGCTCCGTAATTTTTGTGATTGTAATGATTTCAAAAATATTTATCAGAATGCTGAAACACAAATGATGACTATGACGATATATACACGATAGATATATACACGATGTAATATCGATAGTTGTGTTAATATCATCTTATTCTTCATAGATGTTCCCAAGTTTTTGCTATTTGTTATTATTTTTTTAAATGACTAGTATTAGTGTGACTCACCAGATTTCATATTTCATGTTTTTATGGGATAAATCTCACGATCCATCAAATCACTCGATATAAACTCCGTAACAAAAACCATAACTACATAGCTGGTAAATCTTAAGATTGACCGGAGTTGGAGCATTTATAGCAACATAAACACTAAAAACAAAATCATGAACTCCATAGAACAAAAACATGTGATAACTAAGTAGCTTTCAACTGATAAGACATTATCAAGTTTTATATAAATATATACGTACATACGTGTACTATAATATAATAGTTTATAATTGTATTGTTTTAATGAATATTCTTCATTACAACAATACCTTAATTAGTTTTATAAATTATACTGCAATTAGTGTTGCGGCCGTGCCACCATTGCTCGCCTGAACGTCGCCCGAACGTCGCCTGGACGTCGCGTGGACGTCGCCTGGACGTCGCGTGGACGTCGCCTGGACGTCGCGTGGACGAGGTTCTGTCTTCATAGTTCATATTGTGATTAGACTTACTTAACAGCATACGCATCTGTACTGATTTAATTGTAGTGATCTAATCAGGATTTCACAAAATATTGAGGCTCGAGGGCTGAGTGGACTCGCTCAAGGTGTGGGAACGTTCAGGCGACGCGACGGGCGGGACACTATAGATGGTTTTGTTTCAACGTGCGCATTGAACTCACATTTTGTATTTCATTCATATGGATGAAGTCGCAATAGTATAATGTTCAAATTATTAGGATGCTATTGAATTTTTGCAATATCATATACAATAAATAATGTCTTATACTACACAAATACCTAGCAACGTTGTAACAGAGGCGTCATTAGCGGAAGCGGAGGTGGATGCGAAGGTTAACGGAAGTGGAGGCGGAAGTTTACTAAATCGTGATTTATTAAAGAAATTTTGGGTAAATCGGTGTTATTATTGGGTATCTTATCTTGTTAATACCACTCAATTGCCTGGAAAATGAGGAAAAGCGTTGTAGTCGTAGGTTATTGACGGCGATCCCCGGAGTACGACCCCCCGCGGCCGCCTCTCACAACTCTCCACAACACACTGTATTCAAACGACAACAGCTGTCTATCAAGTTCAAATAAGAATTCACCCAGTAAACAACAGCAGCGGTTTTGTCATTACTGAGGGTAGATGCAAAATGGGCGGAGCCACCGCGACATATTCATGTAAAACGTTAAACGGAACGATGCGGCAAAATGCGCGCGGGGCGCGGGTATGCACACGTCACAAGGTTTCCTCAGTCGGCGCACCCGCACGTTGCACCATGGCGCCCGTGCGCTTCACTCGCAAGGAGATCGCGCTGCGCAACTCGGAGGATGACGCGGTGGTCATCATCGACAACGTGGTGTGCGATCTCACGCGATTCCTGCTCGACCACCCCGGCGGCGTCGAGCCGCTCATGGAGCTCGCCGGCAAAGATGCCTCGGACGCCTTCCACGAGGTCGGGCACAGCGAGTACGCGCGCGACTGGATGATGACTTTCGCCATCGGCGAGGTGGTGGAGGAGGAACGGCGCGCAGTGCTGCCCTGGCCCCCATCTGTCATCGACGAGCAGGCGGAGCAGCGCGAGCAGGGCGGGCCGGAGGGCGGGTCGACGTGGACTACGCCACTGCTGCTGGCGCTCGTCATTGCGCTGCTCTCGGTCTACTCGTACCTCTGGCCGCAGGAACCGTAGCTGCGCCGATGACATTTGGAGGCGGCACACCTTCGCACATCCCGAGGTTCCCCTCTTTCCGCTTCAAGGTATCATTACAAACATGTTTATAGCGGATGCAGCGCCGCAGCACCGACCTACGTCCGACTTGGAGCTGTGATAGCGGCGCTCGCCGATTGTAAAGGTTCATTAGCGCCTTCTGCCGACCGCCGACCGCCATCTTGTCCGATTGACTAGGTTTACAAAAAATGTTAGGGAATAGATACCGAAGCGATACGATACTATAGCAGCCAACAACACGGGGTGAAAGTGATGACATCTAGTTCTGTACGCGAGTGACTTTAATATTTTAATATAAAACATGATACCGTAGTTACCTTTTTAGTCTGTAGAATACTGTTTTGTTATTAAAAAAAAACGGTGATATGGATATTCGTATGTATGTATGTATTATAGGAGCAGCAGCATTTATTTAAAAGCGCAGTCATGCTTTGTAGATAAAATATTATGTTGTAATCTATCGGTGTACTTTAGTAAGAATAAATGTATGTATTTACGTAACATCGTAACATGAACTCTTAACATCCCCGTACAAACATACCTCAATATAATTTGAAGCTGTACTTATTCTCTAGCATTTTATATAGACAGCAGTGTGTCCCTCATTTATGTACATTGTGTAATTGACATAGGACAAGGAACAAATAAATATATCCGTATGCTCGCTCCTTGAGGTCGGCAAGTTTTGTCAACTGCGTTGTTTATGACCAGCAAGTATTCTCTCAGCTATTTCAACGGGAATCTTGTGTTAAATTTTATGTGATGTGACATTTTTTTAATAAATTAATATTTTTGTAATGTGCCTTGAAATAAATTTGTGCCATCATTGTTGTTTTATTAATTTGTGCCAAAAAAGTAGATGGGTTACCGTATTTGCCTTATCTCTTCCCCCGCCCCTCCCCTCCCCAACCTCTAGCCCCCAATGAGATCGCACTTTGACCTGTAATTTGAAAGTTGCCAATAAATATAGTATTGCATTGTATTGAGACAAAGGCCC
>NW_013532703.1:6703501-6712896 GCF_000836235.2 Papilio xuthus | reverse complement strand
AAAAATCAGGTGATTACTGGACGATCCCTAATAATGTAGAAATGTGAACATTGTAGTGTTTAATACGTGGTACTATTTCTTGGTGCAAATACCGCGGCTATCTGGTAACACTAAACGACCTTGCACACACGTACACACACACACACACACACACAAGAAGCGCGCGCGCGGGCGCGATCAGAATGTTATTGACCGATGGGATGACAGTACAATTTGCTACCTATCTACGTATCCGTGTCAGTGTAATCGATGAAAAAGAAAGGAAAATGAAAACTGCTTGAAAGTGAGTGCGGAAAGAGCGGATGCCACAACTATAACCTCATACCTTAGATAAATTATTTACAATTGCTTACATTTATATTTCTATACTTAACTAATAACTCTTAAATGTATGATAAATATTAAATAAAATATTAAAAACGAATAACTAATTAAAATATATTATTGAAAAGAGTCCCTTTAGGCAAGGTTCCGAAGATACTGGCAGCGTTCCCTCTTCGAATAGCTATACTAATTCTTTGTCCGAGGTAGCTGCCAGCTGTTCGGTCCCATGTGATGTCGACTAACAAGTTCCGATTCCTCTAAGCTTTATACTTTATTTTACGTAGTATGTACATCGTAGAATCTGGTGGCAGCTTGCTTAGACCGAGTGCATTAGTAGGTAGATAGGTATAGTACAAATTAAATATATTTTTGAAATGTTGGTTTTGACGGTGATCTGCAGTCAGTACTATAAATAAATTACAGCATTTAAATAATTCATACACGATTAAATATTGAAATCCCCGCTGGATTACAACTGGATTAACGTTTACTCACACTGGAACCGGCACAGCGCTTCCAGTGTAAGTTTACATTTTTCCACTTGTAATCCATGGCTGATTTCGATCGCGGGACTGGAATGATGTAAATCAGTCATTAAATCACTGCCTATAATGTAGAGTTGATTACGTTTGTCTAGGTATGATGATATTCAAGTCATGTCCAAATATGATCAGCGGCGGAGGGGCGGCGGGGAGGCGGAGCGGCGGGGCGGCAGCCCACTTCGGCACCGTCATCATGAACAAACATTGTCAAAAATAAAACTGCAATACTTGCTGCCGTATGATGATGCGGCACGAACAGAAGTTTGAGGAAGTTAGAAAATGCTGGAAATATTTCAAAGTATAACAGATCCCACGTGTATCTTCCTGATCGGTACAAGATAACATCAAATCAGTTACAACATGTCCGGACTTTATCCAATGAACACTGAACCATCGTTGTTGCAGGCTGGTACATGGAGCTGGCGAGTGGAGAGCAACACTACATACAGTAGCGCGGCAGTGGCGGTCAAAAATTATTTCGAATATATTTTTTACAAGCTTGCGCAAGGCTAAAGAAGACAATTGCTGACACACGGACAGCTGCACGCAAACGTGTGTTAATAACGTATATGTACTATATAACGACATGAATGTAATAATGACGTGTAGATTTTAGATAACCGAAGTGTTATCTGCGCGCGTGGTGGGGCGGAGGTGGCGGTATGCCCGCCGCGACACCGCGCGCCAGCCGCAGTGACCGCACAGCCGCCGGGTGAGACGCTCGCCGCTCGCGACACAACATGGAGACCAAGAAGTTCACCAGGAAGGAGATCGCCGAGAGGGACACCAAAGCGGAGACGGTGTTCGTAATAGCCAACAAAGTGTACGATGTAACCAAGTTCGTCGACGACCACCCCGGCGGACATGAGATCCTGGTAAACGTGGCCGGCAAGGACGCCTCGGAGCAGTTTGAGGATGCCGGCCACAGCCTGGACGCCAAGGAGCTGATGCAGAAGTACTACATCGGGGAGCTGGTGGAGCAAGACAAGCGGCAGGTGATCGACCGCAACGTGAACTGGAACCTGCCGCCGCTGCCCGAGGAATCCGCGAGCGGCTTCTTCTCCTCTTGGAAGTTCCCCGCCGCACTGGGCCTGGTGCTCACCCTTCTCTACACCTATCTCTTCGGATAAATTTTACGTTTAAAGATTTTGTTCGGGCGGGATCGAGTGTGTGATTGTTTTGGTAGGCGGCTGGACCGGTTCTCCGGCCGCCGGTCCCCGCCTTGCGTGTAGTTGCGCTTGCGCGTTGAGGACGAACGAGTGCTTTTTTATCTAACTAAGTATTGTTTGTTAATGTTTTATACCTACCGATGTTACGTAAGCGATAATAAAGGTAATTTGGTTACTTTACTTTTGCGTGTTAATAATTCTCATTATTTATGTTATATTTAAATTATAATATCAGTATCTGTTGTTTGCGATACAAGTCAAGGTTAATTTAAACGTGTGACTGCTTTTACGGTTTTGGTATAAGCGTTCTGGGTTGGTCCAGCATTGTCTTACTCGGCTAGGGCGCCAGTGTCTGACACTGGTGGACAAACACAGACCATACCATACTGTTCTTGTATGCCAGTTATTTCTGTGGTATCTATCAGCAAAGGTCCCAGCTTGTGTAAATTGTTTTGTTATAGAAAATTTGCTCTACCAAAACACTTGTACTTTGTACATAAGTTACACATCTAATGTCGTGTACATCTCTATGTATACATACGTATATAAACTAATTGACGAACTGACATATTAAGGCCCAACAACTGATATATTGAGATCACTTTCTACTGCTTATAATGAACGTGTTTTGGTTTTCGAATCTTAAGTAAAGGTCAAATATGAGAGTTGAAAGTTTGTGTTAGACTTTGAAAACCCACTCGGACGAAGTCAAAAGAAACAGCTAGTATATCCTGAGTTATTTCTTTGATGCAGTTTGACCTCCGCGCCCGCGCTAACGTCCGAGGCTCCTCTGATTTGAGCAAATACTCGTACATGTATGAGTATGCGGCGCGAGCACGACCCAGTAGTGCGCGAGGAGGCGCGCTTATATTCAAGGCGATCACTCTTCAAATAAATAGTCTCTGCTCTCTGCTCTCTGATCGTCCACTCATCGCAATATCTACATGTATAATACTTGTAAAATCGAACGATTTATCAACAAGTTATTGTTAAATCCGGGAAGCAAAGTGACATAGGTATAACATATATCTATAACATTTATCACCAACACAATAATCTAAAAAAGTATTTATATATTACCATGTATACTTCAGATACATCGTAAATATCAATAAACCCTTGATTAATTATATTTTTTTAAGATTATTTTATTTTTGTCATTTTTTAAAGGAATAAATATAATTTGATTTGTAATTTAAAAAATAAAATTACCTACGCAGAAAACAATTTTAAATGTCAATCGATTATTTATCGTCATTTATCGTATGTTTGAATATTATCTTAGCATTTATAAGCTCTTGCTCGCGACTTCGTCGGCATCAGCTCAGCTACCTCTCCACTAGAAGCTAGATACAGTTGTTCGCACGGAGCTGAAGCTGAGCTGAGCTTTTATTTGGTCAATAAAGGAAAGGATTTTTAATATTTATTTATTTATTTACATGGAAAACTTACAGCTATAATAATCTTATTAACTATAGACTAGACAACTGAGAGCCAATGACAAGTCTTCACTTATAACAATATTATATCTTTAATGAGCAAACAAACAAACAAACAAATATCGCAACTATTAAACTATAGTAATATATAACAATGTAGTTAAAAACTAAATTATATTAGTAGTAGCAGTTCACGTATATATTTTATTTGAAAAAGTCTAGTGCTAGGCATATTACTAATGCAAATGTATGCATGTTAGAAGATATCTCCAGAACGGCTGCATGGATCTCGCCGAAAGATATCGATGTAGAACATAGCGTACACACGATGCGGAACATTAACTTTCACGTGCATACAATGGCGTTCTCAAGATTGACACCAATTCTAATCTCTACGACAGTCTTACCAATATAATATACACAAGTCCTTCTTAGCTTTAGTAGTAGCAAGTTGTTAGTACAAGTGCAATTTAATGAACGATATTTATTCAAGCAGTTTTTTACAAATTGATTTAAACAACGTCGATGTCGATTTGAAACAGACTACATATGTAAATAATGCACAGTCATATGATGATGCTGACTCATACACAAATACATATTGCGCGAAACAAAGATCATCGGATAAGGATTTTATTAAATTCTAGAACATTACGAATTAATAATTATCTACCTACACGTCTTTAAGTCGGGAATTGGCAATGTAATCACATGACCGGACATTGCACGAGCTAACACTAGCTGTCCACCGCCCAGCGCCCAGCGCCCACCGCCCAGTACCTAGGGCCCACGCTATGACATAACTTGCCCAGATAAATGTTGAATGAATATTCAGCGTTTCACGACATGAGAATCTAAACGCATGTTCACTTTTAATATTATAACCAAAAATAACCATATCATAAAAAATACTGTTTCCTGATTTTACTTATTTCTTATTAAAATTCAAATGTTTTCTAATATAGTTGCTGAACTGATTGTTTCTGGCTATGCCTTATTAAGCCTTGTAGTGGATATATTTTGATGCTGAAACCCTTCGTCGAGTTTCCTGAAAATTGTTAATCACACAATATTCGAATTGATTTATTGACCAAATAGGTGCAAATAAATACGTGTTTTAAAGTACAACAAAGGTCAATGGGCAAATGGTACGGGGAAAAACCCACGGCGGACAGAAATTTAATTTTGAGGGTATGTAGAAAAATGTAAATCGTTTATCATGGTAAGAATCGCTTTGTTGTGGGTAGTAGGTTATCCGAAAAAAACCGTTTTCATAACAGACCTCATTAGGCGTGTTGTGTATGTAGTATGTTGTGATTTCCCCCAAAAATGCCACAAGGACTTCAATTTTTTCTTGGTGCCTAGCCCTAATGGCATAAATGTAACTCTATGTCTGTTTACCTATGTTGTTTCTTCAAAAACAAAATTTTTAAGAAAAAAAGAAAACCAACTTGATATAAAAACATTCGCAAACAAAAAAAACGGTCTGAAACAAAAAAAAACATTTTGAATCAAAATAATATTCTTAAACAAAATGCATTAAAAAGTAACAAAATGAAGTCACAAACAAACACCCTCAAAAGTAATAAATTTCTCTTCTTCCTTGAAATATGTCTATTCTTTACAATAATTTTTATTCCGGAGTTGGTGTTGGCCTGATGTCTTAGACCTATTTACGTTTAATGAGAGCATGAGAGGGACGACAAGATGTTTATTGTACACTTATTTTAGCAGTGAGAACCCACCCACGGATACTAATATACACAAACACACACACACACACAAACACACACACACACACAACATAAGCATAAGCATAACAGTGGTAGAGCCAGCTTTAACATGTTCGCACGAATTGGCCCGGCTCGCCCGGTGAAATACCACGACCACACAGAAGACAGGCCTCAAGTGGAAGTAATTCCGCGTTTCGTCTGATGAGTGTGCGTCCCGGAGGCCTAATTTAGTCCTCTTTCCCTACCCACCCTTTTTCTTATAAGGAATGTATGGGAAGTGGAAGTGGACTTTCCGGATGAGAGGATGCATGGAAAGGGAATATATTTTCTTTCTCTGCATCCTCTCCTCCGTATATTAAAGGTAGGCAACGCATATGCAATTGCGTATGTCTATGGGCAACGGTCATTTCGCTATTTCAGCGATTTCAGGTGGCCGCTCGCTCGTTTTTGTCACCTTATGATATAAAAAAAGCTAAATGTGAAACGATGATGAATTGTAAGAATGTGTTTCTTGAGGCCAGTTGATATCTTATCAACAGTATATTAAGTACAAGTACAAAGTATGCTCGATATCTATTTACGAGTGTTACTATTTGTGATAAATCTTTATAGACCTCACACCGGCTACTCGGGCACGACAGACTAAAGCCGAGGTTTTTTGTGCTTATTTGATTTTTGCCATTTTGCCGAATTTAATGTGTATTTAAGGAGCAAAAGACTTAAGTGTCTACATTGACATGTAAAATTGCAGATGGAGTAACATGTCATTTGAAGACGGTAATTAATTTCACAATAATTTTAAAACAAACTATCAATAAAACAAGTATTAAATTGCCTTTTTATTGTAAATCTTCGTACAAACTACGACCTCAGCGATTAGCAGAATTTTAGAATTATTGATATAAACTTTAAGCAGATTTTGGTAGAATTAAAACGAGTAACTGGTAGAATGTTCAATTAAAATCTGGTAACACTGACCCAAAACAGACTCCCAAACCGCTAATAGTAAATAAACATAGTTTATAGGTTAAGATATAATACTAAAACACTTAATTACACACTATGTATCTCGTGTTCTTTTCTGTAACCCGAATTAAAAAATGAGGATTGATTGTATGTAACAGTTATAAAGGAAATGAAAAAATAGTTTGGTGCATTCAAACAAATATATAAATATTTAGGCTAGTATTAAGAAAGAAAATTTCAAAATGAAACTGGTAAGAACAAACTATACCTTATTAATTTGACTTAAATAAAACGAAATGCTGTCCCAAAATTACCACAGTGAAGCTGAACAGCTGCCATATATGGAATTGGAAAATCAACATTCATAAATCTGCGAATAAATCAAAGATGTGTAAGAAGGCAATTTATCGATAATGGTTCAGCGTGATTGGCTAAAACCTACTCATACCTAACTTAGGGTAGAATCTAGCCCTTAGAGTGGAGATGTATATAAACTGGCAAGGACTGATTCTGATGTATAAATAAAATTTTACTAAAAAATTAAAATAGTTATTGTTGGCACTGACTTGTTTGTTCCCTTGTCAGTAGTACATCAAAGCGGTCATGGACATTGTTGTAATCAAAACAGACTTCCACGATGTCCCAAAATTATTATTGATTAACATAATATTTGTTATAGAGAAGCTAAATTTGTGTTAAAAGATGTCCACTCTACCACCAGCTTGAGTGAGTGGTGCACTGCTAATTATCTATATGTTAGTGTTTTTAACTAATGTGATAAATTATTTGCACTCAAAAGTTTGAAATGAAATAAAGATATAGAGAGAAAAATTTACATAAATAAGAAAAGTGTGCTCTGGTGGCTGGTTTCAGTATTGCCTGAGCAGCGATGCGGCCAAGCCATGCTTCGTGCTGTCATTCAAAGAGCTGATGATAATGTTGGACTGTGGGCTGTCAGCACAGTCGGTGCTCAACTTCCTGCCGCTGCCGCCGGTGCCCAGCACACGGCTGGCTGCGCTGCCTGCTTACACACCGCCCCACCTCAATGACCCTCTGCTTGAAGGGGTACTCAACTTGTACTCCCATAGACTATGCCAATCATTAATACTATCTATCACAGCTTTTCTGTCAAATCTGCTAGTGGCTATATTTTAAATGTCACTTCTAGAACTCTGTGAGATATCTTCTAGTGTTTAATTTAGTATATCTAGTAATTAGTATTTAATATAGTATCTGTAATTGAGTAATGTACAGGAAGCTATTTGTGCACGGGTTCTGTTGTTATAAATACCCAAACATTTGACTTTGTATGTAATATACATATATTTTTGGATGTAGGAATTAAAGGAATGTTGCGGGCGGGTGTTCGTAGACAGCATCCCCGAGTTCTGTCCCCCGCTGGACAAAGTGGTGGACTTCTCGCAATTGGATGTGGTGCTCATCTCCAACTACACCTGCATGATGGCGCTGCCCTTCATCACCGAGGACACCGGCTTCAAGGGGCAGGTGTACGCCACCGAGCCCACCTTGCAGATCGGAAGGTATATACTCGGTTTTTTATTTATTTTATTTATTTATTGGAAGACCAACAGCCATTTTTACAAATTAAGTACAACAATAGTTAGTAAACATATAGCCAATTATAGGTCCTCGCCGATAGTTTAACGTTACACTGGTGCGATATGCGGTGCGATGTACGCTCGGGGGTACGCAGGTTCTACCTGGAGGAGTTGTGCACGTGGCTGTCGGCGGCGGGGGCGGGGCTGGCGGCGCGGCGCTGGAAGGAGCTGGTGCACGTGCTGCCGGGCCCGCTGGCGCACGCGTCGCGGCCGCGCGCGTGGCGGCGGCTGTACGGGCGGGCGGCGCTGGCGCGCGCGCTGGCCCGCGTGCGCGTCGTGGGGTACGACGAGCGCGTGCCGCTGTACGGCGCGCTGGACGCCACGCCCGTCAGCTCCGGCTTCTGCCTCGGCTCCGCCAACTGGGTGCTGCGCACGCCGCACGAGAAGGTCGCATCGCCCACTACCTGTCGCCCTGTTGCCCTAATGCCCTATTGCCTTCACATTATATGCACTTACTCCCATTTTAACTGTCAAATTTTACGTTCATCCGATGTTACGTAATTGCTAATTACATATTAAAATTGAATTCAGAAAAAGGCTTAAGTAGCCTATGTTTTCTTCCAGGCTATGTTCTATATCTATAGCAAATTTCGGCGAGATCCATGCAGCCGGTCCGGAGAGTGACGGTGCGCGTGCTATGCGCGTGCTGTGCGCGTGTCTGTGCGTGTGAGTGAGTGTGTGGGGGCGCAGATCGCGTACGTGAGCGGGTCGAGCACGCTGACGACGCACCCGCGGCCCATCAACCAGACGGCGCTGCGCGGCGCCGACGTGCTGCTGCTGGCCGCACTGACGCAGACGCCGGCGCACAACCCCGACCACATGCTGGGTGACCTCTGCGTGCACGCCGCCGTCACGCTGCGCGCCGCCGGCTCCGTGCTGCTGCCCGTCTACCCCTCCGGCGTGCTCTACGACCTGCTCGAGTGCCTCTCCACGCACCTGGAGGGCGCCGGGCTCGCGCACGTGCCGCTCTACGTCGTCTCGCCCGTCGCCGACTCCTCGCTCGCCTACAGCAACATCCTGGCCGAGTGGGTCTCCGCCGGCAAGCAGGCGCGCGTGCTCGTGCCCGAGGAGCCCTTCCCGCACGCCGCCCTCGCGCGCGCCGGCCGCCTGCGACACGCGCGCGCGCTGCACGACGACGCCTTCAGCGCCGACTTCCGCCAGGCACGTACTTCCTCCCTGACACGCTCACCCCCCACCTCGCACCTCGCACCTCACACCTCGCGCTCGATCTGTTGCAGCCCTGCGTCGTGTTCTGCGGACATCCCAGTCTGCGGTTCGGCGCCGCCGTGCACCTCGTCGAGCTGTGGGCCAGCAACCCCGCGCACGCCATCATATTCACCGGTACCCTGCTGCTGCCGCACCCCGCACCTCGCACCACACACCGCGCACACAACCTATATCATCGTCTTCGTTTCCCGCAGAGCCGGACTTCCCGTACATGGACGCGCTGGCGCCCTTCCAGCCGCTGAGCATGAAGGCCTTCCACTGCCCCATCGACACCTCGCTGAACTACGCGCAGGCCAACAAGCTGGTGCGCGAGCTGCGGCCGCGCGAGCTGGCGCTGCCCGAGCAGTACGCGGCGGCGCCGGCGGGTCCCGGCGCC
>NW_013532703.1:6688034-6703179 GCF_000836235.2 Papilio xuthus | reverse complement strand
GGGCTGGGCGAGGCGCGCGTGGAGGCGGGTGCGGACGGGTGCATCGTGCACCTGCCGCGGCACGACACGCTGGTGCACGTGGAGCGGCACGCCACGCACGTCTTCTGCGAGGGGCGCGCCGACGTGCGCCAGGCGCTGCGCCGCGCGCTCGCCGCGTGCACACCGCACGTGTGAAGCTCGCTCGCCGCGTGCACACCGCACGTGTGAAGCTCGCTCGCCGCGTGCACGCCGCACGTGTGAAGCTCGCTCGCCGCGTGCACGCCGCACGTGTGACGCGCTATTAACCTTTGTTTACTTGAATAAAGATCGATTGATTTTCTTTCTTGACCGCTTTTTAATTTCGCCGCGTCCGAGCTGAAGAGGAGCAGGAGGGAGGCAGGAGGGGGCAGGAGAACAACTGGTTAAAATGTGCACAGCAGCTATTGAACACTTCATCTGCTATTTGATAATATGATATCTACATATTCCACCTTTATACAAAATAAGTGGAAAAAACATTAATAAAATAGGATATTCTTGAGACGTCAGGATATTTCACTAATAGCAGAAAAGGTTTGCCTTCTAAATATATAATAGAAAGTTTTCATTTGCATCTGTACAAATTGACAACATATACAGTGATGAGTTTGCCGTCCTCGCCGCCACTCGCGACACCTCGCACCTCGCCGCCACCTCGCACCTCGCCGCCACCTCGCACCTCGCCGACACCTCGCACCTCGCGACAAACTAACTGCCTTTCTGTGTGTGCGTCATTGTAACACATACATAATAATGAATGAAGAAACGCTCGAATAGTGATACTGTAGCTTGACAAGGACAAAAGAATTTTGAAATTGAATCAGTACTTTTTGAATTTAATCATTAATTATAAAAAAAATCTTTTATTCATAAATTACATAACAAAAATTCAAATCGTTCGTCATAATTGATCTTGTTTGTTATAAATTATCTTCAGAACGCGGCTGCATTCGTCTCACCAAAATTTGGTACGATCGTAGAGCGTAGTCTGGAAGAACACATAGCCTAATAATTAGCTCTTTTTCTAAAACCGTGCGGATGGAATTGCGGCCTACGGTTTATATTAATGTATAAAAAAACCTGTGACTTTAAAGTTATTTTTAGGGCATTTTTGTTTGATTACAAAAAGGAAGTCTATAAGAAGTATTAGGGGTTGTTCAAAAGTGGCAGAAGTTCTGCGGAAGTTCTAAACAAAGTGCATTAGTTTCGAAGCTATTCCATAGCGAACTTCAAAAATGTATGGAACCGAGGCGCGACATTCAGAGGTCACTTCTCAATACTTATTGTCAATTAAATACATTTTTTTAAGTTCGTTATGGAATCGCTTCGGAGCGAATTCATTGTTCATTTTGTGTACACCTACACTGTATCCAAAGCGAACGCGCTTATATTAAGGGAAAAGCATTTAATAAAACGAAAAGAGCAGTAGTACAGCATTTATATCATAAATAAAATAATTATGTAACACTTAAGTAGTAATGAAAAACGGCTAGTATACACATCGAGAAGATCTAAACACGCGCTCGGGGCTGATAAATAACATTCAACAAGAACACGCACCACATTCAGTCACCGAATAAAACAACCACTCTATCACTTCTGCACTCGACAAATGCACCGATTATTACAATTTTGCACAAACTTAAAGTTGAAAAAGTTCCTCGACATTCAAGTGCACGAGAAAAACTTTATTTCGAGAGACGTGGACGTGCCAGGTGCTCGTCAGACGATGCCAGAGATCGTCGACAACTATTCACTGATCGGCTCTTCATTTGCTGCTACGAACTAAATTTACGGCTTAAGTGATAGATAACTTGATGAGAGACGGGAAGGAAGGGGCGGACCGACGCATTGTGCGCTCTCGTAGCGACGGATCAACTTCTGGACGAGATGATTGCGGGATTGAGGTCTACGCGTTGAGGTCGAGGTCGGCGAAGAGGTCTCCGCGCGTGGCGACGCTGAGCGCGTAGTGCAGGTTGAGTTGCTGCAGCAGCTCGCGCTCGTCCAGCATCTCCAGCGCCTCGACGCGCGCGCGGTCCTCCTCCGGCAGCGCGCGCCACACCGTGTCCATGTCCCAGGCGCGCGCCGTCTCGAACCCGGCGGCCAGCAGCCGCGCCGCCTGCGCCCCCGGCTCCCGGCAGTGCGGCTCGCCGGGCAGGGCGCAGCCGCGCGCGCTCAGGTTGCGCATCATCACCTCGCCGAACTTGTCGCCCAGGTTGCACTGCTCGTACACCAGCAGCACGCAGCGGGGGAACGCGCCGGCCAGGTGCTCCAGCAGCGCGCGCGCCGCCTCCGGCCGCAGGTACACCAGCACGCACTCCGCCAGCAGCAGCGTGGGCGCCGCTCCACCCGCACCCCCAGCACCCCCAGCACCGCCCGCCTCCAGCTTGCGCACCACCTCGCTCAGGCAGCGCAGGTCGCAGCTCAGCAGGTGGTAGCCATCCGAGTGCAAGTCGCCCGATCTGATCATGACCTCGCCATCTGTTTATTAATTAATATTACACACTTTTTTCAAACAAGATGTGCCTTCTGTACCCATCTCTAGCCCTTTTATTTGAAATCTTTTAAAGCCATAGTATACTTAAGTAAATATTGTTCAGAATATCTTGAAATCTATTGTACTTGCCGACCCCTAATTGAATACAACATTACTCTACTCTGCCTATCTCCTATAGAGCTGTGTAACGCACACTAAAATTTTATTAATATACATAATACAAAGCCGGACTTTGCACACAATTTATAAATAATAAGAATATTTTCACCTTCATTAGATATCTTCTCTAATAGCTGCTTATTTCGTTTGATTATGTGGGATTTCTTAGCAACTACAGAAGGGAAATCTAATTCAATAAAATTGCCAACTGCTTGCGTTGAGTCTTTCAACTTCCAGTAGAGAGTGTCAAAGCCGCAGCCCAGGTTGATGATCTGACACTTTGTGCCACACCGCTGGAAAACAAATCAAAAAACTTTACTTTTTTTAAAAACTTTAGTATATTTGGTTAGTAAGTATTGTGCACCAGCACCAGCACCACCCGTTGTATGGGTTACGAGTTTCTAACGGTTTATAAAATCTATTTTCATATGTATAATAATGAAGTTACCGACCTCCAAAAACTGATGAATAAACATTTCCATGGCTTTAACTCTGGCGTAGTAGCCGCGATTAATTTCGGGAGCTTTTCTGTCTACATGTTTCGCAAAATACACAATGTAATCATCTTTCCAGTAGCCTAATTCAACGGCGCATCGCTTGCACTCTGTAGCATCCGTGTTAGTCGCAATGATGGCCTCATCTTCAGCGGTCCACGATATTATATTGTTCATGGTGGCGATTTATCACTATATTCTAAACAATAATTTAAAATACCATAACGTAGATCCTACGTTGTTTCCTGAATTGTTGCAAAATCAAAAACCTATATAAGTACGACTTTGTCGATAACTTTTATTATGATCCAAATATTTTTCTTAGACCATATAAAAAATACGACATTGACATTATTTGACATTGACTTTGACACTTGCTGACAGTTTATAGATAGAGAAGGATAACTGACCCAGTGGACACAGAGTATATAAATTTGACTTGACTAGTGTGTCTACGTTACGTCTATTGTAAATAGCGTAGGGGGGGTGGGGGGGGCAGAGGACGTTTTATATCCGACGCCACTGATCGCCCCCACGCTTCGTTATCCCTAGTGGATTGGTCACAGTCTCCAGTTCAGTTCAAGTGGCAATCGCAAGGTAGTTTGCATTAGTGGATAGTGGACCGTGGATCAAGTATATTCTTTATCTAAGAGTTGGACATTTGAAACAACAACGATAAAAATGTTTTATTAAAATGTTAACGTAAACCAAGACCATTATTCCTAAACGTTGCTTTGTTCGATTAGTAATTTATATGAAATTTATATTTTATTTAGATGAAACTTACATTCACACTTCACATACATCTGGCAAATGTTGGCAAGAAGAGGGCGTAGAAGTAATAGAGCCTGTATCAAAAGGTTAAAGATATATTATTGTTCATACGGGAGAGGATGCAGGGTTTGTTAAAAATGCACTTGCACGATGAAATGATTAGTGCCAATTTCAAAAAACGAATGAATGAAAACTTGTAGTGCCTAATTTAATAGAGCCATCAATTATTATAATGGATAATGCTCTTTATAACCGTGTTTACGTGCATAAAGTCCCAAATTCAAACGCTTTAAAAAAAGATGTGCAGTTATGGCTTAGGCTAAATAAAATCGAGCATGGAGAAGATTTAACTAAATCTCAGCTATTAGAAATATTTAAAAGAAACAAACCTCAGCCCATATACGAGATTGAAAGGATTTTGGCAGAAAATGGTCACATTTGCTTGTATTTACTCCCCTATCACTGTGACCTTAATCTATTTAAATTAATATGCAGCACAATGAGAAAGAAACGTGGCTAGTGTAAATATTAATCACAAAAATGATGAGATCTCTCGCCTGGTAATACAAGCATTTGAAGCTATTACTGTTCATGAGTGGAAACAGTATTGTAAACATGTTCGTAAAACTGTAATGGTTTATAGCCAGATCCATAACTACACAGGGAAAATACAAAAAAAATCTAACTCTTTTTGTTTAAAAGTTATAATTTGATACCCTCCACCATATGATTAGACACTGTGGCTACAAATATGAAGATATTCCTGCAATTTTTTTGGATTAGTTACCTAAGTAACATAGCTATTAATTGCACTCAAAAATTGGACCAAAACATTCGTAATTTAAGCAGAAAAAATAATTTATAATACTTTGACTGTTTTTTGAAATTTTAGAACATTTTGACTTTTGACCAACTTTCACGTTTTCAGGATTCGGGATCTATATTCAGGGCTATATAAAAGCCTCCTTTTTATAAGGCTATATATATACAAGGAGGTTGGATTTTATGTATTGGTATATTATAGATGCAATCCCTATGTCACGCAGCAGTTTATCGTAAATACAAACTAATTAATATAAATAAAAATGTGCCGACTTTCCCGACTTTTGTGCACATTGGAATTAATTAGCAACACTGAAACGACGATCGCGACACCCGCCAGTTCACAGATAAGTTGGTGACACTACAAGTTATAGTACTCTGTGTGTCACTTATGTAGCTATAGCTATAGTGCCACCAACTTATCTGTGAAATGGCAAAAATAGGAACTACGGTGACAGGTTGAAATGTCATTCGACTGTCAGTGTCTACTACTTTAGAGT
Source organism: Papilio xuthus (assembly GCF_000836235.2). Taxonomy (NCBI): domain Eukaryota; kingdom Metazoa; phylum Arthropoda; class Insecta; order Lepidoptera; family Papilionidae; genus Papilio; species Papilio xuthus. The sequence continues at coordinate 6,697,915 of NW_013532703.1, read as the reverse complement.
GTTCCCGTGTTCCGTGTGTTTTATTACGATACTTCTGAATCCCTATGTCACAGCAGTTTATCGTAAATACAAACTAAATAATAGAAAAAAAATGTGTCGACTTTCCCGACCTTTGTGCACACTGGAATTAACTAGCAACACCGAAACGACGCCGCGACACCCGTCAGTTCACATATAAGTTGGTGACACTATACTTAGGTCTAAAAGAATTATAAATAATGACATTACTATATTTTAGTGTATAATTATGTCGTCATATGATTTACCCATTATATTAGTAAGTGCAACGGATAATAGTACAGCAACAAAAATTATTTCAGGTACTTATTATATATAGTAAATTGAAATATGTAAACTATAACTTTAACTCATAAAATTTTTCACGTATGTTAAAAAAAATATCTTGTCAGTCTGAGTCTCACTAACTAACTAAAAAGAAAATGCTCGGAACTTCTGATTTTTTATTAGCTTTTTTCGCCAAATGCTATACAGTTATCGGCTTGAATCTTGTATGATCCCAGCCCCTGGGTGCGCTACATGCAATCCCGATTTCATGTCTCTTAGAGTGCTTCTAGAAGCATAAGATTTTTAATACACTAAAACTAACACTTTTCAGCAGCTTTATTGCTTTTTTTGTTGGCTCTCACCGATATACATTTAATATTAGATAATTTCCTTTATAAGCTTATTTTAACATCATCAATGAAATTACATGTGCCTACAGTTTAAGATTAGTCTCTTAATAAAAATATTAATACTTTGTGCAAACTTAGTTGTTTATTATAGTTAACTTATCCAAGTACTCAATACTTACAGAATTAATAGACAACATTGTAGAAGATAAAAAGTACAAAGAGACAGGTTGGCATGTCTGGCGGCTAGAGAACAAGTATTATGAGGCATCAGTGCGGTTGCAGGCGTTGCCAGACGCCGCTGCGCCAACACCCCCCATGCCGCGCGCTGATGCACATCTCATCTATCTCTCAGCAACTGAGGTAGCTTCATGAATTGTATATGCTCAATACAAGTGTAGGTGTTTTGGGTTCTTCCAATCAGTCTACCTATCAGTGGGAATTTATAACTGTTCATCGTACTGATTGAACAGATTATGTAAAATTTTTCAGTTGCATTTGGTGTTTCCATGAAATAAGTCATTGTAAAAGATTCAAAATAAGTTTATATGGTTGCACTATTATAAGTAGTGTGGAGTTTATCCTCGCTTCTTGTTAATGTATCCTAGTTTATCTGTGACCGGCATGGTGAGATCTTATTATAGTCATTAATGTGGTGCTCTGGCTTCTTTGTTAGTAATCAATCTAAAAGTTCAGGTTTATATTTATTTGACAATGAATTCTGTAGGACTGGGTTCCTATTGAAACTTATTCAACAATGACAAACTATAATTATATTATTGTAATATCGTCGTCGTCGTCGATTGTTACAAATTTTGTTGAGGATTTATATTGTCTAATGATTTGTTTAGTGTCAGAGCGATTAGTGAAGGGATGTAAGCATTGATATTTACACTGGCACAATGTCGGTTTTACTTCATAACAGTATTTAGCTACAAACCTATGATAAGACATGTGCGGTGCACACAGAGCGAGGGCGAGGGCGAGGGCGCGAGCGTGGCAGAGGAGAGACGCGCGCGCGCCAGTCCGCTGCTGCGTCGCGGTGCCGTGCGCCTAGCGCTGCTCGACGGCCACGCCCCCAGCGGTACGTGCCCCCTCACTCGCCTCACTCACCATATGTTGCCAGTGGGGTGTCTACTCTGACAAAAGCTGGTGCACTGTTCTGTGACAGGGGCGCTGGCGTCGTGGGCGACCAGCGCGCGCTACGAGCTGGTGGCGCTGCGCGAGGAGGGCGGTGCGGGGGAGTGGGAGGGCGACGTGGGCGAGGTGGGCGTGGCGCGCGCGCGGTCTGCGCTACACGCCCACGTATGGCCGGGCCTACGCCGGCGCGGCGCCGCACCCGCGCCTCTCTTTTACTCAGGTATATGTTATTACATATGGGACATGGATTTATATCTTAAGGTCCATTTACAATGTCCTAATCTTACTTTTTATTGCTTTGTTAAATATGTACACAGTAACATAGTTTGGGGAAATGTGTTGTTGACCGTTGTTACTAAAAAAACTAGAAGGTAAAATAATGCGGCACACGGTGTAGGGTTGCATGGGCACACGGGGGTGCAGGGTGCGGGGGTACACGCAGTCGTAGGGTCGGGAGGCACACGGTGCTGCTGATTTAGTAGAGATGGAATTGTTTGTATCCATCTGTCGCACAACAATGAGAACCGGACTCCACGTTGATTCACTTTGCACATTTCAGATGACGAGGAATCATCGGACGGCGGAAGTTGTGACGAAGAAGATGAGGAGAGCGCCGTAGAGCGCGCGGAGGCGTTCGCCGAGGCGCTGGGTGTGCTGGGCGCGGTGGGCGCGGGGGGCGTGGTGGGCGCGGTAGGCGCGGTGGGCGAGGAGGGCGCGGCGGGTGAGGGCGAGGAGCGCGGGGTGCGGCGCGAGCGCGCGGAGCAGCTGGTGGCGGCGTTCTGCCGCGCGCTGGGACACGACCTGCACCTCTGCTGACGGAGACGCGGCACCGCTTGAGGTGAAACGAACGTGAAATGTTAAACGAAGCTGCTTAAAATGAATTACTGAAAACCGATCGAAATCGATGTATGTATGTATATGACGCCATACAAATTTCAGTACAACAGTATTTTATGCCTGCGCGTTTTAACAAAGTTATGAATATATAAAAGTGCCATCAGCAGGAGGAGGAGGACTTACGTGACGTCGGCCGTCGGACATTACCTGTCACCTCGCCTAGTTAAGGAACATTTCTGAATGTTATTAATTACTTTAGTGGACAACACATTTTCTACGAAACTGTAACTGTACCTATAATTCAAGGAAACAAAAATAAAATTTTAAAGCAATTTTATATTTTATTATTTTTATCTATGTACGTCCGGACAGTTCTTGTTATATGTTTCATGTAAACACATCGGCGGTGTGAATGTTTGTTCATGTGTACATAACTCGCGGGCTACACGACAATTACTTCAATTCATTTTCCTGTTTGTGTTTCTCGTCATCTCGTGTAATGATGGAGGGCGCAGTCCCCCACTCAGCGTTCCGGCTCAGCTCTGCTCAGCTCGCACAGACGAGGCTCCACAATAAAACTCGTGCATACGTTTCGAATACCTTTATTTCTTGTCCACACATAGATGACGCCCCTCGCACCTCCCCCGCACTATATATTGGACTTGTAAATACGACCTCTACACGCATCTCAGTATAAAATACATTTTATAATAAAAGTTATTAATTTCAACGAATTCATATTATACCATTAAAGCACCTTTTCTTAAAACATTTTCTAAACAAAACAATATTAATAAAATTAGCGCAGCGTCGCGTGAGGCACTACCTCATGCGGCTTCGTACGACCTCACGCAGCCTCATGATACCTCATGCGGCTTCGTACCACCTCACGCAGCCTCATGACACCTCTTGCGGCTTCGTACCACCTCACGCAGCCTCATGACACCTCTTGCGGCTTCGTACGACCTCACGCAGCCTCATGCAACCTCACGCGACTCAACAGAACAATTAACTTCAACATCATTTATAATCAGTAAGTTACATCACAGACTTAATGGAACCTTCCTCTCGTTCGCTTCTTTCACTATATAATACTATAAAAGTTAAGCAAAAGCTTTGATATCCTTACGTAGCTACAGCCGCGGACCTCCCGCCTTCGTGTAAATAATAAGTGCACTTGTTCGTCCTCCACCTCTCTCCACCTCTCTCCTCCTCTCTCCTCCTCTCTCCCGCTTGCTCCTGTTGTATAAACAAACGAGCTTTCTTCTCCTCCGACATGCTGCTCTCGCAAACCTCTTCTCTATATAAACTCACCAGATGTGGGAACAAATTCCATTGTGCGTTTTCATTGCGTGGACATCCGGTGCGTTCGCGCCCTCCTCCGCCCTCCTCTGCCCTCTTATTGTCTTTTATTATTAACTAATTTATGCGCATCATTTTCCTATATTTAGTATGCCTATATGGGTGTATTTTTGTGAGTGCAAAATATGTAATCACTAAGAGAGTAGAGGTGTGGTGGAGGTGGTGGTGGAGGTGGTGGTGGTGGTGGTGGGGGGCAGCAGCGCCGCGAAGTACTGCTCGGCGAGGCGCGCCACGTACTGCGTGTGGGGAGCGCGCGCCGGCCACCAGCCCTCCAGAAAGCCGATGTGTCCGCCGCGCGCCGTCACGCAGAGCGCCACGCACGCGCTGGAGGCCGCCTCGCGCACCGGCAGCGCCTCCAGCGGCTGGAAGGGGTCGTCGGCGGCGCAGAGGCAGAGCAGCGGCCGAGCCACGCGCCCCAGCCGGGGGGCCAGCGAGGCGGCGCGGTAGTACGCCTCGGGCGACGCGAACCCGAAGTGCGGCGCCGTGAAGGCCGCGTCGAAGGCGCGCACGGACCGGCAGGAGCGCACCCCGCTCGCCAGCGCGGGCAGTCGCGCGCGCACCGTGCCGCGCAGCTGACGCGCCATGTGCCACGACAGCGCCGCGTTCAGCCCCGCGCGCTCCATGCACTGCGACCCTACACCTCCTCATTTATTAATGCCCTATGCGCTATTTCAGACTCAATTTTTTTCCTATTTGGTCGGTTCGGCCGCGGTACACTAATAACTATCTTGCACAAAATACATTGGACATCATTTTGTTCGGCCAACAATGAGTAAAATCACCTTTGACGACGTCGAGCGGCGAGGAGACGATGAGAGCGGCGTGTACCGGCGCGCTCGCACCCTGCTCCGCCAGGTAGCGGCCCAGCTGCAGCCCGCCCAGCGACACGCCCGCCGCCAGCACCGGCACGCCGCGCGCCCGCACCGCGCTCACCGCCTCGCCCACCTCCTGCCACCGCACCTTCATTACTCTTATGTTCCAACCACAATCCTACACTTAACAAATTCTTTTCTAATTTTGATTTTCATAATATATTGCAAATTGCTCGTTAATGCATTATTTTATGAAATACTCAAAGCAATTACTGGATTATTCAATAACAAAATTTCCATAATCTCTTATTCTTAATAATGGTCATTAGCATCCACTCGACGACGTCGTGACCGTGATGACGACATCGCGAGGTCATTGCATATGTTCATCCTGAAGTGCGGAGTAAAGTGACGCACCTCGTGGCTGACGGCGGAGTAGAGGCGCGGCGTGGTGAGAGGCAAGCCGCCCAGGCCGCGATTGTTGAACACGACGAGCGCGGCGCGGAGCCGGCGCGCGGCGGCCGCCAGGCATCGCACGTAGTCCGCCTGTGCGCCGCCCGTCAGCCCCGGCAGCACCAGCAGCACGGCGCGGCACTCCGCCCCCGCATCGTCCTCCTCCAGCCAGTCCAGGGCCACCTGCCCGCCATCCGAGAGCTTCAACACCTCTCTGTAAAACCTTCCCTTCTCAATATTTACCTCTGATGACCATGCTATTCCACATCTCAAATGCTAAACTTACAATATAACTATTATAAACTTGAGTAACTTCAATAAATCACTAGAAACACAAAATATATTTTAAGCTGTCGCCGACGCCTTCTTTTCATAATTAATATAGAAAAATAAGGAATCCTGGAATTAATTGTATTTTATGATAACTGTATATAACCAACCAGTTTGCATAATTTTTTTTATTTACCGCCGAAATTGAAGCGGCGGCAACAACAGCGAACGTAGTATAGACCCGATTACCGTCTGCAACCTCGATTCCACGCACCACGGCGTGGGCCAATAATATTCATTCAGAATCGGCACATTCTTTTCTAGAAGTTGTCGAAATTCGCCTTTCCGGCAAATTAATATGGGTTTCTGAAATAACGCAATTTTAAATTCTTATGTTATAAAACATGCTAGCTATGAGTACATATACAGCTGCACAGGTAATTGTGGAAGCGATCTTATCGCAATTTTAAAAGATAATAGAATAGACTTTACCTTGACTACCTCTACTAGATAATAGGTTAAGTATAACACCGACAAGGATACGCACACCAATAGCTCTTTTTTAATTTCTAGAATGTACGTGAACATGTTTAATTTTCTAGCTTATTATATAAAAAAACATTTTCAACAAAAAAATGTACTAAGATATCTACAAATCACGTCATGTCGAGGATAACAATTTGTAGAAACTAGAAATGTCATGTCCAGTTAAATGTTTTGAAGTTTCATTCGAATGCCAAATGCCAATGTTGAATGTTGGCCAATGAAGATACCATAGATATCTAGTGCGAGAAAACTGACCTCCACAGAGTTCATATGAAGGGTAGGTAGGTAGGGGAGATCCGATAGATCCCGACTGTAATATTGTTGTGGACCTCTTAAGACGGAAACACATTTATTGTAGCTCTTATAGAAATGAAATGATAGTAAACTACTAAGATATATGTTACAAGTAATAGGCTAACATTTATAATCTAAATTACTAACAGAAAATATTAATTAAAAAAAGGCACGGCCGATCTAAAAGTAACCGGCGCGGAAATCATTAGAAATTCTTAGTTTCTTGTCAGTTTGTTGATCAAAGCCTTTCTCAATTTTTGATATTTGTTTACTTATTCAAATGTTAAGTGTTTTGTTATGAATATGGTAGAATAGATGTTCTAGTATTTATTTATGTGGGTATTACTTCGGTTATTATTTTCTAAAGTCTTAAAATACGGTGGACTACAACTGTCTGCAAATTTGTACTGAATATAGTTATGGTCATAGCATTTGATAGTTGTGGACCAACTCTAGGGTACAGTTCCCGAGCACCCCAAATTCGTATTGTTTCTTTATTTAATACATTAAATTAAATAAATAATTTCTTTATAGAAGATTTTTCTGCTATTGAGCTACAAAAAATGTGTTTTTGTCTTAATTTATATCATCCATATCTATATTATGGTAGGAATCTGTCGGATCTCGTCTATATGTAATCGAAGACGCAAACTGTCTATGGTTAAAGTTTTGACATTGAATTGAAAAGAAAGACGATAAGTTGTTTTTTTGTAATGTTGGTAGATGCACAGTTTTACATTTACAATTTCCAACAAAGTAGCAATGTGGATTTTTAAATTAAAAGCTTTTAGTCATTAAAACTAATACTCTCTTTGCGAGGTGTGATTAGTTATAAGAACTACCTACGTTTTGTTCTGAGCTCGTTAATTTATTTAGACAGTATTAAATAACTTTTAAGTTTAGTTTTGTATTTATTGTTCTGGTTTGTACTTTTCTTGTTAGAAGTAAATAATGCAAGGAACCAAAATAATAAGATGTGCAAGTCGATGTGTTCGAAGGGAGTTGTCACTATCACCAAGGTAGGTTTTAATTGGTCAATAGAAGTTTACTGAGATATCAAAATCAGCTGTGACCTAAATAAACTTTACCCACATGAACCTTGGACTTTGTACAATTGCTGTAGCGGGTCATTACAAATTGAGCTTTGAAGTCACCTTTTTGTAATTGTTGCATCATATAGTATAGTCACAAAGCCAAGTTTAAAGTCTTGCTTTTTCTTAAATATAAAATAACTAGCTGTCGTTCGCGCGGAATTAAAAAAAAATTAACAAGTAGCCTGTAGCCTGTATTCTTGCAGACTATGTTGTGTAGTCTATTGGCCCAGCAATACATTTTTTTAGATGCCTTTGTTACCTAAATACTTATTTCAATAGAAATGAATTTGATTGTTTTCTACTTTGATTGCTCTAAATAAAATGTCTTTTCCTGAAAGAGTTCCAGAAATATTTTATGCAGTCAAACCGGCATAAGTGACGGTGAAGTGAAACTTTATGTAAGAGTCTTTGTCTGGTCCTGAAATTTTTATAACATGACATTGTGCGAGGACTTCTTATACTGAAACTGCTAGTTATCTGTATGTTTAGGTATATTGGAAAATAATTCCCATTAGTGAATCAGTTGACTGATCGGCCAGAAAATATTTTTTTACATCACAACCCTTCTCTGGTTTTCTCCAAACAACCTACTAGAATTTCATTACAATGGGACCAATAGTTCAGGGTTTAGAAAGGCAAAGAAGACATACATATATTAGGTTTTTGGAAACCATTGAATGGAAGTGTAAAAAACTTTATGCATAAAGGCTTAGAGTTGCATGGCAGCAGTATGAGTAGCTGGTAGGTTGGTGTTGGCAGCCCTCCCAAGTGGGCAGCGGCTGCCTGGTACACGTGACGAGACTGACAGGTGTGGTGGGTCGCAGCGGGCGGCGAGCGCTGGCTACGGAGGCGGCGCGGCCAGAGGCGGGCCGGGGTGCGCGCCAGAGTGCCTCTTTCACGTTGAACCTGTTCCGCGGCCACGTGGAGACGGCGCAGGTGTTTCCCTTTCCCGAGCCGCTCACCGAAGACCAACGCCAGACCCTTGCCGAGCTCGTGCCACCCGTTGAAAAGTTTTTTGAGGAGGTGCATTACAAAAATACACATTCTATTTGGTGACTGTTCTGACTCAGTTCACACTGCATGTTTTTATTATTAATCGTATAATTTAGTATTTAATGTAGATGTTTATCATGTTATAGGCGGAATTGATGTGTACAATGTTACGATAACCAAATAATATGTGGGTTTCCTCTGCGCACGTCGTTTCCCGGTGAAAGTCTTAAATGAGAATCCTTATTATGTTTCACTTCCGAGTCTCAATGGTAGTAGTATGCAAGTTCTTGCCTTTCCGTACCTAATGATTTTCAGCGTTTCGACGGACAGTGATGTGTAATATCGCTACTTTTAGGTAAACGATCCGACAAAGAACGACGCGGAGTCGCAGATCGAGGCGGGCACGCTGTCGGGGCTGTGGGAGCTGGGCGCGTTCGGGCTGCAGGTGCCGGTGGAGCTGGGCGGCCTGGGGCTCAACAACACGCAGTACGCGCGGCTCGTGGAAGTGGTCGGCGCGCACGACCTCGGCGTCGGTATCACGCTCGGCGCGCACCAGTCCATCGGCTTCAAGGGCATCCTGCTGTTCGGCTCGGAGGAGCAGCGCGCGCGCTACCTGCCGCGCGTCACCGGCGGGGAGTACGCCGCCTTCTGCTTAACTGAGCCCTCCTCCGGCTCCGACGCCGGCTCCATCAAGTAAGTTTCTCTTCTCCCCTCAGACCATTATGCCCTCTAAACCCCGCTAAATGCTCTCAGCTGCCACATGTGTGTTTCAGGACGCGCGCGGTGCCGACGCCCGATGGCCAGCACTATATCCTCAATGGCTCAAAGATCTGGATCAGCAACGGCGGCATCGCGGAGATCATGACCGTGTTCGCGCAGACGCCGGTCGAGCGCGACGGCAAGACGATCGATAAGGTAAGCGCTGCACCACTCACCACCACCCTGTATCGCATCGTACAGCACCGCACAGCATCACTCTGCACCACTGTATTCAGGATGTCAGATGGCGATCAGCTGGTTGCATGATTACCTATTAAAAGGGACCTTACTAGCTCAGACAGAATCTCCTCTTAGTAGTTACTAACTACTGACCTTGATAAGCTTCTAAGCCAAGTTTGCCGATTTCCATAAAGGTGACGGCGTTCATCGTGGAGCGCGGCTTCGGCGGCGTGTCCTCCGGCCCCCCCGAGAGCAAGATGGGCATCCGGTGCTCCAACACCACCGAGGTGTACTACGAGGACGTGCGCGTGCCCGCCGCCAACGTGCTGGGCGGCCTCGGCAACGGCTTCAAGGTCGCCATGAACATCCTCAATAACGGCCGCTTCGGCATGGCGGCCGCGCTCGCCGGCACCCAGCGCGCCGCCCTCCGCCAGGCCGCCGAGCACGCCGCCACGCGCGAGCAGTTCGGCCGCCGCCTCTGCGACTTCGGCGGCGTGCAGGTAACCGCC
>NW_013532703.1:6675895-6687952 GCF_000836235.2 Papilio xuthus | reverse complement strand
GCTGCAGTACGTCACCGAGTCGCTGGCCTACTTGGTGAGCGGCAACATGGACTGCGGCGCGCAGGACTACCACCTCGAGGCCGCCATCTCCAAGGTACGTCCCGAGTGCGAGTGCTCATTTCGCTTTTCAATAATTCTATTGAAGGAGTAGCATTTTTCATCTCCACTTCTATTACCAATTGTTTATGTATGCCTTTGCATGTCATTATTGAACGGTCTAATGTATGTGATAACATGAACGCGCGTTGCACGTCGCACCTCGCGCATACAACCGGCGCAGGTGTTCGCATCCGACTCGGCGTGGGCCGTGGTGGACGAGGCCATCCAGGTGCTGGGCGGCATGGGCTTCATGAAGTCTGCGGGCCTGGAGCGCGTGCTGCGCGACCTCCGCATCTTCCGCATCTTCGAGGGTACCAACGACATCCTGCGCCTCTTCGTCGCGCTCACCGGTACGCCCCGCCCCCACCAGCCCTCGCCCCGCCCCCACCAGCCCTCGCCCCCGTTTGTGGCTGTGCAGGCATCCAGTTCGCGGGCTCGCACCTGCAGGAGCTGCAGCGCGCCTTCAAGAACCCCACCGCCAACCTGGGCCTCATCTTCAGCGAGGCGGGGCGGCGCGCTGGGCGCGCAGTGGGCCTGGCGCCCGCCGCCACGCTGGAGCCGCACGTGGCGCCCGCGCTGGCGCCGGCCGCGCGCGAGCTGGTGCGCGCCTCCGCCCACGTGGGCGCCGTGGTCGAGCTGGCGCTGCGCAAGTACGGGCGCCGGGTGGTCGACGAGCAGCTGCTGCTGAACCGGCTGGCGGCCGCCGCCATCGACGCCTACACCACGGCCGCGGTGCTGTCGCGGGCGTCGCGCGCCCACCGCCTGGCGCTGCCCAGCGCGCCGCACGAGGTACGCCGGTAGATGCGGCGATCTCTCGGGCGAGAAGGTGGTAGCGTTGTGAGGAATACATTGTGTGCGTGTGTGTGTGTGTGTGTGCAGGTGGCGATGGCGGAGGCGTGGGCGGAGGAGGCGACGCAGCGCATGGCGGCGCTGCCGGCGGCGCTGGAGGAGCGCGCGCTGAGGCGGGGGGCGCGGCTGTGCGCGCTCGGCCGCGCGGTCAGCGACGCGCCGGGCTGCCTCACGCGCTCGCCGCTCAACCTCTGATCTCCCTCCTCCCACTCCCGCTCCTCCTACCTCTTACCTCTAGCATCATTATATCTATGACTGTCGCTGTAGGAAATAATTATTTGAAAATATATTTTGGTAATTGTAACAACCGCTTTATTGTTACGTAAAGATTAAACTAGAATGTAATATAATCGCCCGACATGTTTGCAATAATAAATATATTTTTAAAGAAGAGCTGTTTTCTTAGTACTAAGTATTTGTCCTGTTATTTAAACATGATGGAGGAGGAGGATGCGGCCGCAGACTGATTTGATGCTGATATCTTACAACTAATCATGTATATATTGAAGAGCGTGGGTGAGGTGAAGCCACCTCGCCGCACGCCACACTCCAATCTTTACCCTTTTGAGAAAGCACCTCCCCATCGCACTTGATTCTTTTCTTTATTATACCAGAACCAAAAAAGTAACGTTACATCATCAGATAGATTTGTTTCGGTTCTCATTTTACTCCAATGATTAAGGGGGGGGAGGGGTTACTAATGGTTAAGGGTACGGATTTCCGATCACGCGGTCGAGAGTTCGAATCTGACTCGATCATTTGATTATTGTCATAAACCGTATCCGAGCACGAGCCTAGAGCTCGCTCGGAGTGGTACAAGGAATATCAGTAAATTAACATTCATCTACCAATATTTAAAAAAAATGTTGTTTATTTTAATATTACATACAGTTTATTATATAGACTAAAGAATACTATAGATAACTTTTATTTACACTAGTACATTTAACGAGAACATGTCGGAGGCGACATGTCACACGTCCACGTGCAGGCTGGCGTCCCAGGCGCGCGCGTTCACCTGCCGCAGCGAGGACCGCAGCGCGCTCGCCGGACCCAGCACCAGCGTCAGCGGCTGCGGCTCGGACCTCGGCCGCGCGTACAGCGCGTGCAGCGTCTGCTCCCACCGCACCGGCGCGCACGTCAGCCGCACCAGCGCGCGCCGCACCTGCCCCGCCTCGCGCATTGCGCGCGCCTCCACGCACGACACCACCGGCACGCGCGGCGCCCGCACCTGCCGCGGACGTCACTCTAAATGCACACGCTCGTGACCCACTCACAAACATAAAAGCGGTAGAGTCCCAAAATATTGTCGGCCGCCGCAAGTGTCGGATCCGGAGTGTCGTCCTCACCTGTATGTGACGCAGCGCCTCGCGCACCGCGTCCTCCGCGGCGGCCATCAGCGGCGTGTGGAAGGCGCCGGCCACGCGCACCCGCGCCGCGCGCTTCACGCCCCACGCGCGCCCCTGCGACTCCAGCCACGCTAGCGCCGCCTCGTCCCCCGCCACCACCTTGCAGCCCGGGTACAGGTAGTTGGCCACCGCGCACACCGGCCGGTGCACGCCGCGCTCCGCCGCGTGGTCGCGTGCACGCGCCAGCGCCTCTCCCAGCCGCGCGTCCGCCGCCAGCCACACGGTCAGCATTCCGCCCGCGCGCGCCGCCGCCGCCGCCTGCATGGCCGCCGCGCGCAGCTCCGCCAGCCGCAGCGCTCGCTCGAAGGGCAGCGCGCCCGCGAACACCAACGCGCCGATCTCGCCCAGCGAGAAGCCGGCGGCGGCGCGCGCTCGTTCCACGGCGGCCGGCCGCTCGTCGCGCGCGCGCTCCAGCGCCGCCAGCGAGGTCACCAGCACGGCCACCTGGCAGCGGCGCTGCAGCTCCTCCTCGGGGCCCTCCGTGCACACGCGCCGCACGTCCCACCTGCAGTATTTGCACAGTGCATTTGTTGTTTGATTTATTTTATAATTTTCAAATGTGTATTTAATGTCTTTAATAACTTAATTATGATATTTATTGTTACTTTGGTAGGAAATAGGACGAAACATAATAAGAAATTAAAATCAGTAATCTTATGTCGATGAATGAAGATGGGTATACAGGATGTCCCAAAATTCAAAACAACTCTGAAAAGTATTTAATTTTAGTTCTAATTTTTTTTTGAGAATATTATCATAGTGTTGAAGCATTTTAAAATCTTGATGAGTTGCGCGTACTTTTTTAATTTAGTGACATGGTTCTCTTCATACATTTTTTTACACAGTAGCATGTCAAAGTTGGTCAAAAGTTAAAATGTTCTTAAATTAATTAATCAAAGTTAATTATTTTTTTTGCTTAAATTTCGAATGTTTTGGTCCAATTTTTAACTTCAATTAATAGCTATGTTACTTAGGTAGCTAAAACAAAAAAAATTGCAGGAATATCTTCATATTTGTAGCCACAGTGTCTAATCATATGGTGGAGGGTATCAAATTATAGGAAAAGTTACAAAAGTTAATGTAACTTTTAAACAAAAAGAGATGGATTTTTTTTTAGTATTTTTCCCGGTGTAGTTATCGAGCTGGCTATACGACATTTCCATTTTATCGTTGAATATTGAGACATGCTTTATATTTATTATTTACTAGCTGTTGCCTGTGACTCTGTCCTTGTGCAATTAAGAAAAAAAATAATTGATAACCTATGTGTCCTTCCATACCAACATGTACCTGTACATCAATGCCAAATTACAGCTATATTCAAGCAGCCTTTCTGGAGATACCTTCAAACAAACATCCATCCATTCATCTAAACATTTACATTTATAATGTAACTAGATGTTGCCTGCGACTCGCTCCGCGCACAATGATAAAAGACTTTATTAGTTGCCCATGTGTTCTTCCAGGCAATATCCGAAATCTATGCTAAATTTCAGCGAGATTCATAAATCCGTTCTCAAGATACAATCAAACATCCATCCTTCATCTTAACATTTGCATTTGTAGTATGAGTAAGAGTTATTCTTACACAAAATAAATATGTTTCTCTTAGACCAACCCGACTACAGAAGAAGCAAGCTCGTAAAGATCGCGGGCGGCCGGCAAATCCAGTAACTTTTTGCCCATGCCGACGAACTGCGAGCCCTGTCCCGGAAAGAGTAGCACACTAGTCTCTCGCGGATCTACGCGTGTCGGCATCTCCTCGACGGTCTGGAGCCTCGCGTAGGGCTCTGTAGCCCAACGCAGCTCAGGCTCCGGGTTTGAAACATCTCCAAATGTGCTGGCCTCGTTCACAAGCTTTTTAAGCGGACTACCATCATCACGAGTGGATTTTAATCTTCTCGTACGTGAGTTTATCGTGACCGTGCGAATGCCTTGCACGCGGCGTAATAACGACTTCATTGATAATACGTATATATCTATAAATACGTAAATATCACTTAAAACAATCTGATGTCCATTTTCTTGGAACGTAATCACAACATAGGTTATCCGAAAAAAAACAAGTCTTTCAAACTTCAACTTCAAAGACATGTGCATAGCAAAGAGTATATAATACAATGACTACTATTTGCTGATTACAGTGTTTCCTATTTTAAATGTAATGTTAAGCTAACATGTTATTTTGTAATGCCTTACCCAAAATGTAACAACATACTATATATACTCTTTGTAGCCCATGGGTGTAAAAATATAAATTCCATGGCCGATTTTTTATTTCATGAAATTGTTGTTGCCAATAGAAGAAAATAGCTTTCTAGTTCGACGAACATGGCGAGGTTATCTATTATTCTGGGGACTCCATAGTGTAAAATTAGAATGGATGATCTCTATATCAGAGGAATGTTTGGGTTTTACCACATAGATTCAGATGCATGCAGATGTAGTGTAGGATTATCTGCAATAGGTACCTCGATTTACAGTTTATCTGTCCATCTCGTCCCGTGTCACTGTCATCTTGTCAACTGTCATATTTACGGACAGATTGTAGAATGCACCTATGGTATTATAATATGTGATTTAAATTATTTAGGTATTCATAACTAACATTATTTCTTTTTGACTAAAAGAATAAATATTAACTGAAAATATTGTTTGTTTTAAAATATTATAAGACCAGTGGAACCATTGTTTTATCAAGAAGTTAATACGTTTGTGAAACTCTAATTCCTAAAGGAAAAAGGTGTGCAACAACATACTATATGGACTCTAACATTTAAGATTATATTTTAAGATAACATTCGATAAGCTGTAGGCGATTATAACATGATTAAGTGCAAAGCGACGCAAAATATAGGCAGATACTTAACTTTGTAGTCTTGACTGCAATATTGGTACATAAACACTTGCACTTGTGATCAATACATTTGTGCTTGATTAAAACATCACAGAGCTATAGTTCACATTAAGGTGACGAGCCAAAGGCTATATTTACGTTTTAACAGGTTTTGCAATTATGTGAACACAACTAATCATAATACATTTATTTAATTTGCAGCAGAATGGCCCGTGGTCAGCAAAAAATCCAGTCTCAAGCAAAGGCTGCAGAAAAGTTGTCTAAAATGAAAAAACAGCAAGGACACAGTGCCACCGATCAGAAAAAGGCAGCACAAAAAGCTCTTGTGCATATTTGTGTCATTTGCAAGGTGTGTTTTTGTATCATTTGTTTTATTCACACCCAAGTTTATAGTGACTATAGCATGTTTGTACAGTGAAAATTTAACTGCCCCACAGTTTGTACAAACCAAAACCATTGCTTATAGGTCAATGCTAGTCAAATAGGACTGCCTTATGAAAAATTAGCTGTGCCTGCAACATTGAACACATGAAATTCTTGATCAGACTGATTATTTTACTTAAACTTATAAAACAAAACATACTTACAAATTATTCTCATAATCTTAATAAACTTCCATTTAAAGTTATATTAACATTTCCTAAATATTATTTTTCACCTTTGAGATTTTTTTTTTACAAAATTTGTCATATTTGTATTTATCAAATTAATAGTTTCAAAATTGTAACAGAAAAAATGATGATACTTCCATACAACTTTCCACCACCACTTTCAACTCACTTACTTCACTTTTTACAATAAAACATATGTTATGTTCTTTCTCAGGCTCTAGAGTATCTTTGTAATAGATTTTATTTTAATTACTTCAGTATTTTGTCATGAAAGCAAGGATAATTTCTCACAATTGTCCTGTTGTCTGCCAAATATAAAATTAAGTGTACTCTTCAATAGTAAATAACCAATCATCGGGTGGCTTACTCAAGTAAAAGGCAGTAGCATTTGTAGCACAAAAAGGCAAGACAATGCAAAGAAAGATTAATCCATATTAGTTGTGGCTATTTTCAATATTCTCCACCTTCAAATACATTTTAATTGTTTATTTTTTATTATTAAAGATTTTAGAATACCACATTACTATTCACATGAGTGCCTAAAATATGAAAACAGAGGATTATCAAATTCCATACATGGCAGTGTGTACTAAAAGTATATATAATAAATGAATGTAGGAAGTAGCAGGTTTATATCACAAGATATTGTTATTACTTATTGCAATGCAACAACTGCTGTAGTTGCTTGATTTTATTGTTGAAATTGCAGGCGCAGATGCCGGATCCCAAAACCTATAAACAGCATTTTGAAAACAAACATCCCAAGAATGATTTACCTGAAGATTTGAAAACTATCTAACATATCCATAAGTTTATATTTTTTAATGTAATTCCATAACGGGAAATTGTTAAATTGAGCGTTCTATCTTGCATTTGTTCAATATGTATTTTCATTAAAGGAGTTATTCTGTATTAAAGTTTTTTTGCAATAAAGGACAATGCACTCCGGATTATATGGCTTGTGTCACTTTCATTATTATTCATCATAACGAAATATATATAATACTATAGTCGTATCAAACCTTTATTTGAATAATCTTTATACTTACTTACATTTGAACTGAATCAGAAAAGAGGCCAAATAATCATGTTATTAATCAAACATAATGTGTTTTAGCAATCTAGTGAAAAGTTTCATATGAAGTATTTTACACTATCAGAACAGAAATTGTTACATAATATATATATTAGTATTTCAAGACTCCTTAGTTCACAAAGTATACAAGCGCAGCTCGACCGACAGCGACCCGCACTCGCTCTCGACTCCACTTCACCTTACTCACTTTTAACATTCTAGTGTCTGGTATTTGCTGTTGTTTTTGACATAAGTTACATTTGGTGGAGGGGAGGGGGGGGGATGTTCGGCGTCACATCTTCTCGTAGGTCTGCGTGTGGCCACAGTCGGCGCAGACGCGCGTGTACTGGTCGGTCTCGGCGTCGTAGCTCTCCTCGCCGTAGCGGTGGTCGTGCTGCGCGTGCGTGCCGTCGTACAGACTGGAGCGCACGGCCATGCGCAGCGCGGTGAGGCGGCGGCGCGCGGCGGCGGTCTGCGCGCGCTCCCGGCGCTGCTCGCGCGCGGCGCGCTCCTGCAGCAGCCGCTCCTCGGAGCCCCACACGAGCAGCGCGCGCTCCTCCACCTGCGCGCGCAGGTAGAGGCGCATCTCCGCGTAGTGCGTGCGGTGCGGGTTGCGGCGGCGCACGCAGCGCAGCGCCGGCGGCCGCAGGTCAAGGTCGCAGTCCTTCAGCAGGAACTCGCTCTTGGCCTCGGTGCGCGTCACCAGCTCGTGCGCTCCCTCATCGTCCCTTTTAAATGCATCTTTTTCTTTTAGTGCCCATCATATCGGCCATGCGCTTTTGATGAAATTATTGTTAAAGCTAAAATATTTTATATAAGTCATTAAAAAATGTATTATCTGAATGAGGATAATAAAATTATAATATTATAGTTTCGCACTTCCCCTTATCTATCTATCTATGTTTCATCGAAAGGTTTTTGTGGGGTGATGCTACAAGTTAATAATGGGCAGGCATGGGCACCTGCAGTCGTCGCACACGCTGAAGTCGAAGGTGTCGAACAGGTAGGACTGCGGGAACAGCTGCTGGCACTCCTTGCAGCGCGGCTGCTGCGAGGCGTGCACCAACGGCGCGGCCCTGCCCCCCGACCCCACACTCGCCTCCGCGCTCTCCGCTTCCACCAAGAAACCTCCTCCAGTATCAACAGCTCGCTTTTTCCCTACATAGATTTGTTTTGCGCCTTCCAAAGCGTTACTTCTGAAACAAACAAGGAAACAAATAGTTTCCTATCCCGTTTAACCTATATCATAAAGTGTTCTGAAAGAAATGTACATGGTTTACTTCTTTTTATATCATTAAGGTGGCAAAAGAGGGAGCGGCTGTAGATCTGCATATGCAAATGTCGTCTACCTTCAAGCGACGATGGAGGCAGCTCACAGAAAGTGGACGTTTTCCCGTGGTATGCGCCCCGGCATCAATTGAATGTTCTACTTGTTATAAATTAGAGAAATGTTATGAGTATGATCCAGCATAGCACATACTGTGATCGAGTGACGAGACGCGCCTCGTGGAGGGCCCGCGCGTGCAGTCTGTTCCGCTCGATGCGCGCCCGCTGCGCCGCGCTCAGCTCGACTGCGCTCGGCTCCTGGCTCGTCATTGCGCCTCTCGGGTACCAGAAGCAGGTCACCTACCTCAGCTTTTTCTGGTTACAGACATTCATTTTACATTAATTCACATTATCTTACCAAGTAGTGACGTGACAGCCTCCACTGAACTTTCCGCTTTTACAATAAGGTCAACAATTTTATTTCAAGATGTGTCAAATAATGATAAAAACTCAATCACACTCAAGGGCACATTGAACCGGCCACCTACATATTGTTGATTTCTTTAAAATTCTATCGCAATTTAATAAATTGTGTTATAATGCATTTAATGTTGGGTGAACCTTTACGAAAACAAATGATTCATGTGTAAGTAGCGAAGTGGTTTAATTTAGACGAAAAAAAATTAGGAATATGCAGCTTTCTTAACAACAAAAACTAATAACATTTTAATAATAAAAAGTATGCTATAAATTACCGCAATAATAACGTGTATTTTCTCCTCTTGCCCTAATGACCTCTTGTAAACGATTCGAAAGCCCATCCAGTATGTCTTGGATATCACTTTATGGAACGTTCTCCCCCTCCTCAACGGCTGCAGTTTTTAGCTCATCGATGGTCGAAGGAGCTGGTGTAGACTCCAAATCGGTTGTACATTAATTGCTCTATTGGGTTCAGCTCCGGACTCCGAGCTGGCCATGGTAAACGCTGGATATTGACGCCGTCCAAGAATCCAGAGCCATTTTTTTTTCTCGCGGTGTGTGCACAAGTGTTGTCGTGCCAATGAATGGCGCAAACGGCATCACATGTGGTTCTAGGAATTTTGTGACGTACCTGTCAGCATTAACGCTGCATCTATCGACGACGACCAACTCTGTACGAGCGTCATAACAAATGCCACCCCACACCCACGTAACCCAATGTTTTAACTACAGCACATTCAGCAAACCTTTCACCGCGGCGTCTATACACACGCTGAGCTCCTTCTGGACCTCGTAAACCGATTCTTCATTTATCACAGAAGAGAACTACGAGACTCAAAAGCTGTCGTGAACCGATTATGAAGAATGTTGGAGACAACATTACAGTCATCTCTTACTGGTTTACACCTTTTAGGACCTTGCCTAGGCTTCCTTGTGCATCCCGAACCTGCATTGCGCGGTGTCGTCTTTGAGGAGCGCCTACGGGTGCAGCGCCCCATTGGGGGCGCACTGAGGGGCCCTATTTTCGGGCTGATCAGTGGGGCGTCGCGGTGGTAAGTTAACTCGATCCCGTGGCGTCCCACATTATGGCTATAAGGGAACAAGGGTTTAGTGGGTATGCTCCCATTTGGGGAAAGAATCCCACATGACTACCGAGCCTTCCCCGAGGCATGAAGCATGCCTAAAGCATTCCCCTCTGAAACAAAAAGAAGGCCTCCTTGTTTAGGAAGCAGTCTCTCTGTATCGCCGGATAGCATCTTGGATAGAGGTTCCTGGATATCCAAGGATTTGTCCGATCCGACAGTGGCTAAACCCAGCATCTGCAAGTGCCACAGCTCTGGCTGCACCAGCTGCGTCCAATGGTTTTTTTTTTTTTTAAATATGATAACAGACCACCAACACCTTGGATTTATTCAAATAAAAGGCTTACGAATAGTTTTGAAACAAGCGTATGCTTAACTTAGACCAAGTGCAGAGACTGTAAAATTTTGACTAAGCTGATTATTTTTAAATAAAAACAGAAAAAGTAAACAAAACAAGGGTATGACTTTCTAGTATTTAAAGTGCAAGTTAATATAAATGAATGATATGGAATTTGAAATGAGTGGACGGTTAAATGTGCCCCTGAGTGTAGTTTAAGATAATTTAAGATAAAGTGAGAGTTTAAGATAATGCCATTGTAACAAGGTCACTAAATCAAAACTACAAAAACCTTGAGAAAAAATTGACAGTGATATTTCAGTAGGTAATTTACTTTGTTTAGGATTTACTTCCAAAAGTATCCAGTGGTATACATATTAGGGAAACATACATCTGTGTGTTCCTTATGAGCTTTACACTTCAGTAATAAACTATAAAAATTATATCCTTAAATAGAATATAATTTTTATTGTTATCATCCATAGCTAAAAGTGTTATTCGGTAATGTAAAACAAAACATTGTCTATTATTCAAAATTATGAAAATATGGCATACCACCATACGGTGTGGACCTAAAAGAAGAATTGTAAATATTAAGAAAAGTGTAATGTATAGCTATGATAATTAATCACTCTGCTTCAGCAATCATTGTCCTCTCTACTACTCCGACTGATAGGTGGCTTTGTGTGAGTGTTTTGGGTGAGAGAAAAGTGTTACATTTAAATATTCATACAAAAAAAAATTATAGTTTAGACTCTCACTCTCACATAATGGAAAAGGTGTTAAAAATGTTAGTGTGTAGGGTATGATCATTACCATATAACATATCTTACCTCTCTTGACTTAATTTGCGGTAGTAAGCTTTATTCATCTAAGTACTTAGTCCATAAAGACTTTCAATTCTTCATATAACTTAACATTTAAACTATTTCCTTAAATAAACTGCAATCATCCATGAATTCATTGATGGAAGCACAATACCTATCCATTATCATTTATACTTATTTCAGTTTAGTCACATCACAACATTTGTTTTAATGTCAATAGGTGGATGTGCGGGTAAATCAGAAACGATTTACTGTACTTACAATTTCATTCAAGTAGCACACTGCTTAAGATAAACGGCTTTTTATATATGTACTCATTAACTTACACAATTTAATTACTTGATATATATTGTACTTTTTTTTTTGCATGACATCATAGATTAGCCGTCAGTCCGACAGAGATTGTTGTTCATTAGGGAGTTTTTTTTCTTTTTTTTTTTGACATTGACACATTAATAGAGGGGCGCGGGATTGCGTATCGCACAAAAAAAACACTAACTAGGGAAGATCCGACAGATCTCAACCATGATATGGTTGTGGACCACATAAAACAAAAACAAATTTATAGCAGCTCTTATAGAAATTAATTGAAAATAAACTACTGAAACAGATGCTACAACTAATAGGCTAACATTTCCCATATAAATTACTAACAGAAAGTATTAATTTACAAAGCCATGGCTGATATTAAAGTAACAGGCGCGGAACTTGTTAAAAATTGTTAGTTTCTTGTCGCTTTTTTTAAGACAGCCTTTTTTTTTATTGTTGATATTTGGTCACTTATTTAAGTTTTTAGTGTTTTGTTATTAATATAACTGATAGAATAGATTTTAGCTTGTATTTAGGGGATATTACTTCGGTATCATTTTCTTAAGGCTTAAAATATGGTGAGCCATATCTGTCTGTAAATTCGTACTGTGTACAGTTATGGCCATTACACATCGTTGGTAACTAGTGCTACTCTAATAAGACTATTCTATGGCGATGTGTGTGTAGGGACCAATAGTGATAGTTGTGTATGTGTGACAGCAACAGCGAGTACCGCATCGCGGGCATAATCGATTTAATCGACGTGCAGGAGTCGTACTACGTGTTTGAGCTGGCCGTCGCCATGACCTACCTCATGCTGCTGCCATGACCTACAAAAATTCGAAAAAAAAAAAAA
>NW_013532703.1:6675416-6675823 GCF_000836235.2 Papilio xuthus | reverse complement strand
GCACGGGCTGGGACGTGCAACGCGCCACGCTCACTGGCGCAATAGGGCGAGATCTGTCGCTGCCGGCCGTCATACGTGCGATGGTCGGCAGCGAACAGAGTTGGGCCGCCGTCGCCTCCTTCGCACGCAAGGTGATGGCGGCCAAAAGAGAGGCCCTGCGGGAGCGTCAACGCGCCAACGAGACGCTGCCGCCCCGCAGGGCACCAGCGAGGGGCCGCCGGCGTGCGAGGTACGCGGCGGCCCTACAATCAAGTTAGAGAGTGCCACGCGCGACGGGTCGGGGGGACCTGTTGCGCCGATTGTGGCGGATGGCCCTCCTCTCGTGTTCTGAGGAGGGTTTCATCATAGGGTGATGTTAGGGGTCTAAGATATGACCCCTCCCTCCACGAGTCGAGCCCCTACCAAGG
>NW_013532703.1:6674406-6675262 GCF_000836235.2 Papilio xuthus | reverse complement strand
GTTCCCCTAACTTATTCTATGTCAGGGACCTGGGGTGCGGGAATCTCTTTATTTCTTTATTAAAATATTAAAAATCAAATCAAATTACAATAAACTTAAACTACTATCACATTCGTTGTTACCTAAAGACTAATTTAAAAACGTTAAAAACAATTAAAAATGTAAAATAAAAAGTTAAAAAGCAATATCTATATACAATTTAAAAACATTAAAATTCCAATAAAGAAAAATAAAAAATCTATATACAATTTAAAATTACGTTAAAAACCAATATCTATTTACAAATTTAAAAACCAATAAAACAATAAAACCAATAAAACAGTAATTTTAAAATACTAATTCTAGGGCAATAGGGCAGTTAAAACAATAAATACTTAGAACTACGAATGTGATACTATACAATTTAACTCTTATTTCTATTTATGGCTAGGAGGGCCGACGCTTTGCAATACTCCAAAAATCTCTCTCTTGTTTTCTTGTTTTCTACCAGTTTACTCAATGTCTCACTACTAATTTTACTCTCTAATTCAATTTCAGCGCCGGCCCTCATCGCACCAGATACCGGGCACTCAGTGAGAAGATGCAGCACGGACTCCTCGGTACCCGGATCGCAAATGCACGAGGGGCTCCCCTTGCAGCGAAACCTGCACAAGTACGAGGAGAACCCCCCGTGCCCAGTGAAAACTTGGGTAAGTACCCGATCCGGGTCAATTTTCCTAATAACGTGGTACGCTCGTACGACATCCGGAAAGAAGACCTTGGTTGTCGAGGCAGTTTCCCCGTCCCTGTAGCGCCCATTCCATACGCCCAGCGATTCCAAACGGATCTGTCGCTTGGCGTATGAAATGGGACACTT
>NW_013532703.1:6673442-6674363 GCF_000836235.2 Papilio xuthus | reverse complement strand
AGATCGTCTCGACCTTCCTACCTCCAGCGTACGATCTCTTCCGGGAGGGGCTCCTCTCCTCTCTGCCGCATCAGGGCTCTTCTCCGGTAAACCTCCGCTAGGACCCCGGCTTCGAGGTCCCAGGGGAGGCTACCGGAGATAAGGCACGCCGCCTCGTACGACATGGTGCGGTACGCTCTGGAGGCCCTCTGAGCCATGGTCCGCTGCGCACGTCGCAGCAGGACCATGTTGCCTTGGCTCAGGGGCCTCGTCGCCCATATGGGCGCTCTGTAGAGCGCCTTAGAGCGTACCACACCATCGTACAGGCGGCGGCACACACCGCCCGCCCCCCCGCAGTTGGGGAGCAGCCTGGTGAGCATTCCCGAATACTGCACCAGCTTTGGTGCCAGTATCCGGAAATGCTCACCGAACCCCCATTTGCTGTCGAGGACGAGACCAAGATATTCATGGTCCCCCCCGACAGCAATGGGGGTGCCGCTTACCGCGATGGAATATCCGCGGGGGGGGCTTAGTCCGAGGCCCATGAAAGAACATGGCCTCGGACTTCTCCAGGGCCACGCTCAGGCCCAGAGCCCTGATGCGGCGTACCACGTGGGCCGTGCCCGCAGTGGCGAGCACGCCCGCGTCCCGAAACGTTGGGCCCGACGCGGTGACCAGGGTGTCGTCGGCGTAACAAAGTACGCCGACACCCCGGAGATTGGCACCGCGCAGGACCCAATCGTATCCGATGTTCCACAGGAGCGGCCCGAGGACCGACCCCCTGTGGAACACCGAACTTCATGTCCCGGCGGACCACTTGGTCCCGGGCCGGGTAAAAGATGGCCCGGTCGACGAAGTAGTCCGCCAGGACTCGCCTGAGGTACCCCGGGACGCGGTGGTACCTCAGCGCCTCCGCGATTGTCGTCCAGGGGATCGTGTTGA
>NW_013532703.1:6669781-6672827 GCF_000836235.2 Papilio xuthus | reverse complement strand
TTTTTTTTTATTGGGTGGCTCTATGCCACCCTCTCGTTCCCCTAACTTATTCTACGTCAGGGACCTGGGGTGCGGGAATATCTTTATTTCTTTATTATAATGTAAAAAAAAATCAATTTACAATAAACTTAAATTAATATCACATCCGTTACCTTACTGCTAGTTTAAAACGTTAAAAATAAAAGTGTAATAATAAAAAGGTTAAAAAAACAATATCTATGTACAGTTTAAAACAGTTAAAAAATTTCAATAAAATCTATATACAATTTAAAATTTCGTTTAAAAACCAATATCTATATACACTTTAAAACCAATAAAAATAAAATCCAATAATATAAAATTTTAAAATTCTAAAACTAGTGCAATAAGGCAGGTTAAAAACAATAAAATCCAATAATACAGAATTTAAAATACTAAAACTAATGCAAAAAGGCAGGATAAAACAATAAATACTTACAATTACGAATGTGATACAAAATAAATTACGTCTTATTCCTATTTATGGCTAAGAGGGCCGACGCTTTGCAGTACTCCAAAAATCTTTCTCGTGTTTTCTTACTTCCTACTAATTCACTAATTGTCTCGATACTAATTTTACTTTCTAATTCTATTTCAGCGCCGGCCCTCATCGCACCAGATACCGGGCACTCAGTGAGAAGGCTGGGGGTAGGTTAGGTTAGGTTAGGTTAGGTTAGGTTCGTCCGGGGTGCGGTGGCCGGTGACCTCCTCGTGGTGCACCCTGGAAACTCCCCACCTTCTGTGGGGAGGCTAACAACCGGCCGGGAGGGGGATAGTGTTCGCGGGGCTATACCGGATAGGGCTTCCCATACCGGGCAGGCCCGCGAACACTATGGGGCTCTTACCAGGTCCTGCGCCTAGCGCAGGCCCTGGTCAGGGCCCAGGCACGCCCATTGGGCGGTGCAGGGCGCGGCGCGCACCGAGGTGCCGCTGTGCGGAGTGGAGGGGTGTTTTCCGCGGGGCTATGCCGGACAGGGCCTCCCATACCGGACAGGCCCGCGGAAAACACCAGTGGACCCTTAGGGGTCGGAGGATGGCGGCCAGTAGGCCGCGCGTCCTGGTTTGGGGACCTCACCCCGTAATAAAGGCGGTTTCCGGTGTCCGACAACACTGGAAACCTATGGAAAATGGCAAGCTTTAAAACTGACATACCCCAGGAGGGTACCTCCAGCATTGCTGGAGGAGAATCCCTCCCCGCGGCCTCGGCCGCGGGCAGCCCCTCGTATTCTGGGGGGGGCAAAGACTGCTGTAAGTACACGACGACCTTGGCTATGGAAACGGATATTGAAGCATGCGAAAGGACTGAAGTTTTGACGGAGGAGGGAAGCGGAGGCTCGACCACACCGACCCAGAGTGGGAGGGGTCAGTGGCTAGAGTCTTTCGCGGACACCGGGCGCACGCTGAGGGTCATGCTGACGCGTTGCGACTCGATCGGATTTGACGGTGGCGCTACAGTGCCAAACACAGACTGCGACTCGGACTCTTCGGCCGCCAGCTACATGTCGGTCGTGTCCGGAGAGTCCACCAGAAGGGCCTTCCTTAAAAGAGGAAGGGGCTCTTCTGACCCAGAGGAGACAAGTGGCGCTGCTCCCGTCAAGGGGGCAGCCCACAAATCGAAGCGAGGACGGGGCCGGCCCCTCAATGTTGAACTAGCTGACGCTGAGGTGGCCGCGTCGCTGCGCACAGCGAGAGAGGCACGGGCCTCTATACCATCCGGCCCGGCCCATCTCTCGCTGGCGGAACTAGAAGAGGACCAGACAAGTGTTGCCCTCAACCAATGCGTTGAGGCATCACTCAAAACAATCCTGGAGGTGGCAACCAAGTCCACAAACATCAAGGGGACATTGGTGAAGGCGCTCAAGGAGGCGGCGGCAAACATCAAGGCCGCCGTCTCCCAGCTCAGAGAGCGAACTATGTCGGAGGAGGTGGCGCGGCTGGAAGCAGCGAACGCGCACCTCCAAAGAGATATGGAGGAGATGCGGCGCGAGCTGAAGGACTTCGACAAGCGTCGACCTGCCCAGCCTGGCGAAGCGGACATCCGGCGGATGCTGGATGAAGTATCGCGTGCCAACGTGGAAACGTTTGGCACCATACTCAACGCCAGGCTGGCAGGTATAGAGGACCGTCTCCTCCCCGAACCGCGGCGCCGGCCCCCGCTGGCGGCGGACAGGAGGGCGGAAGACGTCGGCCCCCCCGCTTCGCCCCCTAAGGCGAAAAAGGGGGCGAAGAAGAAGAAGGGACCAGCCGAAGAGCCCCTGCCCACAACATCGGGCAGCGGGGCCCAGGATCGGGCGTCTACTTCGGCGGCGGCCCCAGGCGAGGCTCCATCCACTGATGGGTCGCCGCCAAAGGCCCCGCCGGAAAAGAAAAACAAAAAGAAGAAGAAGCAGCCGAGCCTGGCCGCTAAGGAAGCCGCACAGGCGAGGGACAGGCCTGCCCCTACGCCTACCGAAGCCCCGTGGACCACGGTAGTGGCACGCGGGGCCAGGAAAGCGGCCAAGAAGGTGGCCAAGGGGCCGGACAAGACCCGCCCCCTCCCCGAAAGGAAGGCAAAGCTACGGGCCCCTAAGACCGCGGCGGTCACTCTCACTCTCGCTCCGGGAGCAGAGGAGAGTGGCGCTACGTACGCCGCGGTCTTAGCGGAGGCAAAAAGCCGTATAAACCTCGCGGAACTTGGCATCGCCGACGTCAAGTTCCGTAGGGCGGCCACCGGCGCCCGGATGCTGGAGGTGGGGGGCGAGGCAGCCTCGGAAAAGGCCGACTCTCTGGCCGCTAGGCTCAGAGAGGTGCTCGGCCCGGAGGTGGTCAGGGTCGCCCGGCCGGTGAAATGCGCCGAAGTGCGTATCACCGGCCTCGACGACTCTGTCACCGCGGCCGAGGTCGTGGAGTCAGTGGCCAGGGAGGGAGGCTGCGCGGCGGACGCCATAAGATCGGGCAGGCTCACGGTCGGCCCGAGGGGAGATGGCTCACTCTGGCTGAGCGTGCCGGTGGCGGCCGCCAAAAAGGTGACCGACGCCGGCCGCGTGAG
>NW_013532703.1:6667753-6669168 GCF_000836235.2 Papilio xuthus | reverse complement strand
GGCAACCTGGTGGCCATCTCCGCTCCGGCCCGCGACGGCTCCCCTCCTCTCCGTAAAATAGCAAGAGGAACGGGAAGCGTGCTCGTGGTCGTCGGGGGAGTGGCTATAGTGGGGGTATATTTCCCCCCCAGCTGGTCCCTCGCCGACTTCGAGCGCGCTCTTGCAGAAGTGCAGGCGCTCACTGCGCGAGTCTCCCACCTCCCCGTGATCGTCGCGGGGGACTTCAACGCCAAATCAACGGCGTGGGGATCCCCCGCGACGAGCCCGAGGGGGGAAGAGTTGGAGGACTGGGCGGCCGCGTCAGGGTTGATGCTCCTCAACCAAGGAAGGGAGCTCACCTGCGTGCGCCGACAGGGGGGGTCCATCGTGGACCTCTCCTTCGCGTCCCCGGCCTTGGTGCCTAACATCTGTGGATGGAAGGTCGAGGTGGATGTGGAGACGTTGTCGGATCATCGTTATATTCGATTCGACCTCTCCACGTCCGCCTCGGCCTCGACGAACGCGCCACGCACCTCGGCCGGGGACGGCCCCCGCTGGGTGCTGGGGCGCCTGGACCGCGAGCTGGCGAAGGAGGCGGCCATAGTCGCAAGCTGGGCAGCTCACTCTGATCCCGTTGACTCCGCCGAGGACGTGAACGTGGAAGCGGACCGGCTGGGCGAGTTGCTGGCCAACGTCTGCGACTCGTCCATGCCGAGGGCCCGCCCGTTCCGTCCGCGTCGGCGAGTGTACTGGTGGCGCCCCGAGCTGCGCGAGCTGCGGCGAGCGTGCGTGGCGGCGCGCCGCCGGTACACTCGCTGCCGAAGGCGTCGAGTCCGGGATCAGAGTTTGGAGGAGGAGCTGTACCAGACGTACAGAGCCGACCGCCACGCTCTCCAGTTGGCCATCGCTAAGGCCAAGCAGGGAGCGTGGGAGGAATGGCTCCAAACGCTGGAGGAGGACCCGTGGGGCAGACCGTACCGGGCGGTGCGGAAGAAGCTCCGACCATGGGCCCCGCCTTTAACTACAACAATGGAGCCACAGTTGGCGGAGGAGGTGGTCGGGGCCCTCTTCCCGCACCGGGTAGGGTCTGCCCTGCCGGCGGCGGAGGAAGGAGAGGCGGTCAATGACGAGGTGGAGCCGGTGTCCGAGCAGGAGGTGACGGACGCCGCCGTAAAGCTCCGCCTCAAAAAGACCGCCCCCGGAATGGACGGTGTGCCTGGTCGGGTACTGTACCTGACACTTCCCGAGCTCGGGGGGCGGATTAGGGCCCTCTTCACCAGCTGCCTGGTGAAGGGCTGGTTCCCCAGCTCGTGGAAGGAGGGTAGGCTCGTCCTTCTAAAGAAGGACGACCGCCCGCCCGACCAGGCATCGGCGTATCGGCCGATCGTGTTGCTCGGCGAGACGAGTAAACTCTTCGAGCGCGTCCTCGTTGCTCG
>NW_013532703.1:6667286-6667561 GCF_000836235.2 Papilio xuthus | reverse complement strand
AGTTCCGGGTCACCTGCAAAGGTTGATCCGGGACTATTTCGTCGGAAGGGCTGTGGTGTACCCCACCAGAGACGGCTGGGCCCGACGGGCCATGTCGTGCGGTGTTCCACAGGGATCGGTCCTTGGACCATTCCTGTGGAACATCGGTTACGACTGGGTGCTGCGCGGAGCCGTGATGCAGGGGGTCGGCCTAATCTGTTACGCCGACGACACCCTCGTGACGGCCCGTGGCAGCACACACCGCGAAGCGATGGCCCGCGCCACGGCGGGGGTCG
>NW_013532703.1:6660650-6665564 GCF_000836235.2 Papilio xuthus | reverse complement strand
GTTAGGTTTTTTTTTTTTTTTTTTTTTTTTATGAGAGCGGCTTTGTGCCGCCCTCGCGTTCTCCCCTGACATGGGTGGTCAGAGCCCTTATACATCATTTGTTAGTTATTTACATCAGTTTTAAGATTTTTTGGTTTTTAACTTTCAATTTTTTACATTTTACTTTACGTTTACATTAAATTTGATTACTATTTTAATTTTACTACTACATTTTTACCTTAACTTTAACTTTTACATTACACTGAGTTACTATTTTATTTTTTACTATTACATTGTTACATTTTAACTTATTTACCTTTTTTATATTTTTCTTTTATTTTGGCTCTATTTTTGAAAAATTTTAATTTTGAAAATTTTTGGTTCTAATCAATATGGTGTGCGTGGTGGTGCTTCTCCCTGTGTATGCAAACATACACACAGGGAAGCACCACTAATACTAATTTTGAATTATTTGCCGAAACTTGTCCCTATTGATTTTACTTTAAAAATTTACTTTGACCTAATAACTAATTTAGAATTCCACCCAGGATGTTCTGCCTTTTGCCCGTTCTTTTCAATTTATATTCTCTTCTCTTTCTTTCCCAGGTGACGACAACAACCCCCAGCAAGCGGGAAGGCACGCCGGGTTTGGATTCCACCTGTTGAGGCCGGGTGGAGGTCCGGATCGGACGCGGTAGAGGGGCCGTCGGCATCAGGAGCCTTTCTACTGTTGGGGATGCCGCGGACCACGTAAGTTTTGTTCTGATTAACCTTGAAATGTATGGTTCATCATGCATTTCGTTGTTAGTTTTCGAAACTTTTTCTACGTTCATTATGTGTTCCGCGGCACCCTCCGACGGTGATCGATCTTCGGCGCGTATGTCTCCAGAGACTGAGGCCTCCCCATCTTTCATGATGGGAAGGTCCTCGTATCTAATAATTTTGCTGCCCGTCTTCACACTCCAATCGTTCCACGTCGGCTCCTTGTTCCGTCGATCTCGATAACTGGTTGATTTAATTTTCCTCTCTTTTAATTTCAGATGCTGCGCGGCGACACGTCTCTTCCCGGCCGGCGCTGCACATAGGGCCTCCCATGGACCGGCGGTGAGGTCTCCGGTGCTCCAACAAGGTGAGTCTATTTCTTTATCTTTATTTTTATTATCCTTTTTACAGTTTTCTTGCCAAATTTTCTGTGTTACTTTTGTATAATTTTGAGTAGTTTTTTCCAAATCTTCCATATTTTTAATTCTATTTACATTATTAGTTTCAATTTTGTTCTCATTCCAATACTTTGTTAATTTTTTCCAAATTACTTCCCAATTGTCCTTTTTTGTGTGAAATTTTCTAATATTATGTTTAATATCCTCTACTTCATGCTTTTTGAATTTTATGTAAAATAGAATCTCCTTGTGGTCCGAGTTGGTGTTCTCCCTCTTTGCTAGTTTTCGACTCCCCCACCAGCCGTTCCGGGTGTTGGTATCCCCCCCCAATACCACCCTCTTAGTCCCCGGGTAGGTTTGAAGAGCGCGGTATTGATGGACTCTACCAACCGTCCAGCCCTGAGTGCCCGGAGCGCCCTTAGCAGTATGAGATTGAGGATCTTGCTATTGAATCCCACCGCTCCCGCACCGGGCACTCCTGGCTGAACGCGTTGTGGTCTACCTTGTCCATCTTTGCCAACCTGCAATTGCAGCATGATGGCTCCAAGCCTGTCTTCCAGTCTTCGCATTCGGTCTTTTTATGAGGCCCCCCGCAGTGGCTACACTTTTCGACCGTTTCTTTACATAGCCGTTTGGGATGGCCATATCCCAGACAGTGCGAACATTGAACGAGAGGCGACTGGTCTTCGACTCTGACTCTCTGTAGGTCGATCTGGACTCTGCCTGCATCGGTCAATGTTCTCCAAGTCTGCGGGTCGACTCTCATAACTACATGCTGTGTCAGCGGATTTCTGGCCCTCTTTTTGTATGCTATTTCTAGCTTCTTCTCCTTTTCGTTTTCCCTCAGCAGTTCCTTATTCTGGTTCCTCAGTGCGGCAATGATGTCTTCATCCGAGTTGTATTTGAAGACATTTAGTAGGATGACCAGAGGGTCCTTATTCCGTATCTCCTGTACATTTAGGTATTCTTCTGCACTCCTCAGTCTGTCCTTGAGTTTCCTTCTTTCCTCCTCCGTCCTACATCCCACTATTATCTTCCTATCTTTTGCCTTCCTGATACTTTCCACTGCTACGCCGCCTTCTTTTGCTCTGACCGCTTTTCTTATCCTTTCCAGCACTTCCTCTCCTGTTTCCATCTCGTCCTTCGAGGTTATAACGACCGATAGCAACGACTTCTGCTGTGTAGGGCTTTTCTTCTCTTGCATCACTGCCCTAGCGTACGTGTATTGCTGCTGCTGCTGTTGTTGTACTTCTTGTCTGCCATGATACTTTTCCAAAATATTTTGTAATTCTTGCATTTTTACGTTGTTTTCTTTAATTAATTTTGAATGATTATCGATTTTTTCAGCTAGTTCAGCACATTCTTTAGGTTGTTCGCCTCTCTTTTCTGCACCGTCTGTCGTTATCTCCTCTGCTGCTTTCTTTTCCTTACTATCTAATTCCTTAATTATTTGATAAAGTCGGTCGACCGCTTGCGTCACTGCCTCCTTAATTTCAGTCTTCGTGTTCCTAGAAAGGCCAAGATTCACTTTGGCTTTCGATACACACGCCCTTGCCTCTGCCAATTTTGTGGCGTATTTTGGAGGACTTGTCGAGTCTGTGAGGTCTACTGAATTTTTTCTAGTCACCGGTTTTGGATCCTTGGTAAATACGATTTTCTTTACTGGCAGTTTATTCTTTTCCGGAGTGCGTGTGCGAGTGGAAATCTCTTTGGTTTCCGCTCTCCCTAATTCCCAGTCGCCGATACTCCTTCTAACATTCGAGGTAATTTCAGGCGATGAGTCACTCCGCGGTGAAATTACGCGGGTTACGTTGGCTGCGGCGCGGTCGACTTTCTTACTGGGCGTTCTAAGGCCGAACATCTTAAGGTGTCAGGGGTGAGTACTACTATATAATTTAATTTAATTTTATAATTCTGGGTCAAAAGACCTCAAGTTTCCTGATTTGGGTCAATAAACCCCGTCACACCTAACTTAACCTAGCACTGGGGGCAATAACCCGCTCAGTGTAAATAACTTAAACTAATATTGCGGGCAAAAACCCTAACAATATAATAAAACTAAACTTAATTCTAGTAAATCTAAACTTATATCTAATATTGCGGACAAAGTCACACACAATATATAATTTAGACAATTAGGAGTCCGACCAGTTTGTAATTTTTTATAAGTTCTACTCTAGTTTAAAATTTTTTAAAATTGGTTAAAAATTATATAATAAATTGAATTTAATTGGAATAAATTATTAGTAAAATTTTTTAATTAAATAGATAAAATTTTAAATATTTTAATTTAGTTAAAATTAGTTAAAATACTGCTTATTTAAATATAGTAATAATAGTAAAAAATAAATAAAATAAAATAAAAAATAAATAAAAATAAAATAAATAAAATAATTTTTAAAATTGACTAGAGCAGACTTAAAAGTATCCCGGATTCAGTAATATAGTAATCCAAATTTCAAATAAAATAAACAAAAATTAAATTAAAATTAATATTAAAATATGTAAAAAATTTTTGGAATAATTTATTTCGACAAAACTATCTGCCCCGTCACGACCACAGACCAAGACCGATTACTGCAATTAAAACAAAATCCAATTCGATTGAATTCAAAAATTTTTTAAACTTCCAAAATTTTATAATTTTACAAGTTCCAAAAATTCAGAGTTCCGAAATTAGGTCAAGATAATAAAGTCAGCAATACTGCCCCCTTGTCAGTTGGTCTATAATGGGACAAATAGCGCCAAAATTACTACAATAAATAAATATATAATTAAAAATAAATGAAATAAATAAATAAAATAAAATTATTAATATTAGGATATCACTATATACTTAATCCAGTCTTTAATTACAATACAATAAAATAATAAAACAAAATAGAAAATTTTTTAAAAATTTTTTTAAAAAAGTAAAATGACTAGTTTATCTGGCCGATTTTCCTAAAGTCTAACTTACAAACTAACTGCGGCGTCTTGCCGCGCCGGATATGAAGTGGGCGGGGCTTACACCGGTTGTCGACGATGTTTGAAACAAATATGTCGGCAAGTTTCGTAATATCAATCTAAAGTCTTTTCTGTTATAGATTTAAATTTTTTCACTTTTGTCTGTTTTCTATATTCCTATATGTCCATAAATATCACTTAATGTCTTAGAAAAATTTTGAAGAAAAATTTTTATTTTCTTCTTTTCCCCGTCAATCTTAATTTTCTATATTAACAGGAGAGCCGCAGCAATACTTAATACTAATCTTATATCTAATAAAGTTTGGGCAAAAAACCCGGTCAATAATTGTTTAAAACTTATAACTAATATTGTCGACAAAAGTCGCAGTCAATATGTGGACTTAGAATATTTGAAGATCGACCGGTCTTACCTTTATAAATTCTTGTTTTGGTTTTTTAAAACCTCTAAGATATTAAAGTAAGATAGTAAATTAGTTGGGTTAAATTAAATTAAATTAAAATGAGTAAAATTAAAGTTAAATTTAAATAAATTAGAATTAAATTAAAAACTTTTTAAAATTTTCCAAAACTTTTAAATTGTTATATAAATGACTTAAAACTGACTAGACTAGGTTTGTACATATAATAACTTAATCTAAAAATAAAATACAAAATTAATGATTTTAATTGGAATTAAATTTAGTAAGAAAGATTTTTAAAAGGAAAGGAAATTATTAAAATTATTAAAATAGTAAAATGTAAAATTATAAAATCATTAAAATGTACTTAATCTAGTCTTTGGGTTCAATAGGTTAAAACAATAAAATAA
>NW_013532703.1:6655198-6659409 GCF_000836235.2 Papilio xuthus | reverse complement strand
TCGCGTGGAGTGGAGGGGTGTTTTCCGCGGGGCTATGCCGGACAGGGCCTCCCATACCGGACAGGCCCGCGGGAAACACCAGTGGACCCTTAGGGGTCGGGGGATGGCGGCCAGTAGGCCGCGCGTCCAGGTTTGGGGACCTCACCCCGTATTAAAGGCGGTTTCCGGTGTCCGACAACACTGGAAAACGTATGAAAATGGCAACTCTTAACACGGAATTACCCCAGGAGGGTACCTCCAGCTCTGCTGGAGGAGAATCCCTCCCCGCGGCCTCGGCCGCGGGCTGCCCCTCGTATTCTGGGGGGGGCAAAGACTGCCTTTCTCACACAACAACGACCCAGGCAAGGACAATGGAAACGACTGCAAGCGATTCGGTTTTGGAGGTGACGAGGCGTCTATCTTTGGAAGGCGTCGAGATGAAGGAGGTGAGAGTGCTGCTGGAGCGCGTCCCGATTGTAGTATCGAACGCCTCGCAGCAGTGCCTCCCGACATTCAGCGACACGTCGGATTCCGACGTGTCGCTAATGGATATGGAGGTTGAGCCACCGGAGGACCGCGAAGACCGGCACCCAGGGTACACCTGGGGGAGCCTCGGTCGGAAGCGGCTTCGAGACCAAGCCGTCGCACCAGGCGATGCAGAGACGGGGCCCTCGCCTAAGCTGGCAGGGACAAGAAAAGGCCGAGGACGGCCGCTGACACCCGGCGGATACACAGGATTCGACCTGGCGAAGCGGGAGTTGGCGGAGGCTACCCGACGCCAACGTGAATGGGAGGCGGAGAACGACTTAGCCGAGATGACGTCGGAGCTACGGTCGACCAAGGCGGGGGCCCGACTTGCGGACACCTACGCCTCGGAGGACGATGAGCTAGGCTCAACAGAACTCGGCGGTCAGATAGAGCTTGGCGCAGCTGCCGTGGCGGCTGTCTGCGCCAAGTCAAATAACTTAAAAGGGACAGCCAAGAAGGCTCTTAAGGAGGCGGTAGCGCAGATACGGGCGGCGTCAAAGCTCCTGACAACGCGCAATATAAATGACGAGACGAGGATTCTGCGAGCGGCCAACATCCGCCTTCAGGCGGAGATGGCCGCACTAAAGAAGGAGGTGGCGGAGCTTAAGGCGTGCATGCTGCAGGCGGGGGCGACGCCCAAGCCTGTCGCTGCGACATGCCCACAATCCACGGACGAAGACATGGAGAACCGGATCCTGAGCAGGCTCTCGGACCGGCTTAACGCCCGCATAGACGGGCTAGAGCCGCGTCTGAATCCGGAACCTCGCTTACGACCGGCACTGGCACACGACAGGCGTGAGGCGGAAGCCAGGCGGAAACCCCCGGCAAGCCGTCCACGCCAAACACCGGCTACGACCCAGGCGGAACTGCCTGAAGTGCGACTTCCTGAACCGGCCCAATCGGGCTGGATCAAGGTCGGCGCAAAGGGAAAGACGAAGGCGCCGACCTCTTCATCGACGCCGGCCGCTTCTTCTCCTTCTACCACGGCCCTAGCCGCCCAATCGGGCAAAAAGGCTAAGAAGAAGGCCAAGAAGAAGAAGAAGACGGCCAAAAAACAAGAGACGGAACGTCCCCTCCCGCCGGCGCCTGCATCCATGAAGGAGACCATGGCGTCGGTCGTGAAGAGGGGCCTAAGAGAAAAGGCGCCGGTGGTCATCAGATCGGCGCCCACGCCCAAGAAGAAAGAGCAGGAGAAGGCCAAGCCTTCACCCAAGCTGCGGGCCCCCAAGACCTCGGCAGTCGTGGTGACTTTACATCCCACGGCTGTGGAGAAGGGGGTCACGTACGCTAAAGCTCTGGCCGAGGCGAGACAGAAGGTAAATCTCAAGGACCTCGAGATCGAGAGCGTCCGCTTCAAGCGCGCAGCGACTGGGGCCTCAATCATTGAGGTCCCTGGTGCCGATAGCGCGCCGAAGGCGGACCTCCTCGCCGAAAGGCTCCGAGAGGTGTTCGGGAACGGTGGCGATGTCACCGTCTCCCGACCAATAAAAACGGCGGAACTGCTTGTGTCGGGGCTGGATGACTCCGTCACGAAAGAAGAGGTGACAGCAGCGGTCTGTGCCAAAGGCGGCTGCGCAGCGGACCACGTAAAGGTGGGATCGCTCCGCCAGGAGAGGTCCGGTCTCTTTGCCGTTTGGGTGGCATGCCCCGTAGAAGCTGCTAAAAGAGTAGTGGAGGGGAAGCTGCTGGTAGGCTGGGTTTCGGCCAGGGTGAAGCTCCTTGAACGCAGAGAGCTGCGGTGCTTCAAGTGCCTTCACTCTGGCCACGTCAAGGCGCGGTGTACCGCGGTGGTCGACAGGGGGCTTCAGTGCTACCGGTGCGGCCAGATGGGACACCGCGCCGCGGACTGCAACGCTGCCCCCCACTGCACACTGTGTGCGGAGTCTGGGAAAGCAGCGAACCATCGCTTGGGGAGCAAGACATGCTCGGCCCCCAAGAAAAGGATGGTCAGGAGGGTGTTTGTTGCAAGCAGCGCTGGCCCGCAACAGACACAAACACCACCGAGCGGTGTAGAAGCGATGGAGACGGAGAACACGACACCACAAAATGACGAGTAGGCCTATTAAATACTTACAAGCCAATATCAACCACTGCGCCAGGGCTCAGGATTTATTGATCCAGAGCATGGCGCAGTGGTCGATTAATATAACGGTGGTGACGGAGCCCTACCTAGTTCCCACGAGGAACAACTGGGTGGGCGACGAAGACGACCTGGCGGCAATTGCGGTGTCTAATGGCGCCGCAATAAGAAAGTCGCATAAAGGTCGAGGAGTCGTCGCGGCCCTGTGCGGCGATGTGATGGTGGTCGGGGCGTATTTTTCGCCAAACCGGCCACTATCCGATTTTGAGATATTCCTCGGGGAGATGGACTCGGTCCTGGCCTGGTGCCGCCCATACCAGATAGTCGTGGCTGGCGACCTGAACGCCAAGTCCACGGTCTGGGGGTGCCGCGCCACGGACGCGAGGGGAGAGTTGGTGGAGGAATGGCTCGCCTCGAATGGGCTGGTCGTCCTGAACGTGGGGGACACGAACACATGCGTGCGGATGCAGGGGGGCTCAATTGTGGACGTGTCCTTCGCTAGTGCGGACCTGGCACGAGGCGTCCGGGATTGGGAAGTCCTGGAGGGAGTGGAGACGTTGTCGGATCACCGGTATATCCGGTTTGACGTCTCCCCCCTCTCGGGCGGTTCCGGTCCCGGGCGTGTCGTGTCGGAGACCGGCCCGAGGTGGGCGCTGAAGAAACTGGACAGGGAGGCGGCGATCGAGGCATCTCTGGTCGCCGGCTGGAACCCAGCACCGGACGTGACAGCGGTAGAGTCCGAGTCGCGGTGGCTCCGCGAAGCGGTCACGCACATTTGCGACGTCGCGATGCCCCGCGCGGTGCGACCCCCGACTCGGACGGCGGTGTATTGGTGGTCGGAAGATCTCGGCCGTCTTCGTGTGTCCTGCGTGTCGGCGAGGCGGCGGTACTCTAGGTATCGTCGTCGTCGCAGACGAAGCGGGCACATGGAGGACGAGGAGAGGCGCCTCTACACCGCCTACCAGGACGCGAAGAAGGCGCTCAGGGTAGCCATTGCAGAGGCGAAGGAGGCGGCCTGGCAGGAGCTGCTCGAGTCGTTGGACGTCGACCCTTGGGGTCGGCCATATCGACTCATCTTGAGCAAGCTCAGGCCCTGGGCCCCACCTCTAACGTCGAGCATGGACCCTGAGACGCTGGACAGAGTGGTGGAGACCTTGTTCCCCTTGATGAGGGAGGAGTACGAGGCACCAGAAATGGTGTTAGCGCCAGCGACGTCAAATCGCGATGCGGAAGGGGAAGTCCCGGAGGTGGAGGAGAGGGAACTGTGGGCGGCTGTGGCAAGGCTTCAGGCCAAAAACACCGCCCCAGGCCCCGACGGGATCCCCGGACGCATATGGGTCCTGGCGCTAAGGAACGGGTTAGACGGCAGGTTCCGAGACCTGTTAACTCGGTGCCTCAAGGACCATACTTTCCCAGGCGACTGGAAGGCGGGGAAACTCGTGTTAATAGGGAAGGCGGGCAGACCGCCAGACTCGCCCTCGGCGTACCGCCCGATTGTCTTGCTCGGGGAGGCGGGTAAGCTTTTTGAGCGCGTTATTGCGTCCCGTCTCTCCGAGCATCTCGACCGAGTAGGGCCAAATCTGGCTGACTGCCAATACGGTTTCCGGCGCGGCCGCTCCACCAT
>NW_013532703.1:6646928-6651283 GCF_000836235.2 Papilio xuthus | reverse complement strand
GTCCGCGTAGCATATAAGATGCACTCCACGGACGAGCGCACCCCGCAGCACGGTGTTGTAGCCAAGGTTCCACAGGAGCGGCCCTAGGACCGACCCCTGTGGAACTCCACACGAGATGTTATAGTTCTCCCAACCGTTCTGAGTGTTAAACACAATCTTCCTGTCCCGCAGATAACAACAGATGATGCGTCGCAGGTACAGGGGGACATCATGGTGTTCGAGTCCCGCCATTATACTGTCCCAGGGCAGGGTATTGAACGCGTTAGCGATGTCGAGCGACACCGCTATCGATACCCCACCCTGGGATTTCGCCTCTTCACAGATGTTTCGAAGTTTTGAAATCGCGTCGATCGTAGACCGGTGCCGCCTGAACCCGTATTGAGCGTCGGCCAGGTCTGGTCCCACTGAGGATAGGTGTTCAAGAATGCGACCGGCAATTATCCTCTCCAATAACTTGCCGGCCTCATCGAGCAGCACTATCGGGCGATAGGCTGATGGTGAGTGCTCAGGTTTTCCAGGTTTCCTCAGCAGGACCAACCTTCCCGTCTTCCACTTGGTAGGGAAATTTCCTTCCTCGAGGCACTTAGTTAGTAATGTCCTGAGTTGTTCGTCTAAGCCGTGGTTGAGTGCCAGGGCAAGCACCTTCCCGTGAATCCCATCGGGTCCTGGGGCGGTGCGCTTGCCCTGCACTTTCATCTTAGCCAAGTTTATTTCCGACTCGGATACCCCCGGGACAGAACCGGGAGGTACCGAGTCGGGAAAGTCCAATCCGGTGTTGTGGGCGCTGGGAGGGAAGAGTGCCGACACTATAGATGATAGGAGTGTCGGATCTAGCGTAGAGGTGAGTGGTGGAGCCCAGGGACGCAGCTTGCTCATGACAAGCTTATACGGCCGGCCCCATGGGTCCACCTCTAGCGTACTCAAAAACTCCTCCCAGGCCTGGTCCTTGGAAGCGGCGATCTCACCCCGGAGCGCCTTTTTGGCCTCCTGGTATCCGGTGTAGAGACGCCGTTCTTCGGACTCCTCCCATCCAGGGCGTCTTCTTCGATATCGAGTGTACTGGCGGCGGGCAAGCACGCAAGCGGAACGCAACTGCGAAAGGTTGTCCGACCACCAGTACACTCGATTTGGTCGCCGCGGCGACGGCCGAA
Source organism: Papilio xuthus (assembly GCF_000836235.2). Classification (NCBI taxonomy): domain Eukaryota; kingdom Metazoa; phylum Arthropoda; class Insecta; order Lepidoptera; family Papilionidae; genus Papilio; species Papilio xuthus. The sequence continues at coordinate 6,650,132 of NW_013532703.1, read as the reverse complement.
CTTTGGACATGGCGCAGTCCGAGATGTGCGCCAGGACTTCGCCAAGCCATCGCACTCCGTCGTCGACACCTTTATCCTCCATCCTGTGAGACCACGTTCCCACTATGGCGGCGAGTTCGACTGCCTCTCGGTCTAAGGATCTCAGTGACCACATCTGTCCAATCTCCTGGGGAGTGACGGTGCTCCGACTGGTCGGGGGTGTTGACGAGGGGAGAATATCGAACCGAATGTAGCGGTGGTCCGATAACGTCTCCACCTCAGTCAACACTTCCCAGTCCCGTACGCGACATGCCAGGGCGGGACTCGCAAGGGTGACATCTACGACAGACCCGCCCTGCATGCGCACGCAGGTGTGTACGGAGCCCGTATTGAGTGGCGTCAGGTTGTGTTGCGCCATCCACGATAATAGAACCTCGCCGCGGCTGTCCGTGACGGAGGATCCCCATGCCCTCGACTTCGCATTCAGGTCCCCAGCCACGACAACCGCGAGCGGTCTTCCCCACTGGACGAAAGAACTGACTTCGTCTAGATATTCCTCGAAGTCTGTCAGCGAACGGTTTGGCGAGAAGTATACACCGATTAAAGCGATGCCGAAAAGTTTGACTCCTACGCAACTTCTTCCTCTTCTGGTGGAAACAATTGGGGGGGTGCCGCCTGCGTATATCGCGACTAGTTGGTTAAGATCCCCCACCCAATTGTTTCTGTCCGGGACCAGGTATGGCTCAGATGTCACCGCTAAGTCTATTGACCACTGCGCCAGGCTTTGGATAAACAAATCCTGGGCTCTGGCGCAGTGGTTGAGGTTTGCTTGAAGAAGTCGTAGGGCCATCAATCTTGAGCGACTTCCACTACTTCCATTTCTTCCCCGCTCGGTGGGGGCGCATTGTTCGCTACATTAACTAGTGCTCTTCTTGGGACCGATCTTTTGGGTGCCGAGCATTTGACACTTCCCAACCGGTGTTTGGCGTCCTTACCCGCCGCTTTGCACAGGATGCAGTTTGGTTGCGACGGACAGGACGCAGCTTTGTGACCCTCCTGACCACATTGGTAGCAGGCCCGACTGCGATCCTCCGCATCGCAGCGGCTGGCCACATGCCCCTGCTGCAGGCAGCGATAGCAGCGCAGCTCCCTGGGTCTGCCGATGGTGACTTTTGCGGCCACCCAGCCCACCAAGAAACGGCCCGTCGTCAGCTTCTTCGCTGCTGCCACAGGGACCTGGGCCCAGATGTCATATAGCCCTGACCTGTTCTGGCGGAGTCGGCCAGTTTTAATTTGGTCGCCCGCACATGCTGCTTTCCGAATGATTGCTGCTTTTACCTCCTCAGGTGTCGTCGAGTCGTCCAGACCTTCGATCTTAACATCGATTAATTTCTCCGGTCTGGAGACCTTGATGTTGTCGTCCTGGTAAAGTTCTTGGAGTTTTTGTGCCAAGATATCTGCCTTAGGGGCGCTAGTGGCGCCGGGGATGCGGATGATAGTGGCACCGGTCACCGCCCGACGGAATTGCACCGCTTCGACGCCTATCACCTCCTTTAAGTCGATCTTTGACTTCGCTTCCCTAAGGATGCCGCTGTACGTCAGCCCCTTCGTGATGGCCGCTTCGGTGAGCGTCACGACTACAGCAGCGCTTCTTGGTACTTTTAGTCTTTGCGGCGACGGCGGTGCAGGCGCAGATGTAGATGCCTGCACGGGGGCCGCTTTCGGTTTGTACCGTTGCGCCTTTCCATTTCTCCCAACCGTTACCCAATTTTCCTCAAGCGCGTCCGGATTAAGAGGGCGGGGAGGAAGGGCACTTGATGATGTTACGGGGGCGACGGGGGAGGACCTCAGGTTCACGCCAGTCGTCGGCCGAGTTTTCTTCTTTTTAAGCGCTCCTTTTTTGGAGGCTTTCTTGCCCTTTTTGGGCTGCACCGTGGGCGCTTGGCGCGTGAGTCCGCTGGGGCCGGGTTGAGATGGCACCGAGGGCTCTTCAATTCCAACTGTTTCCCTAGCATCCGGGGCTGGTGCAGGCGTGGGCTTCGCGGTTGCAGCAGCAAATGTGCGGGCTTCCTTTTTCCTGTCAGACGCCAATGATGGCCGCAGGTTTCTCTCAGGAAGCAGCCTGTCCTCCAAGGCAGCCAGGCGGGCATTCAGCATACCGCCCACCTGGATCATCACCGCCCGGCAGATGTCCTCTAGGGAGGATTCTGTTCGTGTTTCCGGGGGCCGGACAGGGACGGCTTCCGTCGTCACCTCCATGCAGGCGTTGGCGGACCCCTGTTTCCGCGCCTGCTCCATCTCCTGGCGTATGTCAGCCAGCTCCTTGCGGAGGCTGGACATCTCGGCTTGCAGGCGGGTGTTGTCAGCCTGCAAGGCACGCGTCTCCTCGGATGTCGACCTCTGCGCCAGGCCAGCGACGTCTTCTTTTATCGCACTTACGGCGTCGTGTAGAGCGCGTACGAAAGTTCCTTTAAGATTAGATGACTTTTTTGCCACCTTCTCGACGACTTCGAGACTGGTCTCGATCCGCTTGAGGACGGTAGTCGCCGTGTCTTCGTTTTCTGCAGTTCTCGCATCATGTGATGAGCCTGCGATAGCCAGGATCGAGCGAGTCTTGCGGGCTTCTACCACTGACTCAAGGAGCTCCGCCTCGGCTCGTGCCCTAATCTCTGCTTCCGTCGCCTTTCGTAGGGACTCTTTTGCTGCTGCCAGCCCGACATATTCGCCAGTAGTTGGCGGGCGACCTCGTCCTCTCCTTTTGCTACGCCCCTTAGCGGGGGTATCTGTGGAGCTGCCACTCAGCTCCAGGTCTCTAGGCCGCTTCTGGCCGCGTCCCTCACTCCAGTACCTTCCTGGACCGTCATGGTCCAGAGACTCCATGGAGCCAAAGCGACTGGACACGCTTATCATGGAGCTCCTGCTGTCTGACTCCTCCGAGTCCGATAATCTTCCCATCCTCTCTCCTCCATCCGATCCTAACTTCTCCTCCCTCACATGGCGAATGGCCCCCCCGTATACAATGGGGCCGATGGGCCGGCTGTCCGACCCACCAAGGGATTCCCCGCAAGCGGGACCCTCCCGGGTAGTTTTTGTTTTGTTCGACATGTCCATATTTTAATTTCCCCTTAAAACCCCCCCCGGTGTTGACGCCCTAGTCGCTGGACTCCCTCCAACGATTCATCCCTTCGCCGGGCGACAAAGCTTGGGATTAGGGTAATTTTTTAT
>NW_013532703.1:6640258-6645583 GCF_000836235.2 Papilio xuthus | reverse complement strand
TTTTTTTTTTTAACGAGGGGAAATGCAGTTCCGCACCCCTGCGCCGGGCCAGTGTGCAATGGCGCAGGGAGTGTGGGGCTCGCCTAAAGTCGTTCGGCCATACCCACTAAAACCCCTCAAGCCCTCCCTATCGCATTTATCCTAGCCTGTACCAGCGTCTGCCATAACCAGGCGTCGGATATGCGCCGTCGCTCACAAAATCGTGCGACTCTCCTTATTTGTTCATAAAATATTAAAAAAAAACATAAACATAAAACACACCTTATTGTAAACTTAGAAAAAACCAATATATCCATATACATAACAAATAACACAACAAACAAAACAAATAAAAACAAAACAAACAAACAAAAACAAATATCAATAAAAAAACACCAAAAAAAAACAAAAACACAAAAAACCAGACTTACTTAGAGCGAAATATACATGGAATATAAATAAACTTAAGAGTATAATTTTAGACTATTTGATATTAAAACTGGTATAAACAACTATATACAAATATACAGGCTTCTATTTACACGGTCTACGCCTGGCGGGTTACAAAAGCGCGCCGGCGTCGACCTGCCCTTCTACGCCGGAGAGGGGCGGATTCCGGATCGGTCTCGCGCTCCCTCTCGGCATTCTCCTTTGTTGCCATCACTCGCTCCGAGAAATCGTGGAATGACTTCCACGCATCCTCGGATAGGAGTATCCTGCGGATGACCTCCGCGAGTGATGACGCGTCAATTCCGGTTGTATTGGCAATGGGTCGCCTCTCAGCTTCCCACGCCGGACATTCAAACAAGGTATGGGCGACGGTGTCGCTGATCTCAGGACAGTGGTGACACCTCGGTGTTGGTTCCCTACCGGCAATTTGGTGCAGATACTTGCCGAAACAGCCGTGGCCAGACAACATCTGCACCAGCCGGTAGGAGAGGTGCCCCCACCGCCTGCTCACCCAATTACGCAGCCTAGGACGGATCGCGTCCACCGTCCACGACCCGGCCCTGCAGGACCCTAACTCCTCTTTCCACCTTTCCATCGCCCGATTTTGGGCGCAGTCTCTCCAGACTTTCACCTCCTCAAAAGTTGGTTCTTCGCCCGTCTCTCGCCTACTGGCCCTGCGCCAGTAGACCGCTGCTAAGGCGGCCGCGTCCAGGTGCCATGGCAGCAGGCCCGCGATGACACACCCAGCATCGTACGACACCGTACGGTATGCCCTCGCGACCCTGATTGCCACAGCACGCTGCGACCGCCGAAGGATCGCCCTGTTCTGGGTGCAGAGATCGTCGGCCCAAACCGGACAGCCGTATAGGGCCTTCGACCTCAGCACTCCCGCCAACAAGAGGCGGCGTTTCGTGCTAGGGCCACCGATGTTAGGTAAAATGCGACTTAGTGCCGCAGCTGTTGCATCTAGCCTCGGGGCTAAATCCGCGAAGTGCGGTCGAAAACTCCACTTCGAGTCGAGGGTGAGACCTAAGTATTTGATGGTCGAACGGATGGGAATAGAAGCACCCCCGACTATGAGTTCTAGCCCCAACTGGGGCGCTCTCCTGCTGTCGAAAAAGCAGATTGCCTCCGATTTCTCGAGGGCGACCCTCAGACCCAAACTACGAATCTTTGCCGAGACTTGCGAGGCCCCGGCAGTGGCCCGCAGCTTTGCCTCCCTAAAATCCGACCCCGTGGCTACGACGAGCGTGTCATCCGCATAACAAAGAAGTTGAACTCCGCGGACGAGCGCTCCCCGCAGCACGGAGTTGTAGCCTATGTTCCACAGGAGTGGACCCAGAACCGACCCCTGTGGAACTCCACAAGAAATGCCATAGCTTCCCCAACCGTCTTGTGTGGGAAACACGATTCTCCTGTCCCGCAGGTAACAGCTGATGATTCGCCGCAGGTACAGGGGGACGCGATGATGTAGAAGTCCCGCCATTATACTGTCCCAAGGCAGGGTATTGAAAGCATTAGCAATGTCGAGCGACACCGCTATCGTTACCCTGCCTTGAGATCGCGCCTCTTCACAAATACTCCGAAGCTTGGAGATGGCGTCTATCGTCGAACGATGCCGTCTGAACCCATATTGGGTGTCGGCCAAGTCCGGCCCTGCTGAGGATAGATGGTCGTTGATGCGACCGGCAATCACCCTCTCCAGCAACTTGCCGGCCTCATCAAGTAAAACAATCGGGCGATACGCCGACGGGGAGTTCTCCGGTTTCCCGGGTTTCCTCAGCAGGACCAGCCTTCCCGTTTTCCACTTCGACGGGAATTTGCCTTCCTCCAGACACATGGTAAGCAATGTTTTAAGCTGTTCGTCAAGTCCGTGATTGAGTGACAGAGCAAGCACCTTCCCGTGTATCCCGTCGGGACCTGGGGCAGTGCGCTTGCTCTGCACTTTCGCCTTAGCCGAGAGTATTTCCGACTCGGATACCCCCGGGACAGAACCGGGAGGTATCGAGTCGGGAAAGTCCATTCCGGTGTTGCGGGCGCTGGGAGGGAAGAGTGTCGACACTACAGATGATAGGAGTGCCGGATCTAGGGTAGAGGTAAGTGGTGGGGCCCAGGGACGCAGCTTGCTCATTACAAGTTTGTATGGCCGGCCCCATGGGTCCGCCTCTAAGGTACTAAGGAACTCCTCCCAGGCCTGGTCTTTCGCAGTGGTGATCTCGCACCGAAGAGTCTTTTTGGCCTCCTGGTACTGGGAGTAGAGACGCCGCTCTTCAGACTCCTCCCAACCAGGACGTCTTCTTCGATAACGAGTGTACCGGCGGCGGGCAAGCACACAGGCAGAACGCAACTGTGAAAGATTGTCCGACCACCAGTACACTCGATTGCGTCGTCGCGGCGACGGCCGAACCTTGGCCATGGCACAGTTGGAAATTTGTGCTAGAACTTCACCAATCCATAACACGCCATCGTCAACGCACTTCTCCTCCATTCTAGCGGACCACGTCCCCACTATGGTGGCGAGCTCTGCAGTCTCTCTGTCGAGGGATCTTAGCGACCACATTTGTCCAATCTCCGGGGGAAAGGCGTCATTCTGTCTAATCGGGGGTGTCGACAAAGGGAGGATTTCGAACCGGATGTACCGGTGGTCCGATAATGTTTCCACCTCAGTCAGCACTTTCCAATCTTGCACGCGACATGCCAGGGCGGGACTCGCGAGGGTGATATCCACGACAGACCCGCCCTGCATGCGCACACAGGTGTGCTCGGAACCTGTGTTCAGTGGTGTCAAATCGTGCTGCGCCATCCACGCCAAAAGTACCTCGCCGCGGCTGTTGGAGACGGAGGAACCCCATGCCCTTGACTTTGCATTTAGGTCCCCGGCCACGACCACCGCAAGCGGTCTTCCCCAACGAATAAAAGAGGAGACTTCGTCTAAATACGCCTCAAAATCCGACAGTGCACGATTGGGAGAAAAATAGACACCAATCAAAACCATGCCGGGAAATTTGACACCTACACAACCTTTCCCTTTTTTGACAGAGACAATTGGGGGGTGGTCGCCTGCGTATATCGCGACTAGTTGGTCAAGATCTCCCACCCAATTGCTCCTGCCTGGAACCAAATATGGCTCGGACACCACGGATAGATCGATCGACCACTGTGCCAGGCTTTGGATGAGCAAGTCCTGACTTCTGGCACAGTGGTTGAGGTTTGCTTGCAAAAAACGAAGGGCCATATTAATCCTGTGCGATTTCGGCGATCTCCATTTCTTCTTCCCCGCTCGGTGGGGGCGCGTTGGGTACTGCATCCGCTAGCGCTCTCCTTGGGACTGTCTTTCTGGGCGCCGAGCATCTTAGACTTCCCAGTCGGTGTTTGGCGTCCTTGCCCGCCGCCGTGCACAGGATGCAGTTCGGTTGCGACGGGCAGGACGCGGCCTTGTGGCCCTCCTGTCCGCATTTATAGCAGAGCTGGCTGCGGTCCTCTGCATCACAGCGGCTCGCCACATGCCCCTGCTGCAGGCAGCGATAGCAACGCAGCTCTCTGGGCCTGCCAACAGTGACTCTGGCAGCCACCCAGCCCACCAAGAAGCGGCCCGTTGCTAGCTTCCTCGCTGCCGCAACAGGGACCTGAGCCCAGATATCAAAAAGGCCCGATCTGTTTTGGCGCAATTTGCCGGTTCGGACTTGGTCGCCAGCGCATGCCCCCTTTTTGACGATCGCCGCCTTAACTTCTTCCGATGTTGTGGAGTCGTCCAGTCCTTCGATTTTAATATCGACCAGCTTTTCGGGTCTGGAGACCTTAATGTCCTCGTCCTGGTACAGTTCTTGCAGCTTTTGTGCCAGAACGTCTGCCTTCGGTGCGCTGGTGGCACCGGGGATGCGGATGATGGTAGCCCCGGTCACCGCCCTACGGAATTGCACCGCTTCCACTCCTATGACTTCTTTTAAGTCCAGCTTAGCTTTTGCCTCCCTAAGGACGCTGCTGTACGTCAGCCCTTTGTTCTTCGCCGCCTCGGTGAGTGTCACCACGACAGCAGAGCTCCGAGGCACTCTAAGCCTCTGCGGCGGCGGTGCAGGCGTGGATGTTGGCGCCCGCCTGGGTGCCGCTTTAGGCTTGTCGTGCCGTTGCGCCTTTCCGTTTCTTCCAACGGTAACCCAATTTCCCTCGAGCGCGTCCGGGTTGAGGGGACGGGGAGGAAGGGTTTGTGACGGTGTCACGGCGACAGGGGCGGACTTTAAGCGTTCGCCCGTCGGTGGCCGAGTCGTCTTCTTCTTCTTTTTCTTTTTAGCTTCTTTTTTGGAAGCCTTGCCCTCCTTGGGCGGCGCAGGTGTTTGGCGCGTGAGTCCACTGGGACCGGGCATCGCGGTGGCAGCCGCGAATGTGTGGGCTTCTCTTCCTTTGTCCGACGCCAATGGTGGTCGCAAGTTCCTTTCTGGAAGCAGCCTATCTTCCAGGGAAGCCAGGCGGGCATTCAGCATGCCGCCAACCTGGACCATCACCGTCCGGCAAATATCCTCTAAGGAGGGGTCTTCTTTTGGTTGCGGAGGCCGGACAGGGACGGCCTCCATCGTCGTGTCCATGCAGGTATTGGCGGAACCCTGCCTCCGCACCTGCTCCATTTCCTGACGCAGTTCGGCCAGCTCCTTGCGGAGGCTGGTCATCTCAGCTTGCAGGCGGGTGTTATTTGCCTGCAAGGTACGCGTCTCTTCTGAAATCGACCTCTGTGCGAGGCCGGCGACGTCTTCCTTAATGGCACTGACGGCGTCGTGCAGTGCGCGCACGAATGTCCCTTTTAGGTTGGAGGACTTCTTGGCCACTTTTTCCACAACCTCAAGGCTGGCCCCAATCCGCTGGATGACAGTGGTCGCAGTGTCGCCTTCGTTCCCCACGACTCTC
>NW_013532703.1:6620024-6638254 GCF_000836235.2 Papilio xuthus | reverse complement strand
GCACCGTACAGGGCCATACTTCGGACGACCGTGGTGTACAGCAGCCTTGCATGTACACCCGGACCTCTCAGGTTAGGGAGGAGCCTCGCAAGGGCTGAGGCCGCGCCCACGAGCCGGGGGGTCAGCGCGCGGAAATGGTCACTGAAACGCCAACCCCCGTCGAGGACAAGACCCAGATATTTTATCCGGGCCTTGACCCCGATCTCGTCGCCGTTGACCCGGAGGGTGGCCCTCGCCGGTACCCTCCACTTCGGCCCTTTGAAGCAGAGGGCCTCGGTTTTACTGAGGGCCACTCGGAGGCCTAGTGCCTCGATCCTCCGGGTCAACAAGGTGACTCCGGCCTCAGCCCTTCGCCTACCTCTCTGCCAAGTGGTGTCCCGGACGGCGACCAGCGTGTCATCCGCATAGCAGATGACCGCCATCCGGGACAGCACCTCTCCGCGGATGGCCCAATCGTATCCGATGTTCCAGAGCAGGGGTCCCAATACAGACCCCTGGGGAACACCGGATGCCATCCGCCTCTCTTGGCGGCCCTCTCTCCCCATGTAGGACACTACCCGTCCCTGCAGGTAGTGCCCTATAACTCTCCGCAGGTAGAGGGGCACTCCATGGTACCGGAGCGCCTCCTCTATTACCGAGAAGGGGAGGGAGCCGAAGGCGTTAGCGATGTCTAATGACACCGCTATGGCTCCCTGCCCCCTCTGGGCCGCTTCCTCGGTGAACCTCTTCAGGGCGGCCAGGGCGACCATAGTGGATCGTCCCGACCGGAACCCGAATTGGTTCACGGAGAGCTGCGGCCCGTCCCTCGCTAGGTGCTGGATGATCCGGGAAGCCAGCACACGTTCCAGTAGCTTCCCGACCTCATCCAGCATCACCAACGGGCGGTATCCTGCCGGAGAGTCCGCGGGGCGGCCGTCTTTCCTAATTAGCACCAGCCGCCCCTCCTTCCACACCTCAGGGAAACGCCCCGCTGCCAAGCAGTCATTGAAAAGGCAGCGTAGGCGATCCCCGAGGTGTTTAAGTGCGGTGGGGAGAATCTTCCCGGGCACGCCGTCCGGTCCCGGGGCTTTCCGGGGTCCTTGGAGCCGGCGAGCCGCCCATACCATTTCCTCCTCTGTTATCAGAGGAGGGTCTAGGGCGGCATCGTCCTCATCTTCGGCACTTGGCGGTGCCATGCGCGGTGGTTCGAATGGGGGGCTGTTAGGAAATAGCCCCTCGACCACCGCGCTGAGGACGGCCGGCTCCATGGCCTCCGTAGGGGGCGCCGCCTTTAGTTTGGCCCGTACCATTCGGTACGGGCGCCCCCACGGGTCCGCGTCCAGGACCGTCAAGAACTCAGCATAGGCGGCGTCCTTGGCGGCCCCGATGGCGGCTGAGAGCGCCTTCTTTGCCGACCGCATCTCGGCTTGAAGGCGCTCTAGCTCACCCGGTTCCCGGTGCCGACGTCTTCGGCACCGGGAGAAAGCGCGGCGGGCAGCGTTGCTGGTGGCACGCAGGGCCGCGAGGTCCTGCGTCCACCAGTACACCCTCTGTCGGGGCGCGGGGCGTCGCGCCCGGGGCATGCCGGCGACGCATATGGCCGTCAGGTCCCGGCGGAACCCGACGGCCCTTTCTTCGACCCCCATGCCTTGATGGGGGTCCGCCGACCATGCGCGGACCACGGCCTCCTCCTCCGCCAGGTCCGTGTCGAGGCGTGAGAGCTGCCACCTCGGAAAGCCTCCCACGCCTCTTCCGCCCGCCGCCCGGGTCTGACGCCCGCGGGGCGCGTTGGAGACCCTGAACCGAATGTATAAATGATCGGACAGGGTCTCCACCTCCTCCAGGACACGCCAACACGTTATGCGTGCGCCGATGGCGGGGGTGGCGAACGTTACGTCCACCACTGAGCCACCCCGCCCGCGCACGCACGTGTAGCCAGTGCCCTGGTTCTCCGGGGCTAGGCCGATTACTGTGGCCCAGTCCCGGAGAAGCACCCCTTTCGCGTCGGTGATGGAGGACCCCCACTCCGCGCACTTAGCGTTGAGGTCCCCCATCACGATGACCTGGGCCGGCGATGCCCTCAGTACCACCGGCTCCAGGCCATCCAGGAACCTCTCAAACTGCGAGAGGTTCCTGTTTGGGGAGAAGTAGACTCCGATGAGAACTACTTCTCCCCAGTTTGCCGCCACGTAGCCGGCACCCCTCTCTCTAAGGGAGAGGCGTTGTTGGCCCGCCGGCGGCGCCACCATGCCGACCAAACCCTCCGTGTCCCCAACCCAGCTGGAATGGGGGGGGATCACGTAGGGTTCGGCCACGACCGCAACGGCAATTCTCCACTCCGCCAGAACCTGCATGAGCAGGTCCTGTGCGCGGGCGGAGTGGTTGGCGTTGGTCTGCAGGAATTCACTATGCTTCCTCGGCCGGCTGGCTGGGCTGCGCTGGGCTAGGGCGCAGCCTGGTCATCCTCCCTTTCACGGTGGGGGGCACACATTTATTGCCCCCCATCACGTGCGTGTGCGGGCGCCCTGTGGTGGCACACAGAGTGCATTTACAGGGCGCCTCGCAGGCGGCCGCCTTGTGACCCGCTTCGCCACAACGGAAGCAGAGTTGACCATTCTCCGCTTCCGTTGGGCATAGGGCGCGAGTGTGGCCCAGCATCATGCATTTGTAGCATCTCAATGGCCGGGCCTGCACCGCGTTGATGGTGACCATGGTCCAGCCAATGGCCACCTTCCCTATTTTGACGGCTGCCTTGGCAGCCGTCGCGGGGCACTTTACAATGGCAGAGCCGCCACCCCAGAAGTTGGACCTGATGAGGCCCACTTTGACCGCGCTGGGGGGGCAGCCCCCAGCCGTCGCCACCTTCTCCGCCACTTCCTCACGGGTCACCGTCTCGTCCAGGCCGGTGACCCTGAGGTCGACCGGTTTGGACGGGCGGGCGACGTCCGCCCAGTCTCCGATAACTTTTACTAGCTCGGAGGCTAGGCGGTCAATCAAGTTAGAGAGTGCCACGCGCGACGGGTCGGGGGACCTGTCGCGCCGATTGTGGCGGATGGCCCTCCTCTCGTGTTCTGAGGAGGGTTTCATCATAGGGTGATTGGAGGGGTCTAAGATATGACCCCTCCCTACACGAGTCGAGCCCCTACCAAGGGGCTCCCCCCTAGTCGGGCCGTGGATAAACTAACGTAGATGCCACGGTCCGGTTGGGCGTAGGAGAACACCGCGGGGTTTAGTGGGTAGTCCGGTCTTGTTCCCAGGCCGGGAGTCCCCCACGAAACCGTCCCTGCTGCCCCCGCAGCACGGACGGCGAAGTCCATAAACGCATTCCCCGCGTTAACAAAAAGAGAACGAGATTACGGCGCCGTGGTAGTTGCAATATATTTACTATAGCGGCGTCTCCGCCGCACACCCGACACCCGGCGCCGTCGTCCCGGCTGCCGATATTTAGTGTAGATCGGCGCTACCGCTTGAACTGCGCCGAGATTATGACGGCCAGATGTGCCGGCAATACAAATTTGTTTTCTACGTCCCCTCGCCTTCGCCATCGCGTCATTTTGATCTCGGACAGAAAATCTCCCAAATTTAGCACATAGTTTGCTAAATTGGCAACACTATCGGCTCGCCTGATCTACGAATTAGTTTAACTGCGAAGTTTGAATTTCAAGCATACAGAGCGAGCCAGCGAGCCGGTGTGTCGCCTTTAAGTTCGCGGACTTTTGTATGCTCCATTGGCGGATTCGCTTATCTTGTCCTCCTGCAGTTGTGCTGTGCTGTGGGACTGCGGTTTTCAATAAAACACGTTTATACTTTGCAATTACATATTTCTTTACATCTTTGGGATTGTTGTGATATTATATACATTACTAAAATCACATCATTGTTCTTCTTTTTTTTTTTTTTTTTTTAGTACAAATAAAGAAACATTAATTTTTCGTAGCATTATTAACTAATTCATTTTTTTTTTACCTCATTAGTCATCTTTTAATTCACTCTTCCTTGTGGTGACAATTTAGTTTAGTTGTTTAATGGACGTTCTTTTAAGTATTGTTGTTATTAAGACCGTTTACATAGCGAGCATCGCAGCTTCTCGGCTTCACCTGTTTCACCTGCCTCACATATTCATAATATGATCCATTCTCATCGCGACCCATTTCTGTCTTCAATGCTGTTCTTTCACATTTAGGAATAGGCGTAGAGTACATCAGGTTGGCGCCAGTCTCTCTGAACGGCTCGGTATAGACAGCGGGCGGCGCGGGGTGACCGCGCACATCGTCTCGGGGCGACGCGTACACGGCCGCCTCCGACTCTCCCGTGTCCAGCTCAAACTGCATTTTAAAACTTTGAATAAATAAAATTATACTAGAGACTTGGCATTTCTGATAGATTTTGTTTTTGATGGCTCAATACCAAAAAAAAAAAAAAAGCCTCCAATTCAATAATATTGAAATTCTTTAAATGTATAGTTACCGTGAGAAATATTTATATTTTAGAAATACCTCTAAGAGTCGCTTGTCCGAGCTCCGCTTACAGAAATATGTGGCGAGAAGGAATGCGACGGCGAGCACGAGCAGCGCCGCGGCGCCGCCCGCGTACAACACCGCGCGCTGAGCCAGCGCCGCCGCCACGCTGCTGGCCACGCCCTTGTCCTCTGACACAACAAAATACTACCTTAAAAAAAAAAAAAAAAAGTGTTCTTCAGATCGCAAGCTTTCATTTGTAAGAGTCAGCCATGTTACCGGTGTCGGGCTCTTTCGGAGCCAACGTTGTTGTGGTCTGCGTGTCTTTGACGAATGTCACAGAGGCGGTGAGGTTTGTGGTGCCGTCGCCGGCGGGCACCTCGCGCGCTTCGCACTGCACCCGCGGCTCGCGCCCTCCGAGCACCACCATCAATTCGTCTGACGCAGTGGACGCTGTCGAGACACGCGTCTTTACCCCGTCTGAAATGCAACAGGCGTAGTCAAGCCGTTATTATGTTGTTTAAACTTTATGTAATTCTTTACATTTTCTAGCTTGATACACTTTATATGGCTACTGCTGATACTGCTATTATACAAGGCTCACATTGTACATTTAATGTTACATTTTCTTAAGCCCAATAACCTGAAAGCTTGTATGTATGTATCTAAAAAAAAATAACTAGATTTTGTGGAAAATGTAAGCCTCTGCTTTATAAAGTACTAGCGGGTGCAAGCGACTTCGTCCGCACGAAAGAGAAAAAAAAATCTAATAAAAAATATAGCCTCGGTCACCCGTAGGATAGTGTAGCCCAACAGTAAAGAATTATCAAATCGGTTTAGTAGTTTCGGAGCTTATGCAATGCAAACACAATACTATAGATTTATCAATAAACAACAAACATCACCTAACATCCAAAACATTTCAAACATGGTCTGGTTGTTGGAGAGCTGGCACTTCAGCACGACGCTCAGCTCCTCCCTGTAGTGGTATTTTTTATTTGTATACGATCGTCCGTTCGGGTCTGTTATTTTCAGTTCTAAAATTGGACATACATATATATTTTTTTTGTCAATTTGTTTGCAACTATTTATCAATCAGTCCAAAGATTTATTTGAAACATTCTTACCCAGCCGTCGTGCGTTTGTCCCGTCTGTAAAACAAATATTTAATATATTTTAACTCCATGGACAAGGTTTTTGCTTTCATGCATTATTTCCTTATAGTAGATAGTATGTTATGTGCCAAAGAATATTTGCACGACAGGTTTCCGTTAGCGGCGCGGGCGCAGGCGCACTGTCCTAAATATTTCTTACAAATGTTTCCACTAAGCTGTAAATTTGTACGCACTAGGATATTATGGTTCACGACAGTAGCCGCAGTCGAACTCACCCTTTTGTAATAAGCTTCCTAATTCAATGTGAAAGGGAAATGCATATTATCGGGGAGAAGATGTATGTACATAAAGGGAAATATCATTCTCTGAACAACCTCTTGTTTGTAATAAAGAACAAAAAAAAATTGAAAGCAGCAAAGAACTTACATAAATTATTCAACAAATACAACAGGAAAACTATAATTAAATTATGATACATTGCGGCGCACTACCAGCTTGAGCGCTTGTTGGGAACCGAGTGATGTGTGTGTGATGTTCACCCCGCACGCCCCCCGCACCGCACTCACACCGCCATGAAGACAAGCGCATGCTATGGAGGAGCATCCGCGCGGCGTACCCGCTGAAATAGCGACGTGACTGTTGCCAGCCGATATTCAAGGGGTAGGATTTATTTCTTAGTTTGATATTCAAGAGGGAATGCTTACCATTTTTTAAATGAAAAACTGACAAGTAGTATTAGTAGGTATTGTAGACATTGTATTTTAGCATCGTTTATAAATCTTATCTTACGGATCTCGATGACATTTGGCATATGTACATATAGAACATAGTCTGGCGTAATTCCATGCGGACAGTGTCGCGGGCGACAGCTTATCATAATAAAACCCATCTGGATGTAGGCCTATGAAACTCAAGGGAAATACGTGTCGATAACGCCGCACTCTTCCACGCAGGTAAAAACTGAGAGAAAACTCTTGCGATATAAACTATAAATATGGACAAAATGTAATAAAGTGCGTTTGACCGACTACCATAGGAAAACTAATTTATAAATGTAATGTTCCTTCTTGTTCATTGTATACAGCGCAGTGCAGCGCAGCGCAGCGCAGCGCAGTGCAGCTGATGATTCTACATTAGAACATTATAACACAAAATGAACACGAAAAGTGACTATTATAATAACAAAAACATAACTATATATCTGCTATCTCTATAGGCTCACGATGGTTTGAGGACTTCGATTTAAATAAAAAAAATGATCTTATCTCTTTGAGCAATGGAGATCGCGCGGACAGGTCCGCTCTATATGTATAAACTAAATATCTCGTAAAATGTTCTTCATGTGGCTCTTTTCTATCAACTTTCGTTTCCTAGCACAAGTTCTGCGTAATACACAAACTCTCGTTGTTGATAAAACGAGCCTTACAATTTTCAAGAAACAGGTAATGCATTAATATTTTAGATAAATTATATTATTCCCGGTACAATCATTGTTAATAAATTACTTTTTACTTATTTTATTCACACTCCTAAAGCTTTAACAGTGAATTTCTAAATAAAAAACAATCCGCTTAGGGCACAGCCATACCGTAGGGATGCGGCCGTATGCCGTAGATTTTGCAATTTGTTGGCTGGAAAGCTGTAGAAGTGGCTAATTGTCGGTAACACTGATACTACATCAAGGTTGTTGTTGTGAGGAGCTAAGAAAATCTTGGCATTAAAAAAAAAACTCCTATAAATTCATTCATTCGTACATGCCCTCACTAATCATTCTGACACTTGACTTGGTAGCGAAAGCGCGCCATTCGCGCCGAAGGGTTCCAACTAATAATGTCCAAAAGTAGCAAGAAACACTGACCACTACACATGGACAGGCTTTGAATCGTGGTATTTTGTGTTAATTTGATTTCACCATTTTGGCAGTGATGCTTACGAATGGTAGTTGTGGTGAGAATTCGAGTCAATAATAGAAATACATTTTTGGGGCAAAAACATGGATAAAAATGGCAGTGTTCCACCTTAAAAGTTTTAGTCGTCGTTTGAATGTTTTATACACACGACGAGATGAAAGAATAAACTAAGAAAAAGCTGCCATTTCCAAGCAAACCCTTAGTCCATACCCATTCTATACAGATCAGTGAGGCTCTTGTGAGACTTTTTTGACGTTGACTAAGGGGTGCTGCGCTGCGCCAGGGTAATTTAATTTGACTTTTCCACCGGATCGAATAACTTTTTCGATCTTTAATAAAAGAAGGTCTTTAATAAAAGTTCAATTCGACTGTAACTGACACTTTCTAAATTGCAGATAATCGCAGTTATTTAAAGCACGTTATTTAGAGCACACAAGCAAGCAAGACTATGACCTAATTACCCTTAAACTTAGGGTAGGCTCCGAGCCCCTCGGTGGGGACATATAGCGAGCTGATGATGGTGATGAAGCAAGCAAGTGTGGGACGTTCTGTCGTCGGCGACATTTCATTGGATTGGCACAGGATTGGTTGGGCGAAACCCCTTTATATATAAAAAAAAATAGGGATTACTGTTCGTTTTTGTTTGACAAGAGGGAATGCGCGTTTGGTAAGTTCTGTCATTTAAAAGTAAAAGCACATTATTCTTTGGGATTTTCTGTCGGACTCTTCAAGTTTGTCGCGTTACAAGATCGAATAGTTTTCCTAAATAAACTAGATATGAATCCAATATAAATTCTATGCACTTGGATTTAAATCAAGGTTTCCGTACAAAGTTTAGTTGTGCGCTTCGGTCGCCATTTTCCGTAATGGCCAAGTAATGGCCGCCAGAAACACGACATCTATCTCGAGTTACCTTACCTTGCTCAGTGCCAACATGTGTTGCCAATGTTAGGGCAATTACCGTGTTCGATGGCTTTCAGGAAAACAAATTACAACTAGGAGCGTAACAAATAAAAATTTTCGACCCCCGATTATATCAACGTCTATGGTAAACGTACGTCAGAATATATAATTCCAACATTAAAAAATAATTTACCTACTCATATAAAAAATAATATAAACAACAAAAACATAAAAAATATACTTAAAAATCATTACCTAAAATCCTTAGTCTAATAAATTTATAACGCGTTTGTGCACCCTGTATATGACGGTATGAGCGAGCTCACTAATTTGCTGTAAATAAAAAAAATGTAACTTACCTACCGTTTCATAGCGTAGTACCAAAGTGTCTGGACAATCCCGCAATGGGTTTATAGACACTTTTATTGTAAATTTGTATTTTATTCTTTGTTTATATCAATAAATAAATTTAAAAAAAAAATAGCAAAATCTACAGACTACGGCCGCAACCCTATGACCATAACATGTTTTAGGGCTTTTCAAAATCTATATTAATAAATGTTTCATGTAAGTGTTTTAAAATAAGAAATAAGGAAAAAAGCCATTGTTTAACAATAATTTGTACCAGGAAAATGAAATTTAAACTATGATATTGATGCTTAAAAAGATTGTAATTTTTTTTTGTTAAATAATAAGGAACAATTTGCTTACATTAAGCACTAGGCTTACTATTTGTTTCAATAATGGTAAAAACGATAGAACATTTGGCGAATAATGGAAAATGTTTCCTTTTTTTATTTGTGCTAGGGCTCACCGTTGATCAAAATTTTCATTGGCAACACTGGTGCCAACCAACATCATCCGTGACTGACTCGCCGACGGAACATTGGAACGCGTGCGGTTTCACAATCTTTTTGTTGTTTGTATCTTTGTTAATAGAAAAATGCTAGCAAAATTGATTAAGATGGACATTATTTCCGCTGTGATGCACTACAACAAATGCAGTTTATAAAACAAAACACATCACCGTGTATTGCAAGATTGGAAAAATAATGAATTTGACACCGCCGCAGCCTTTCTCTACGAATTGTCGTAAACCTTGTGGGATCGATTTTTAGGTGTTTATTAATGAAATTAGTAAAGTGTATGTGAGTGATATAATTGTACCGGATAATTCCTTTCTTCGTGTTCTGTGTAGTGGCTGCAATAGCAATCGACAGAGATAATAAAAAATGCATAATCTCCATGCTTTTGTAAATGTTCCGTTCGATAATGCTAGTATTATGTTCTAATATTAATTGGAGTTAATCATTTGTATATTCTGCCAAACGTTAAAGTGATAAATGTTCGAAAAACAGTGGTGTGATGAGTGAAAATTTTATGAAAAAGTTTGGATACCACTGAAGTACTGTATCATATAAGGTTAGTGAACATTTTATTAATTTAATTAAAAAGGAACAGGAGTGTATTATTTGTCACTCAAATGAATACATGCATTATATTAAGCATCAATAATATAAAACAATAAAATGTGGAAATGTAAATATTTGAGAAAAAAAAGGAATAATTCATAGCAATGAAAAAAAATATTGTAAAACACGTCACTGACGGGGGCAATGTGTGATTTGTGCAACTGCAATGTGCAATAGAATGGATGATTAATATATAAGGTGTCACTTTTTAAATTCATTTCTTTGTGGTAAAATGTAAGGGTTAGGAAATAGTGATATGAGACTAGTATAAGTTACAATAAAACAGGCAACATCAAAAGGAACAATTAAAAAAAATTACATACTTAGTACTTTATTTTTAAAATGTATAAAAATTTGAAGTACACTATTTCCAATTAAAACATTAACAACAAACAACAATGCTGTACTTATCGGCTGAGACCAACACTGGCACCCACTTTTGCAAATTTCTTTCTCCAGAAGTGGGTGCTACTGTTAAATGATTATTCTTTTTGGGTAGATCAAACACTTTAGGGAGTTTGGGAGCCTTAACATCTATTGTTTTATATGAAAATTATGAGATTCTTGGCCTTAACTTTTTAATTGGATTTTTTGTCAGTTGTAGGGCTAAGTTTTTCGCAACTCCATTTGCAGTGTATATTGTAAATGATAAACAAATGAAAGAAAGCTTCAAGACAGACATAAAATGTATTATTTTTCATACTTCAGACATGAGTAACATTTGGTCATTCATAAAAAAAGTTGGTGTAACAAAAACAAATACAGCTTCTTAAAGTTGGAGAAACAAAATTGAATTTTAAATGTCCAATCATTTATTTAATTTTTTCTTATGTTAGTTAATCTTAAAGGCATGTTTACAAAATTTTACCATTATAAACAGAATATTTTACACACATTGACAAATTTGATGATTGACTAAAAAATGTTGTTTTTAAATAGTATTATATACCATATTAATTAAATAATTTTACCAAACTACAGACTCTTGTTTGAGATTGTAAGGGGGACGAGGACATTGTGTCTCACATCAAACATACATACATACATACATATTGCATCATCATGCTTGGCACTGCTTGAATACAGAATTTTGTAAAGTAAATAAAATATAGATAGTCTAAAAATGATGTTATTGAAACATAAATAAATTAAGTTGATGATGATTTCTTTAAAAAAAATAATGTGTTCATTTTTTAAACACTCTATTTTGTTTCTCCTTAAATACCAAAATTTCCTCAAATTTTTTTTTTCTTTCTTGACTAGTTAAGATATAATTTAAATTGTTCAGTTGGCAGCCCTATTGTGTTTGTTTGGTGGGATGAAGCATATTAAAAGTATGAATGAAGACTATGAGCGTTGCTCACATGGACTCACATGGGAACTCGCGACATGGAGCATCGGTGGCTCAGGGTTTAAGCACTTGACTTGCAATCTGCAGGTCCTGGGTTCGAATCCCGCCATGTACCAATGTGTTTTTCGATTTCCTATTTACATATGTACATTTATCCGACGTTCTTACTGTGAAGGAAAGCATCGTGATGCAACCTGCACATATCTCAGAAGAAATTCAAAGATATGTGTGAAGTCAACCAACCCGCACTGGGCCAGCGTGGTTGACTATGGCATGTGTAGGCTCCGAGCCCCTCGGTGGGGACGTATAGTGAGCTGATGATGAGAATAAAGACAAGTTTAATATAACTAAATGATTGATAGTGCTGGTTGACTTTTCCAATAACAAGAACTCAATGGTGATGTGATATAGCATATTGATGAACAAAAATAACCCAACAGCTAACAGTACCCAATGTAAATATATAAATAGTTGTATGTTGTACATATGGATAATTATATTATATTAGAAAGCAACTAGTTGATCCAGTCCAGTTACTTTTGTAAAACCAACTATTTATTGCTATTATAATTTTTCAATTAAACTTTTTGTTGAAGAAATTTAACATATATGTTCACTGAGGTGCAACCCCTATTATAACATGTTCAAATCTTACTTTAACCTGTACCTCATTAATGTAATATGTTTCTTGTATAACGACAAAACGCTTCCAAAACTTTAAATTGTCTTGTGATAATTGTGTGTTTATATTTGTACAGGCACGGGAGCCACACCGCGAATGAGTTGGCGGCGCACCACACCACCACGACTGGCAAGGACTTTGAGTGTACACAAAGTGACCTTTAGAAATCCAATATTATGTGATATAGTGGGGGCGGGTGCGTAGTGAGCACGGGGCGGGCGGCATCATGTCTGCGGCGCTGCTGCTGCTGCTGCTGCTGCTGGCGCTGGCCGTGTGCTCCTCGTATGGTAAGCCAGTCACACCGCAGCGCAACCTTGCGGGAACAGCTGCAGCCCGCTATCGTTGCATATGATTATTAGAATAATTCCTAATTTTAAACTCAGTTACTGGTAAGATTTGTTAAATGATTTAACTACCTTGTCGCGAGTTAGTAGTTATGAAAGATTTCGACACGACTATTCGTTTAAACTGTGCTCTTATATGTATACAATACGATTCATTATAAATTTAAAACGGTGCAGGCGACAGTCGCGTCCCTAACGGCCGAAACGTGCCTCTTCGCTACATTTCAAATATAGATCGCTTAAACGGCGGGCGTTTTTCACAAATCCTCGCCTTATCCAGCGGCTCCGGTGCGTCCGCCATCTGTCAGCCGACCTGACACCTGACGTTTGGAGCTTTATATAAATAAACCCATTCACTGAAATGTCCAGCTACTTGTACTTATTTTATGCATTCCGCTGCTGCACTTTCGTTATATTTCCTCCTCCATATTCCTTTATATAGTTAGGAAGTCTATAAATTGCACTATTTTACAACCGGAATATGTATACTTGTTTTTACAAATAGCCATAAATCATGACTCTAGGAATAAGGTCAAAAATCCATGCAGAGTATGCTCATACTAGTGTACCGGCGCTAGAGGGCGAGGGTTCATAGGAGTTACGATGCCCGGGAAATCCTTTTCTGCTCCGTATCTGCTCCGCGACTGAAAGAAATTTGAACATAAATAACTGCAGTTATGGAGTGAGGCTTAAACCGTGATTAATGGAGGCGTCGCTGCCGCGCACCTAGTGGATCGCAGCTGCGGCGCTCGGTGCCGGTGCGGAGTGCTATTTGGCTGTCGCCTCGACACGTGTTTGTTTGCTATGAATCCTTCTGCACGAGGAGATAATAACATGTCGCAACGTAGTCCTCGAGGGTCGATGATGGAAACCATCAGATGTAGAATGATATCACGGTAGCGCACGGAACACGAGTCCGCCTTCGTGCATCGCGCGCACCACGGCAATCTGCCTGACAGATATAAGGGATTGCCCCACTTGTTTAGCGTCGCTGTGATGCCACCGCGACCACGCCGCGGCGGTGAGGCGGGTGCTGGCCGGGGAGAGAGGCCGCATTCTTCGTGTAAAAGGATCAAGTCGCGCTTCACCTTTGTCACCAATCCCTCACAGCTCACTGCCCGCTGTATCTAATAACATTCGCGATAATTAAATTGTCTCTCCTAAATTCCTTTGGAGATATAAATCAACACTACTATAAAGCTTCAGCAATGTTGCAGCGCGGGCGGACCGACCAGCTACGAGTACGCTAGCGATCGCCCGCGACTTCCTCCGTGCACAACAAAATTTAAAATCACGGTTTACAAATATATACAAAGCACGGTATAAAATATATTATAAATACTAAATTTAACACATATTAGAACTGTAAAATACACGAGGTTTGTTTCATGTTCGATGATTAGACTTTTATGTTTATATTGTGTGATCAGTGCGCAACATATATGTATATACACGTATACTCGTTATCACACTTTATACAGGGTTATTATAACAAGCAAAGTTCTATCTCGAAGTAACACAATATTCAAGGATGGTGGCCTGCTGTGCCACTGCTGTACCATTCCTGTACCTACAGGTGTGTTGTAATGTAAACCTCACAAACTACTGCCCTACCAAGATTCCAAGTTCAAACATTCCTATTTATATGTGAACAGGGCATCACAAAAATGTACACGAATTAAACATTTTGACGACGATTTAAAATAGTTTGATAGATAACATATATTAATGGTTTCTTCCTATAAAGATACTGAGATCATCTTACAAATACTTTCAGTGTAAAAAATATTATCAACAAAGAATAGAAAGATAGTTCGAGATTCATTGATAGTCAGGGGGCGGAAGGGGGGCGGCAAGGATTTGTTTAAGTGCTTTTGTTGTGAAACTGTGGGTAGCATGCGTAATTTATAGTTTTTATGCATTTTGTTGTGTGCAGCAGCTCCTTTGTTTGCAATAATGCGACAAATAATTAGTTTCGCTTCGAGTGTCGGAGGTCGGGTGTCGGGTTTGTGTACAGGTACGCCGGTAGTTTCGTATTGTCGATACGTCCGTCACCTTCTTATTACTAATTCATCAGTTATAGAATGATTACTGAAAGCGGTGTAGTAACGCCACCAGTACTAGTTTTTATATTCTTGGTTAGACCATACTATATTTTTAATTCTGCGCTGACCTTGTGACTTGTGACCACCCCTATTATCCCCCTTCCTGTGTACGTAACCTTTTGGGACACCCTGTATATAATTTTAGAAGGATTCATGAAACTGTCCAGTAAAATGGAGTAGGTTTGGTGACGACATGTAGTCCGCCCGGAGTGCTGATGCCCCTGCGCGGTCTATACGCGTTTGCCATACACGAATCCTAGTTTGAAGTTGCCGTTAAAAACAATGCAGCCAGCGTCTGAACGCCGACAAGTAGACTCGTTAAGGAGATGCGGTGGGATGGCAGAGGTGCGTCCGATTACTGATTATCCGATTACCTATAGGTGCGCGCAGGAATTTGCAATAGCCAATTAGGTGCGTGCCGGTGCTCTCGTGCGCACGCACAACATTCAACTCACTCGCGTTGTTGACTTTTGAAATTATCGTATAGTAATTGGCTTTCTGGGGAAAAAATTTACAGGAAAATTGTAAGCGTGTCCAGATAACAAAATATTCATCTGCCTAGCACCATTAGCCAGATGCCCGCGCCCCGTCACATCATAGATAATTGTACGGCTCGTAGCGGTTGGCGGGCACGCTGGTTGCAGCCGACGTCGCGGCACCGCGCCCACATCATGTATAGAACAAATAGCTTGACGCATAAGATAGGACAATTCTATACGAATTTAGTATTAGCGCGGCGCCTTGTCGTTCCACTCTCCCTCTCCCCTCCCATCCCTGTACCTCAATATTTATCGCGTTCAATACATTATAAAGAGTGATGGCTGCATTACAGTCCCTGTGCCGCCGCTTCTTATTTATTCCTCGCTACAAATAACAGGGGCTTCTACACAAAGCGCTCACCTGCGCCCGGCCCGGCCCATCCCGGCCCGGCCCAGCTAGCGCCGCCGCGGACTGTCTATGCATTATAATCGGTATATAACAAATGTTATGTGGTAACTTAGTGTAGTGAGTTTGTTTAAGGAATAATTCGTAAGCGAGCAGAAGCGCGGCGGGGGCGTCGCGTTGTGTTTACAGCTTTAGTACCATATTTGACACGCCGCTCATACACCGCTCACACACCGCTCATACACCGCTCACTCACTATTCATTAAATAGTTCCAAATGTAATAGATAATAGTGATAATATATTTGAGACCATTTTAAACGGAATATACTGAGAATAGAGAGAGTGGAACAAGACAAGACAACAGCCGTCATTGCGGGGACGCCAGCTCTCTTGTTGCCGCCAGAATTATTTAATTTCCTCTGCGTTAAACCGCCTTTTATGTTTTGTTTCGATCAAATGTGAAAATATGTGCGCAAGTTTTGTTGTCTTAATTCAGTTTGTTTTAAAAATTACTTTGACGCTCGCCAGTCACCAGTCACCAGTCGCCAGTCACCAGTCGCGTTTTTTATATTACCGCTGCCAAACGTTTTTGATATTGTCGTGTACGTCCTCGTTGGTCGCGACCATTTGTTGGTCGAACTTTTACCATGGTCAATTTTATATGAAATCAGTTTTGTTTTTTTTTAATTTTTACAATTACATGTGACAGGTAATAAATGATACAAATAAATATTGAGTATGTTTAAGTTTGCTTCCGAAGGCATAAATTACTTACGATGATGAGTTTTGATCAATCCTTGTGATTGATTGATGAAATAAAGAAAAAAACATCTTTAACTTTTAGGTTCTATTTATATATTTGTTAGCTGTATTGTTAGTGAATTGAAGAATTAACAACGCGCAGGCGGCGGGTGCACGTTCCCGGCGGGCTGGGCGGGCAGCTGGTTTCAGTCGGGCAGCCCGGCCCTCATCGCCATCAACTCCACGCACATACACTCCAAAGGCGAGTGCTACGAGTCCGAGTCCTACGACAAGTTCCTGCTCTACGACAGGTGCGTGCCCTTCCGCCCTCGCCCCGCGCCCCGCGCCCCTCGCCCCTCGCCCCTCGTACCTCGCCAACGCTTGACACGTTAATGTTGTGTTGCAGGCGGGAGGACTGCTACAGGTGCATGGTGATATTGGAAAAGCACAAATATGTCCTACAATACAAAGAAAGTAAGTGACGCCGTCTTTTCACTGGCACAATTTGTGAGCAATTTCTATCTGTGTTTGCATACAGGTAACACTCCGAGGGTTATAGGGGATTGTCAGGTTAACATATTCAATTTCCTATTCGAATGTAAATTTTGTTGCTAGATTTGATATGTAATTTAGTTTTTATTCAGCAAGCTGTATTGAGTAATGGGATATCGCATCGTGTGCGCAGCGTTCTGCTCGGAGAAGGACTCGATGTCGTCGATCTGCGAGTCGATCAGCGGGGACGCGCCGCTGTACTCGATGTTCCGCAAGGAGCCGCGGCCCGAACCGCAGCCCTGCCCCTTCCACCCCGCGCCCTTCACCTTCACCTACAGCCGCGGCTCCGGCGACTGCGCCAACCCGCCCTCGCGCGCAGAGGCCTGCACCGACGACTCCCGGCTGCTGCTGCGCTACATGGCCTGCCCCGACGTGCCCGGCACCGAGAGCAACGGTGCGTACCGCTCGCCCTCGCCCCCGTCCCACTCCTCACTCTCCAACTAACGTGATGTTGTCGGTGCACGCGCGGCATGAGCAGTGGAGGAGCTGGTGTGCCTGGCGACGTGGAAGGAGGGCTCGACGCGCTACCTGGTGGGGCAGATCTCACAGGTGCAGCGGAGGAACTCCATCGCCTCAGATGAGGACACTTTCAGGTGAGCCACCTTGAGAACAATACATATATTCGATGGAATGGTAATCTGGAGGCACAGCAGTGCCCCCGCCGAGTCGATCGGAAAAATAAAATTTAGACAGACTAATCTAATCGAGGCCGACTCGACGACGACCAAAGGCCGGGAGTACGATTTCATCCACTTGTATTTTCCGACGTTGATACCTACTTATTTGTGCTGAAGTATTACAAGCATTCTCAGAAGCAATATAGTTTTGTGTCGGTCTGTGTACTGGTGCTGAGAAGTATGTGACGTGATAGTGCACACGGTGAGGTTGTGTCGCAGGTGCTTCGTGTACAAGGGCCAGCACGGCGAGCGCAGCATGACATACAACATCGCGCAGTCCGGCGACGCCACTTGCAACGGCCTCTCCTCGCCCACTGACGGCAGCCGTATCATGAAGCTCACCAACAGTGCGTCCTCTCTCTCTCCCTCACTCTCTCATTCTCACACACACACTATCTTGCACATACATTAATTTCATGAAACAATGTTGTATGCGGTATACACCGTACTTTTGTACTTACCATGTAAATACCTAAATATGATGCGGCGGCAGGCGACGACGAGCACAACCGCTGCCACTTCCCCGCCTGGATCGTGGAGCACCACAAGTGGTTCAGCCTCGACCACGCGCACCAGTACCACTTCACCACCAAGAACGCCACGCTCAAGGTATGCCCCGCGCCCAGCGCCCAGCGCCCCGCCACCTCGCACCAACACCCGACACCAACTCGTATACAATATTACGTGACGCGCAGATAATGTCGGAGATCGGCGCGGCGGAGGAGCGGCGGCTGGTCTGCCACTCCATCCTGGAGCAGCGCGACAACCGCTACATCAAGCTGGTGGCGCACGTGACGCGCGGCTGCGAGTCCGGCCACGTCTGTCTGCAGTTCCACCGGCGCGACGGCGGCGTGCTCGAGCTGCAGCAGGGCGCCGCGCTCTGGGACGCGCCGCAGGACGCCTGCGCCGGCGCCCGCGCCGCAGACCCCGCCCTGCCCTACCTCACGCTCGTCACCGCGGCGCCGGCGCCCGCGCGCTGCCCGCTGCTCGGCCGCTACACCGTGCTCGGCGCCCTGCCCGACACGCGTCGCCGCCGGCAGCACGCCCGCCCCGGTA
>NW_013532703.1:6619734-6620014 GCF_000836235.2 Papilio xuthus | reverse complement strand
CCCCTCCACCGCTCCTCTACCCACTCTGAGCCGCAGGTTAATGGACGTCCCTCACGTGTGTTCCGCAGGCGAGGCGCGCGAGGGCGCGGCGGGCTCGGAGGGCGCCGCGGCGGAGGGCGAGGAGTGCGTGCCCGGCCGCTACCACAGTCTCAGCGCGGGCTGCGGCGCCGCCGGGGACGCCATCGAGTTCCGCTCGCACTGCACCAGCGCAAGTGAGCCCCCGCAGCCGCACACACCAAGCACACCACGCACACACCACGCACACACCACGCACACACAC
>NW_013532703.1:6581273-6619382 GCF_000836235.2 Papilio xuthus | reverse complement strand
GCACACACCACGCACACACCGCACACACCACGCACACAGCAAACACAATTATCTATCACTCTTGTATTCGCGATTATCTAGATACTACCAGACTCACCGCCACCAAAATATGTACGTACGAGACGAATTAACTTGTCGGAGCTGGCATTGCTCGCCGCCTTCTTTATTGGTTTAATTAGTTAGCAAACGTATACTGAAAAATGTGTCTCTTTTTTAATAAACATTTGTTTTCGTCGATTATGTAAACTTAATAACACCGATTTGTCTTCGGGAGCGAACATTTCTGTGGCGCGTATGACCGCTCATTGTGCGTGCAGCGTACACCTGCCACGCGGCCTGGCAGGACTCCGGCCGCGGCTACCTCGTCGCCTCGCCCCTCGCGCGCGCCTCCTCTCACCCGCGCACGCTCTGCTTCGTGTACCCGCTGCCCCAGCGCAACGGTGAGTGCCCGCCCCACGCCCCGCCCCGTCACACGCCCCGCCCCGCCCCGCACCCGCTGACACGTGCCCTGTGCCCGCAGAGTCCCGCGGCGGCGCGCTGGCGCTCAGCGCGGTGACGCGCACCTGCGACCGGCGCGTGCAGCCCGGCCGCACCGGCGACAAGGCCTACAACCTCACCGCGAACGGTAACCTCCCGCACACTGCCCTCCCCGCGCCACTCCACGACCCTCCTCGCCCCCGTCTCACTCCGCGATGTGTCCGCAGGCACGTGCGAGCAGAGCAGCAAGTACAACAGCGCGGCGCAGCGGCCGGCGCCCTCCGCCGCCCTCGCGCTGCTGCTGGCGGCCGCCGCGCTGCTGGCGCCGCCCCGCGCGCGCCGGTGATACCCGCGCCGCCACCCCCCGCCCCCTCGCCCCCCTCGCCGCACCCCTTCCTTCCGGCACCACCGGGTGGGGGGAGGGGTCGCGACTCCTACCTTTTAGTAGTAATTTTATTTTTACTCTTTTTCCCTCAGTTAATCCAGTGACTGGTGTATTTATTGCAAAGCATTTTATAAATAAACTTTTAAAATGTGACGTCGGCAGCTTTGTCGGCAGGTTTCGTGGAATTTTACATATGGTATTGTTTTAATATTTATTGCTTAATGTGAATTTTAGTAATGTACTTATGCGTTGCGGAGGTCGGCCGCGCCTCAGCTGCCACATATCTGACTCGAGAACTAAACAATGTCTAAATGAAACGAAGCAAAGTGATCATATTGTAAATATAAAGAGACCGATTCAAATGCTATTATTTCAGATTGTTGTCATGTTATTTGTAATTATTGTATTCAATATATATTTGTAAGGGCCGAGTGGTGCGCACGCGACGCCGGGTCTCTAAAGCTATATAGATAGAACTAAATGTAGGAAAAATTATCGAGCTGAGCATTTTTATTTTTCAATACGTCCATTTTTATTTAAACGTATAAATATGTAATAGCAGCATCGGGCGGCCGGGGTCGCGATACTAACTCAAAACGCTGACCTTCTTATAATATTGACCAAGAGTAATATTAAAGTGTAATTGCTCATGCAGAGGGAAATAGGTTGGATTTTGACTTGTGATAGTGAGTGTAGTCTGTAAGGAGGCTGTGCACGCGAGCTCCTCGTATGCGGCGCAGTGCGTACTTTGCACACTGCGCACTTTACACATTGCGCACCTTGTACACTGAGCACTTTGCATACTGCACACTGCGCACCTTGCTCACTGAGCACTTTGCGCACTGCGCACCCTGCCGTGGCTCGGCCGGTTTCTTTGCAGACATAGTTTGTAAGTGTTTATGAATTGAGATGTCGACGCTTGCCTACGATCAACCTGTTATGTAAAACAAAGTTTAAAAACGTAGCCCAAAAAGACTATTGTAAATATATCTAGCTAATAATTTATATACGATCATATTTTATAAGTGTAACGCATTTTTAATAAAGAAAATACAGGACAGAAGTATTAATTTAAATAAAAATCTGAAGATAATAAATAGCGATAGATAAATTCAATGAAGAATATATAAAATACACACACAATGTTTGAATTATTTTGCAACAACCGCAAGTGGTTGCGAGAGCGGAGCGCCGTGTGCTCCACACTGCCGCCATAGTGTCGCCGCAGTGGCGCCACACTGCCGCCACACTGCCGCCACACTGCCGCCGCACGCTACACGCTACCGTCAGTCGGCAGTGTGCGCTCGGGCAGGGTGCAGGTCGGGCCTCACTCTTTCCGGAATGCATTCATATAGCGTTTAAGGATTTTAAGAAAGTTTTCAATAATTTCGCTTGTTTGTGTTGGAGGATCGATCGATGGCGCCATGAGATACGATTGGTAACTATTAATATGTAAGCCTATTATTATATTTTGATTACTGAAATATATTTGAAAATCAAGTTTTGTTTCATTTAGCGCCGCAGATGCTTTGCGAACCCGAGAGCGGTGTTCGTGTGCGTTTTGTCCCCAAACCTGATGATGATGACTGTAGCATACGCTTTCGTATCGAACGAGTTGATCATTGGCATCAGTAACAAGTGATGCTTAATTTAATAAAAAAAAACGGACGACTGATTGAATATCTGGAATCTGAAACTCAATGACATCAAATAAATGGACAGGCTATAACCCGTGGTATGTTGTGTCTAATTGTCACCATTTTGGTTACTCGATACCTGCGTTGATTAAAAGTAGGCAACGCAAAAACGTCCTAAAAAGCGCACAATACAACTACGGCAAGAACCAAAGGTGGACATTAACTCGTTATTAAATTATTCAAACTTTCGTGAGACATTGTACTAAACTGATATATAACAAACACGGCTAAACACTCAAGTATATTCGTCCGGTGGCGGCACCAGACGAATATACGTGAACGTTTAGCCGTGTTTATATATCAATTAACTCGTTAACCATAATTAACGAAGTTAAAATTTTCGTTAACGGATTAACTTTTAAGTTAACTTCAAAGACTGTTAACGCTTTTGTTAACTTCCGTTTAGGTAGCTAATCGTTAACATTACACACTTGGTGAATCAAGTGTGCACTTCACTATCACGTGGTACTTAAAATACAATTAAACTTGTGCCTGTTGGCGATGAAAATGTTTAGTTAAAAAAAATGGTTCATTTGAAAGAGCGGTCGAAAAGGATCTTTTTGTTATTGCATACATAAAAACGAACATGGAAAAATAAATTTGAAAATACGGAAGACGAAACATATGCTGCATTCAATGAACAACCCTCAAAACAATGATGCAAATTTACTACTGACGTTTGAATGTTGAATCATGTGGTTAAAAATAGTTTACGACAAATAATTGTATTATACATTTTTTTAAAGAAACAAACGACTGATTACGCCGCCGTACTGAGTGTGCAGTAGCCATTCGATAGATTTATGGGCAACGCTTCTAATGGTCGGGGATGCGTGCGCCCGTTAAATGTGTATTTAATTCGTCTTTTCTGTTGTTTTACCTATTTCTCTTTACCCAAAAATAGTGTGAGTTTCATATGGTTAACTGTTAAGGATTAACTTTTACTTAACATACATACATACATTAACGAAGTTAACTTTTCGATTAACTGTGCCCACCTGTGGCAAGAACTTTATAGTTTGTTGGCGTTAGTGAGCTGTCGTCATTGAGTTTTATTTATCAGCACCGTGTTGTCTGTATATTTATGATATCGAACCGTAAACGATGGTTTAAAGTCTAGGTAAGGCTTCAGAAACCACGTGCCATATCACTTTTTGGATCAAATTCTCTGATAAGAAAAAGGAAGGATTTTATATAAAATCATAGTTTGTTCAGTTAAGTTATTATTTAAAATATTTGTTATAAATGCACGTAATCGATGATAATATGTCACTTTTGAATGATTAAATAATAGAAATATAAACGGATACGTGCTTCAATAAGCTGGCATATTAGTGATATAAATAAAACGTTAGGTGAAGTGAGATCAAACTCGTTTTTCATTAACTCCGTTAAGTCGGGATGTTATTCAGATTCCAATGACACTTAACTCGTTAACATCGTTTCAGTGATTAGTGATACATACAGGCGGTAACAAATGATTTCACATATGTACATATCAAACATACATACGGGCAATAAACATTATTACCTTTTTGTAAATGCGGTAAAAAAACTAACATTTTTAGGTTTTATTTAATCATCTTTTTAATATCAACCAATAATTTTCTTAAGCAGTTACAGTACAGTTCACAGGATACAGCATGGATTATAGTACGATTTACAGAATTCACTTGTCTAATTGGTCTTGCGAACAAATTTATTTTAATAAAGCTTTTTTACAAAAGTTGATAATGAAGCTCTCCTCGTCCAACATAACATACGTTATTAATACATTGTATGCTATTGCACACTCCGACCTCGGTGCGCCAGATGCTCGGCACAAATCTGATGGAGCATCATTGACTTGCTGCAACTGGCAACTAGCAACGACTAACACGACGACTTGAAACATGGTGATGGTGGTGCGGGAACATATCACTGTGTCACGTCTGTACACAACCATACAGAGTATAAACGAGACTTAAATTAATTGAATTAAATGGTTTTTAACGAACTAGGCATTGATAACAATATTTAACTACAAAGTGAATTAATAATGCAAAGAAATTAAAGGAAAGGTATTACTGCATGCAAGCGTTTCAGATAACAATGTGCGTTCTAATCCTCTCAAAAACACATGGAAAAATTTCTACAGCACGTAAATAAAACATAATTCATAAATATCTGATTTACTGAAGAATCGAGGAAATTCTGACAGTTATGACGTCACAATATGGCACTGGTTTATGCCTGCGCACGCGCCCGAGCCCCTCTACGTCCCGTTAGTCCCATGACACATTCCTCTTTTTACGTTTGCTTAAACATATTTTCATCGAAGCTTGTTACGCAGCGTTGCGTGCGAAACTAAGCACGAGGCGCTGCCAAACCCCCATAGAGTTTGGATATAACTCTACGAGGTTAACTTTGTCGGGAGACTTGAGAAGGGGGACGGCGAATGTCCACATCTGAACACCACTGTATTTAAAAATCAATAAATTCGACTTACTGAGTCCACGTATAACTTGTAACTCTATGCTCTATCCCGCCGCTAGACTAGATTTTTTGCGGTGATATATGATTAGTCTAGCCGACCATAATTATTGCCATATAAATAAAGTACACGTCGCGTTGCGAAATTAATTAATAAACATTACAAAAATATCATTATTTAAAACGAGACGCTTCGGACAAGAGGCGGAGACAGCGGCGCGCTACACCTCCTCTATGTATGTATGTATGTATACATGTATACTGAAACAATATATTTATGTTAAAATATACGCGCCTTTATTTACTAGCTGTACTGGAGAATTCCAGCGAGTTAGTAACGAAAAAGCTACATTATATCATAAATAGATAACATCAAAAACAATTTGCACGACATGAAACAATTGTTTAATGTATGAAAAAAACTTTCTAATATTAAGTCATCGACTCGTCACGATGTCAGCAAACGATGAACTGGTTATTTATAGTCCATGCTCAATCTGATGCCACAAATCTTTTTATCTACTTATCACTTCATGTGCGTTTCACATTCGCTGTAAGGAATCACAAAATAAGAGGAATTTGTCGGCGCCGCAGAGTGACGCTGCCATCAACACTAGTCAATGTGTGTGGTGGGAAGGTGGGGAGCTTCGTGATCATGATGCCGACGTCTGTGCACTGCGCGGACAGCGCTGCCCCAAAGGGTATACACTTTTTTGGTCGGCACGGAAGACGTTCGAAAATGTAGGAAGGAAATATTTCAAACTACAATCAATATTCAATGTTCTTAAAGGTGTAATAAACAATTATTCAAAACGATATTACAGAGAGCTGGTGCGTCCTCCCTCGCGTGCAAGATCTTTACCTAGCGCTTGTGTACATAACTTCACTCGCATTACGATTGCACCGCACCATAGGTGATATGTTTACAGATTGCAGATACAGATACATGACGACGGGCTGGCTCGCGGGTCCTGACGATATTGTTGTTAACGAACAATACTATAAGTTTAATAAAATGACATTGGCGTAGTGAACATCGCACAGGTACATTACCGACAATTTCTGTAACAGAACTAGCACGCTCGGTGGCGTGCAGCGCGGAGGGCGCGGAGGGCGCGGAGGGCGCGGCAGAGTGCTTGTATGTTAACTTGTATGTTATGTGGAAACTTTAATAAAACCTACATATTTACATTCATAATATAGACAAAGCGTCGCGTATTTACGTCAATAAGGAATGGAACAACTTTTCATATACATTATATACATTATATATTTAATCATATATTTGCAAAAATACAGCGTTACACATATTATCAGGCCTTAACTTAAATTAGCGATAATTCAGTACTTCAATAGCTTTTAACATTTTAAAATACATGGCCGGTTCATTTCAATAATTAATGTTTTGTTTTTTCAAATATTTTTTTTAATAAATTACACACATTACATTTAAGGTCAGTTAATTACAATTGTATATATATATATATATATATATATATATATATATATATATATATATATATATATATATTATGTATACTTAGCAAAACAGATTGTAAGTAGCGTAACAGCCTGCGCTCGCATAGAGGCGGTGTGCGATCTACAAGGTCGCGCCAGACTCCATAGTAGTACTTTACTTCCTAACAATACTCATTGCAATGGACATTAGTTACTCGGTTTCATATTATTAATTTGCTATATAAAGATAAAAAAATAATATCATTTTCAGCGACGCAACGTGACGACGGTCGAGATCGGCGCGCCCAGTGACGCGCTGGTCGACCCAGAGCGGCACGTATAGGCTCAGTGCGGCAAGGGTAGGCCCAGTGCGGCGAGGGTAGGCCCAGTGCGGCGAGGGTAGGCCCAGTGCGGCGAGGGTAGGCCCAGTGCGGCGAGGGTGGGCCCAGTGCGGCACGATGCGGAAATACGTATATATAATATATGTTAACGGAAATGTATGTAATGCTTTATTTTATGCAATTTCTAAAATGGGAAATATGTGAAATAAAGTATTGTACATACACATGTTCATATTATTCACAGAAATTACTATATTGCCTAATAAAATATCAGAATTTTATACAATTCCTAGGAAATGCGTACACGATTCAGGATATGTGTATTATATTAAATAAACTTTATGTTATGTTATGTTATCTTGAGAGTTATAAGTAATTCCTAAGTTTCAAACATTTCCGCTAACATGTACATACATATATGAAGTTTACGTGTAATATTGGCATGTACATATGTATTTAAACTTTTAAAAAACAACAACAGCACTACGCGTGCATCGAACATAGTATTCATTTAAACTTGATTATAAAGCTTTCAGGTTTCTGGTCATACAGATAGGAGGCTGCTATGTAGAGTCACTAGCGTCCGTTGTCGTCAGGCGTCGCGCGCGGGGCACAGGGCGGCGGCTGCGGTGGCGGGGCGAGTCACGCGCGCTGCTCGGCGCCGGCGCAGGTGGCGGGAGGAGGCGTGGGCGCTGCGGAGGGCGCGGGCGCGTCCCGCAAGGAGTTGTGACGACGCAGCAGGTCGCGCGCAGAGTCGCGCTCGCGCGAGCTGCAGTCCAGCCCTCGTCGCGGGGAACAGTTTGCATCCCGGCATTCCGATGACGAACGCTTCGTGTGCGTGCCTAAATACATACATATACTGTTCATATCATATATCTTACTAATATTGTAAATGTGAAAGTTTAGATGAGTGGATAAATGTTAGATGGTATCTCTGGAACGCCTCAAAGGATCTTGATGAAATGTGGCACAGATGTAAAACATAATCTGGAAGAACACATAGGCTACTTATTAAGTATTTTTCCTATCCCGCACGAATGGAGTCACGGGCGATGTGGTATTTAATATTTTAAAATGATAAGTAAAAATATGAAATACTGTTAGTGTTTCAAAGAGACGCGCGATGTAGGAGTCGGGTTTTCTTGTAAAAGAAGCCGGCGAAGAATTTGTCTCTAGACTTCTACTCTCTCATTTTCTTCTTGCCTTTGGGGAGAGTTTACAGAATTACGTAAGACTGTAATTGGCATATCTGCACAGAACCTGGCCAGACATCCGCAACAAATTAAAATGTTACAGATCAATGTCCTCCATTACTGGAAATAGGATAGACAAAAATTATATTTCTTTTTTCCTACCCATCCCTTATCAAATCCATTCTACTTGTCGCCTGATTTCTGATTCTAAGGCTTCACCAGTGCCTAAAGACGTATACGTAAAGCAGTAGGAAGGAGGCCTGCACCGCAAAGGTCAATGATTTACCGCGTGAAGTGACAGGTGAGGAGCTCGGCGTACCTGGCAGGTCGCGGCCGCAGCTCATGATCTCGTGGTCAAGGGAAGCGGATGCCGGCTCCGTGCGCCGCCCGCGCCCGCCGCGCCCCCCGGACCCGCCACACCCGCCCGGCTGCTGCAATCGCACGACTGATTACATACGCATTGCGTCAGCAACTCGAGGCAATCGCTGCGCTCCACGACAAGCAACCGTCGTCCACATCACACAGTATCCAAAGTAGGAGTCCTACTGATCACAGAAAACCTCTACGGTGTGAACAAATATTATTTTAAATTATTCAAACTCAGCCGCCACCGGACGAATATACGTTAGTGTTTTAGCCGTTTTCATATAATTTTAAATATTATTTTATTTGTAAGTATATGCGTTATAATGCCACGGCTAAAGTAATGATGTCAAAAGAAAGAGTCTTCACGCGGATAAAAACGCGGTTTATACATACATATATCTATACGTAACGATAATGCGACTTTTCTAAAACGTACGATGTAATGTGTGCGGTGCAGTGCAAGTTAATACATGAACTGTGAGGAAGATGTGATGTGATGCAGGTGTCTTTCAGTGAGGTGTCGCGGCGTGGGGTAGATGCTTACTTTGTATCCGCTGGAACCGCTGGTGACGGAGGAGCTAGAGCCCAGCGGGTGTGCGCCGTTCTGGAAACAATGACATTTACTCTTACATACACATTCACTTACAAAAGTGAAAAAGCTGACGTACGCCACAATGCTCTCACAATGTGTCATGTGGTCCGGGAAGTATACCTACATTAGAAATATAATATAAATCTCGACCCAAATAACAGCTAAATGGACCTCCGATACGAAGAAACAATTCATTAAATTCTATAAAAGTAAAGTTATATCTTCTATATATTTCTACTACAATATCGTCTCGCTAGGATCCAATGTACGGTGCTATCTATAAGGTGTTGGGGTCCCGTAGCCTTTGTGGTGGTCGTCGTTGTGCGGAAGGAGTTCTCCTAGGGCACTTAGGGCGCATGGCGGTCGGTTAGGCGCACCTGGTCGAGGTGATCGATGGAGGAGCGGCTTGGGCTCTTGTTGGGCTCGAAAGCGGACGAGTCGCTGTCGTGGTCTGACTGCGCCGGCGGGTCGGGGCTGTCGGGGATCTCGCCCGATGCTGCGACATAAACGCACGACTTAATGTTAAGCACTTAAAATTTAATATGTCTGCTTAATTATGAACTGTTCCAAAAGGCGAAGACGAGGTGAGGTCGAGAGCGAGGGGAGGGCGAGGGGAGGGCGAGAGCTCGGTGTGGCGAAGGCTGACCGTGGGCGAGGACGAGGTGCCTGCGGGGCGCGCGCGGAGAGGGCGGGTGCAGCGCGCGCGGCGGCTGGGCGGGCGCGCGGCCTGCGCCGGGCGCGCGGCACACGGCCGCCTGCACCACCTCGCACACGCGCCGGAACCGCCGGATGTTTCCTGCACGACGCAACACAACCACAACCTCCTTAAATGTTCATTGAAATGTGGGTAGATTCTAAATGTTGCCTTTAATACTTCTTCAATGTGTGACGATAACGTAACCTTATAATGAAACTTGTAATGATAACAAAGTTAATTATTTTAAGAAAAAATAATATTTAAGACTGATCAAGTTTAAATAAAGTACATTTTGTTATGTATCTCTTCATACGGCAGCGCTATTAATCATTAGAGTTCACTGTCACTAGAGTTATAATAATGCGCTGTTACTGCTATACGCAATAATGTCGTTTATCTCGACCTCTCCTAACCTGAGAGCAGGGTGAAGGTGATGGCGTACAGGTACTCCTTGCCGTTCTCGCCGGGCGCCTTCGTTATCGTCGATATGTCCACCTGCGCGATGCAATCACTTGTAACGTTTATTTTGAACTTGCAATTATCACCTTGTATAAATTATGTATGTCTGTTTTATTATATAAGAAATTGTAATTGTTGGTACTATGGTACACTTTGGTCACTTTGAACGGCAGCAAGCAGTCTTCGATTAGCAATTATTGTTCTATGTAATCGTAGGTAGTTAGACTAATATTAAAGTAAAACTATTTAGGTTGCGATGTGAATTGAACTAGAAATTGCCTGCATACGATAAGTGCACAAGGCAGACGCACCTGAAACCTGACGTGCCTCTGGAACATGGCGGGCGCGTTGGAGCCGCGCTTGTACTCCACGCGGAAGGACATGGGCCCCAGCACGCTGTGGGACAGCTCCGCTATCTGCGCACACCACACCTCACGTGAGAGTTGCAAGGCCAGACGCGATGCCGCCTCTCATTTTTAGTAATTTTAGTTTTTCAAAGAGTTCCACTGATGAAGCACAAATACTTCATGTATAATCTTGTAGGTACAATCCCATCATAAGCGTACCGTACGCGTCAACTAATTACAGGCAGAACTCGTGTGTGGTGCGTGCGAGCTCCAGCGTCAACACACTGTGCAAGAAGTGTGATATCGACCCGTTTGCAACTAGTGTGTCCTCAGCGAGGAGTTGTCTATGCCGGGATTTTTTCAGATAAATTGAGCGGTGGTTGAATATATATTTATATTTAAAAAAAAAAAAAGTCAAGTATTTATATCTCATGTGCTGACTGACAAATTATTTAAGCTATTGCTATTAGTGTAGACTTGTAAATAGCTATATGTTAACTATCTTGTGTCTATTATTGTTACTTTCTAGCTGTAAGTCTACCATGTAAATAAATAAATAAATAATGAACACACGCTGACAATATAATAGATAAGCAGTTGGCGAGCGGCGGCCACTGCCACCATCACTAAGGGCCAGTACTCACGCT
Organism: Papilio xuthus; assembly: GCF_000836235.2. Classification (NCBI taxonomy): domain Eukaryota; kingdom Metazoa; phylum Arthropoda; class Insecta; order Lepidoptera; family Papilionidae; genus Papilio; species Papilio xuthus. The sequence goes on along the minus strand of NW_013532703.1, from coordinate 6,608,251 downwards.
GAGGAAGGCGTGTATGAGGTCCGCCTTGACGGTGGCGAGCGGCTTGCCCTTGACGAGCGCAGTGAAGGTCTCCTCCTTGTCCGCGGCCAGCAGCAGCGAGCCGAACCACGAGCGCTTCGTAAGCTCGGGTGACGACTCCGGCGTCAGATGAACCTCCTCCGACGACGCTGCGACACACGACCATCACGACATAATACAACATTGGACACCACAAACAATAACACTAACAGACACATGACGACGATCGACGATGGTGCTCAGAAGTGACTAAGAACCGAATTCACCGTGATTCCATTTCCCAACACCACGGCTCCATTGTCTTAGGGCTTTGATTCGGAGTCAAGAGATAAAGCCATTATTGATGTACGCGTGAATTGTTTTAAGTGGGTCAAACATTGCGCTCGTGCAAACCCACACCTTCGTACCGTGTTTGTGGGATACTTCCTTTCCTAATCCTCCCCTTTCCACTAAAGTCTATTTCCCCTTCCCATTCAACACAACGGTGGTGACGACGGGTCCAGTACTCAACCTGGCGTCTGTGATGTTCATTTTTATGTAGTCGCCCTTACTCTGCATCTTTCGCCTGTGGAAGCGCGGCGAGCCGAGAAAGGAGTTCTTGATGGTGGCGAGACGTGCGCGCCAGGGCGCCGCCGGGGCCCCGCCCGCCGCGCCACTCGCGACTCCGCCTCCCGCAGACGCTGTAATGCCACAACAGAAATTTCAGGAAAAATTGATGTTTTTGGAAATTGGTAACAATTACTTTGCTCGCGTAATGAAAAACCGTGGCCATAAAGATAAAAGAACTTTTACTGCACTTTGTGAGTTTTGCGCGCCGTCCCGCCTTGACCAACCTTGTGTCGACGAAGAGTTTCGAGAGCTGGTGAGTGAGTGTAAGGACACTAGTGCAGCTACGAGGAGAGCGTTACCTGTCAATGTGGCCAGGTTCGGGAAGAGCGAAGGCTGCGCGGCCGACTGCGCAGAGGAGGGCGGGCCGGGCAGCGACGACCTCTCACGCGCTGAAGTATAAACATCAAGACATTATTAATAAACAAGTGTGATAAAAATATTTTTGTACTAATTATCCATTAGCAATTCATTTTCTAGTTTTAGTTAATGTTTTATATTAATCGTTTTATCGTAAATCGAATTTTACCATCTTGTTCCCTTTGTCGAATTCTAATATTATTTGATACCCATATTAAGATTATAGTAGAAATATCCCATTGACTATTTTGTAGTTGCAGCCATCTTGGTTTTGTTGTCTTGAGGCTCTCTCATATGAGACATCACTTGGCAGCAGTGAAGGAGAAAGCGACGTGCGGACATACCCCTGTGCGTGTGCGCATGCGCGGGGCTGTGCGGGCGGCAGGAGGCGGGCGCGGGGGCGGGCGCGGGCGCGGGGGCGGCGCCGAGCAGCGGCGACTCGTTGATGATGATGACCGCCTCGCCCGGCTCGCCGCCTGCAAACACTCGCCGCTTTACGCAACAGCTTGCCGCACGGGCTCATTACTGACATGCTAGAAGCTCGATTCAAATTCTAATTTTCTAAGTGTCTTTGGAGTGTTTGTCGATATCTGTCCCGGTCTCGGAAGTAAAAATAAAATGAATATCGGAGTACTGACTGATGTTGAGGCTGATGGTGGGGCCGCTGGAGTTGGCGCGTTGGTGGTGGTGCTCCCGCAGCGACGGCGACGCTGCAACACAAAAGCATATATTGGCAGGGCGAGTGAAAGCGGTGGAATCGTCTATCCAAATACGGAGCCCACTGCGCTGTGCCCACTCACCCAGCGGCGATCCGGGGGCACCGGGCGCGGCGGGGCTGCCGCCCAGCGAGGCCGCGCGGTGCGGCGTGTGGCCGGCTGCAATAAATTAACAGATTTATTATTTAGGTTTATTAGAAAGCAACGTCTCATTGTTGTCAAATCTACACGTTTTAATTCTATAATAAAATGGATCGGATTACAAGCCGAGAAGAATACGCGCACGTTTGCTGACACAAATCTCTCGGCGACTGGAGCGACCCCTAGCAACCGTCCTCACATTCGCCAAGTGCCTTACCACTGAAGAAGCACACTTACTTACTACTTAATATACTTAGCAAAAGCATCAATAAGTTTAAATGTATGCGGTGATTGTTAGGTGTAGTGGGTAGCAAGCACTCACCGGGCGGGCTCGCGGCCAGCTGCGGAGAACTGCGCCCCTCGCGTCCCTCCCGCCGCCCCGAACATGACCTGCTGTTCAGATTGAAACGCATTTAAATTATATTTAAATCTGAATATGTTATATATATAACACTTTAAGTGCGGATTCACCGTTGTACGGCTTTCTCGTACAACGGTGGATTTACGGCCCCAATACACTTGTGACTGTGTAACTTTTTAAATTGATTAATGTTGCAAATTCAGTAATGTTGTTTATTAAACCCTGCCACCTAACCAATAACCTTTATCGAGGACTCTATTCGCGGATGAAATGTTAAAGCTTCTACCTGATCTGCGATCTCCTGGGGGTTATCGGCGAACCTTCGCTGATCTGTCCGAACTGGGCGGACTGGCCGTTCACCTGCCGCACATCACACGTCTTAATAATTACATATAACACAAAACATATATAGAAAGATAAGATACTGTTTGTTGTGGAGGTTTAATAAGGGCGGAAAGGCTCGTACCCTGCAGGTGTCGAGGCGCTTGCGCGGGGGGTCGCCGGGCGGCGCGGGCGCCGGCGGGCGCGGCTCGTCGTCGCGCGCCGGACGCCGCCGCTTGCGCTCCAGCAACAAGAAGTATATCACTTTTTCCGTGTTGTGACTGGAATGAGCATATCTCACGTTACACAAACACTCCTAGACAGTGTGTTTTCATTGATTGTAACGGTTCCTTTTTTTTTATATCATAAGGCGGCAAACGAGCGAGTGGCCACCTGAAATCGCTAAAACAGCGAAGTGACCGTTGCCCATAGACATACGCAATTGCATATGCGTTGCCTACCTTTAATCGACGGAGAAGAGGATGCATAGAAAGAAAATATTTTCCCTTTCCATGCATCCTCTCATCCGGAAAGTCCACTTCCACTTCCCATCCTTTCCTTATAAGAAAAAGGGTGGGAAGGGAAAGAGGACTAATTTTGACCTCCGGGACGCACACTCATCAGACGAAACGCGGAATAGCTTCCACTTGACGCCTGTCTTCTGTGTGGTCGTGGTATTTCACCGGGCGAGCCGGGACTATTCGTGCGAAGATGTTAAAGCAGGCTCTACCACTGTTTAAGGAATGTTGTTTCCTCAGGAATCGGTGGGCAATGTAAAATGTTGAGGAGCTGAAGCAAGGGCTCGGATCGATGATGGGGCCGGTGCCGATCTCCCGACGATAATTTTTAGTGCATTATTGAGTTCAGCAGGTGACTACGGACTCTGTAGTGTAAAGATAGTGAATATGCAGTTCGGTAATACTTAAAAGCGGTGAATATGATTCGCGCGACTCGATCGAGTAAGAAGGGAGGCTTCGGTCGGATACTGACTGGGGGCTGAGAAGATCCTGTATGAGCTTATCACGCTGCTTGAAGCAGCCAAGGCTGCAGATGGCCTGCAGCACGTCAGGGTCGAGGGCATCGGCGCCGGGCAGCACGCGCGTCTGCACCACCTCCATCATGGGCAACTCCTGCTCGAGCTCGCCGCGTCCGCCCGCTGTCACCCACGGGTGCCGCGTGATCTGTGCCAGCTGCTCCCCGCCGCACAACGCACACCGCCGCACGCCGCATACCCAACAACAACAGTACAAATGTGTGTACAGATTGAGCATTTGATGAGTGAACGAGCGCAATATCAATTGAAACAGTAATGTCACTTTACGGTGAATGACTAAACTATCATATCGGAAAACTGATTAGGAAAAATATTCGAATGATAAATCCTAGTCTTCCAATATGTCTGCTTGACTCTTTCAGTTAGAGGCGCGTTACCGTGATACGTTTGTCCGGGTTGACCTCGATCATGCCGCGTAGCAGCTGCTGGCAGTCCGGCGGCACGAAGTGCGGCACGTGGAACACGCCACGCTTCACCTGCATCGCGCCCACATCAAATAATCGCATTAAAATAATTGCTTATGGCAAATAAACAATATATGTATATCAAGTAGTTATTTTGTGCAAACACAAGTTTTTAAAAATTTGGTTAATAGTTATATTTTATGACAAGTAATAAAATTAATTCAAAATATAAATAGGGCGCCGGCAGACCTTTTCAAGCAGCTGGCGCAGGTTGTCGTCGTCGAAGGGGAGCGCGCCCACGAGCAGCGCGTACAGGATCACGCCGCACGACCACACGTCCGCGCGCCGCCCGTCGTACTTCTCGCCCTGCCACAACACCACCACCTCGTTAGTGTACACACACGTACACACCACGAGTCTACTTCACATGATGACGTCACTTTACACTTCATCAGAGCCTCTTTAAAAAGTATGAGATCGTTATCCAATTAAAATATACATGTAAATAATAAGAAACAAATAAATATACAAAAATAGGTTTTAAATCCTGTTCCTGGTTAACTGGCCCCGGGAATTCAATTGGTAAACTATCCATATATATACGATAAATTATAATATATAAGTTAGGCAGCCGCGTCCGCGTCGGCCATAGGTAAGCCGCACACGCCATCGCGAGTTTCTCTTATATCTAGCATTGAATGCACTGTTCAAATTGTCGCGCGATGTAATAAAAACTTTTTAATTGGATTGGCTCGCACACTCGAGTGTTTTTTTCTTTGCACTCGGTTCCCTCCTCCGCCTCATTATGCAATCTTCCGAGGGTCTGGGGCCCGCGAGGGCCGAGGGCGGGGAACACGAGCTCGAAAACCTCTCTTTACCCTCTCCTCTACATTAATTTGTACATTTTTGGGTAATAATAATTTATAAAAAAAATCGCATGCCCGCGACTTCGTCAGCATGGGAAAACCTAGCAATACATATAGACTACGTCACCCGGCGATAGTGTAGCTTCCCAATATTGAAAGAATTTTTCATATCCGTTCACTAGTTTTGGAGTCTACTAAATGCAAAGAAACATTCAAATTTTTCATCATTATAATATTATCATAGATGTAGGACTACATCGATAATTTAGAAGTACAGAGTAGCACTAGTCACATTCGAAGCTAAAACAAGGAGGTGCTGAGAGATGCGGGCGGGTACCAAGCTTCAAATCAAGACGTCGAGGATGGTGCGAAGTGACCTTAAGTTAAAAAGTTTTAGAACTACGTCTGTGGGCATACCCCGCGGTAAAAACAACCGTTATCTGACTCTACACTCTAGACGACCGCCTGCTACATAAAGGAAGATCTATTTTAAAAATTAAAGCAAAACGACAGGGCGGGGTGAGCAGAGTGCGCATGCTTACCCTGATGACCTCCGGGCAGGCGTAGTGCGGGCTGCCGCACGAGGTCTCGAGCAGCGACCCTGCGGGCTGCAGCGAGGCCATGCCGAAGTCCGCGATCTTAATATTGTTCCGCTCGTCCAGCAGCAGATTCTCCGGTTTGAGGTCGCGATGGCTGCCGGCGCACACCATGTTACATGTTACTTTTACATCTCAGTTACTTTGTCAATTAAGGGTGGATATAGATAGTCAATTTGGAAAATATTGAGCGAGCGGTGTTTTCACAGGACGAGCCCCAGGTACTGACCAGATAGAATGGCTGTGGCAAAAGTCTAAGGCGGAGATGATCTGGCGGAAGAAGCGGCGCGCCTCCTTGGGCGTGAGGCGGCCCTTCTTCACGAGGTAGTCGAACAGCTCGCCGCCGCTCACATGCTCCAGCACCAGGTACCTGCGGCACAGGCACACGTTAGCCGCCGGTATGGCGTCACATCTTACGTTAACCATTTGAATCGTAAACACTCGTGCACTTTACAAATCCATACACAAACTCAGAAAATAGTAATAGAGACTGACAATCATTGTGCCGCTGCTAGACGTTAAGTGGAAATTGGGCCTCAAGTAGAAACAACAGCTCGTATGGATCCGTATACACTTTAAATTAAATGTTACAAGTGTGGACTCGCCTTTAGATTCCTACACGACAATGAAAGCTCACAGTTGACTAATCTTTTGCATTCTTATGAAACAGTGTCGGTGCGGTCTACGCTTTGCTAAGCGCTAGTAAGAATCCAAAGCGTTGCTACGTCCCGCGTAGAACACCGCTACGAGAATAAACAGAATGTTACTGAGAAGCGCACATCAATCGTCAGTGTCGGCTGCCGTAACCTCAGTACGGCAACATACTCGTACTGTATCAACTTATCTTACATCGTAGTGGACAACATTGTATATCTATACTCGAGTTCCGGCTCGCTTATGCTATTCTGTTGCTGATTACAACTACAACGTCTGTAGAGTGTCACTGGTATGCTGGTGAATAACTCTACATATTAAAGTTAAAAAAAAACAGTTTCATTCGATTATTTTTGTAGAACATAATGTTAGATTATAAACAATATGTTTTTTTTGTTTAATTTAGAGCATAAGAATAGATTGTTAGCGGTAGCACACGATGTTGGCAGGTGGCGCACGATAGAAGCACTGCTAGGCATCATACTAACGCGATCTAACGGACAAAGTAAATGTCCCTAACATAAAGTGCCACTTTATATTGGATAGTCGTTTTATCGCAAGTGGCAATTTTCACAGACAGACTTTGAAAGCGAGCAATGTAAAGTGCATTTGGAGGCGCCGAAGTGCATAACTGCGTCGCAATCAATCTTCGTTTAACATCGCGCCGCTATTGCCCCTATTCTACTACTTATTTACTCAAATAAAATAATCACATCTATTTACAATATGACGTTTCGTTTCATACAACATTATAACGTCGGTTACAGATTTAAATAGTGTTAGAAACAACACAATTCACGATAATCACACACAGAAATACACAATGATCCGGCTAACTGTGGGAACCGTGGGCATCATCATCAGCTCAGTATACTTCCCCACTGAGGGGCTCGGAGCCCACCCTAAATCAAGGGTGACTAGGCCTTAGTCAACCACGCTGGCCCAGTGCGGGTTGGTTGACTTCACACATATCTTTGAATTTCTTCTCAGATATGTGCAGGTTGCATCACGATGTTTTCCTTCACCGTAAGAACGTCGGAATAAATGTACATATGTAAATCGAAAAACACATTGGTACATAGCAGGATTTGAACCCAGGACCTGCAGCTTGTAAGTCAAGTGCGTAACCCACTGAGCCACCGACGCTCTTGTGGGCATCTCTACTGCTTATTCTTGTTAAAACTGCGTGCAAACATTCTTAAACTTTTTGTCTAATAATGAACCCAAACGTCAATATATACATACGAGTATGTATTGTCTGAATGCGCCGCACTAACTGGCATCGAATGTTGTATTATAAGTGGTGAGATGCAGGCGTGTTGATGTTGTCATTTGTGTTGTTTTGTGTGAATGTATGGGATGAGATGATGAGGCACTCACAGATACTTCTTGTTCTCGTAGACGTCGGAGAGGCCGAGCACGTGCGGATGCTCAATCAGTTTCATGATCGCTATCTCCCGCTCCACCTGCACATCATACAAATATATACACACACACACACACCTCGACATATCTCATAACCAGACTGTTAGATACACATGTTGACTTGGTTGGGCACGAGGTCCGCAAGTTTCGGCTAATCGTCTATCTACTGATCTATATATCTAGATATATTTAGCGCGTGTCAGTGTGGAGCACGTCAGCGGCGGTGCCGGATGCAGCTGCGTCATAGAACAGAGTAAGCTGCGTCATAGGAACAGAGGTACCTTCATGAGCACGGATTCGCTAAGTTTCTCGCGGTTGATGATCTTGATGGCGACCTTCTTCCCGGTGACGCAGTGCACGCCCAGCTTCACCAGACCTGGAAAAAAACTTTTTGTGAGAGCTGCACAGTACGAGCCAACCTCAAAATCCGTATGCCTTATAAATGCCTGTATTTTGCATCCTACAACAAGAGATGATAGTGATCATGCACAAATGCCTAAAATTTCCTGTTTAATAAGTCCCCTCCTTCTGACAATCATATGTACAGCGATATCTGTTTAAGATCAATAAAGCATCAGTGTTAAAGTAAACTAACGTAAGTGAATTAACGTGAGCGCGGGATGTTGTGTGTACTCGTACATACATACATACATACGAGTACATCTATTGAAATATATGTTGTATTGATCGTTGACTTGTGTTGTGGCGCGTGTTATGACTTAACGTGTAAGCTTACGCTTGTCGTATGTCTATCAATGAGACTTCTTACAAATTCATTTAACATTATGAGGCATCCTAATTTCACCAAAATAGTGGAGCGACTAGTGCCCTTAGACAAAGCGATCTCCAGTCCAGTTAAATTATTCAAACTTTCGTGAGACATTATAATAAACTTATATATAAACGGCTCAACACTCACGTATATTCACGCTCTCTGAGCTTACGAGCTGACGGGCCGCGTCCGCGAAATAATACCAGTCCCACTCACCCTGATGAAGGGCCCCCGAGGGGCTTGAAACTAGTCGGTGCCGCCACCGGACGTATATACCTGAGTGTTTAGCCGTTCTTTTATAAACAGTTCTGTCTTATTTATTTTGTTCATGTCATTAGGTGGCAATGTGCGTCGCCTGCAATGTTATGTATGTTCATAAAATGCACAAAGTAACTGATTTCCTTTGCAGTGTTTCAATGAACCTTTGATTAACTTTTGGTTAACACATTCTAAGGATGCCAAATAGAGTGTATTTTGGGTTTAATTAATTAAACTTATTGTTTACGCATTATTTAAATAATTTGGAATTTTGGAGACAATGGCAATACAACGAGCCGCGGTTCAGCAGGTCACCTACTATTTACATAATTACCTGTTTTTATATTAAATTGTCCCTAACCTTCTGACGTAAGTATAAACCGACAAACTAATCTGGCCCGGTGACTATAAGTGACACGAAATTACCATAGCTCATTAGCGCCGCGCCGCGCCGCGCCGCGCTGCACTCACATAAGTGTCGTACTGTATGTCATATTTTCCCTTAGTAGGTACTCATGTTTTCTAATAGCCAACTAATATAACCAACTGCGATGTCAGCGTGTCTCATATTGGGCATTCTTGTTTGACAATACTCGTGTGTATCATGTCAACATAACCGTACAAGTTTATAAAAGGTTAATAATTTAATTTATTTCGTTTTTGTCATTATTGACATATTAGAAACTCACCAGTTTGTCCCTTGCCCAGAGTTTTCTCCAATCTGAAGGGTCCGACGTATTGGTAGGCCTCCGCGGCCGCGGCGGCGCTCCCGCCTTCCATTCTCAAAGCGCGTGCCGCGGCGCCCGCCGTCTCGCCGTGCCAACCATAGCGCTTCGCCACTGCGCGCCCTCGCTCCGCCCTCGATGCGCCCTCGCCGCACTCAGCCCGCACTCAGTCCTCTCGCTTCATAGTGCCGCCACGCGTGCGGTCCCTGCAGAGTCTTGCTGCACAACCACCATTCTCCGTTTTTCACTAATTTTCAGATTAGCACAATAATTGTTTGGTACACAATAGTTTCTAGTCGTCGTACTAACATCTCATTTACTAAAATAATGTTGACTATTTAGAACACTGTTTATAATCGAGGGTTTTTACTGCCCATATACCTTCCTGTACAGAAGCATATGTTCTATGCGTTTTTTTTAGGAATATACGTTTATGTACAGATGTTTCGACGGTGAAAACACACGATAATTAAATATGCAGACAACTAAGAACATGAAAAACTTCTACATCGATGTTCTTTAGCAGTAAAAATAACCAACGCTTAACCCCATAGCGGCTGCGTACACATTACCAAACATTTAGCACAGTATGATCCAATTACGTTAGATTTTATGCTCTAAGTACAATACATACATACATACATACATATAGATAACCTGGTTTAGTAAACAAGCCTCATCATTAAAGTAATCACTTATAATGTGTGTGTTGGGATCTCGTACAACAACATGAATGACCACGAAACGACACGACACGAGAGGAAGTGACTGGAAGTTCTGAAATATTATAGAAGTGACGAAGTGAAGACTTAAAAAGATATTTACATGAAAATACAGCTCTTTTTAAATTGCCGCAGCTAATTCATGAAACATTATAAAAAAAACATTTTTTATTGAAATGTCAACAACATGATGACACAAACATTCTTTGAAGAGAAAATGGCAGTGAAAAGTTATGAAGTATATGATTAGATAGTTACGTACGCTGGGCCGCGGCGAGCACTTCACCTCGCAGCCCGCGCCCCTGGCCACTGGCCACTGGCCGCTGACCGCTGACCGGCCTGACCACATCCCCTTCACCTATATGCATTACACCTTAGTGCAATGTTATTGGAATGCCGCTATCTGCTTGATGATACGTTCAAATGAAAAACTAATATTCTTGGTTCTGTCTCACACAGTTTGTCGCCTTACAGTATTACACGCGTGCCAGCAATTTAATCCGCACACCAAAAAGGAATTCGTTTTCCTTTTTTTTAACGTATAAATAATAAATAATAGAAATGTAAGGACGACGGATTATTTTATATTCTTTGGGAGTAATAGTTAGCAATACTTCGTCACTTATTTACGACAATTTTATACTCAACAGTAAATAATAAAAAATGGACAAAGCGGGAAGTAGAACAACTTCATTGAAGAAAATAAATCCATTTATATAGATTGCAAATGGCAGAAATGTCGCGCTGTCAAGTCACCTTTGCTAGTCAATAAAATAATTGTACCGATATTTTTAATATTACAATGTTATAAACTTGTAGTAAGAAATATATATATATAATAATAACTGAACTTATTTGAAATCTTTTATAACTTATCGAGATAAAGTCTTAAAGATGCATCTCAAACTGTCTTTTAACAGGTAAATATGATTAATGCGGAGCACAACGCGGCACTGCATGCATCCGCTATAAGAGTACGGGCATAGACCCAACAAGATTATACTCTGTTTGTAACTTTGGAACTGTAATTATATGATACACATTATGCTTAACAGTTCGTCTCAACACAAATATTATTGAAAACGCCCACGTTTTAACGCAACGCTTTTAAGCTTCCGTGCGTAGCTCGTTCGTATCTCTTGCGCAGTGAACGTAAACACTAATCTATCGTTAACTAAGTCATCTCTGCCGCAGCCGACACAACTGCCTCGACCTCGACACCTCTCATATGCATTTGTCTATATTTTTCTATGCGCTGCTCTAATTAATTTATCTTTGATATTACAACGAGAGAAGTCATCGAACTAATAATTATAAACTTACATAATCCAAAAATAAGGCTAATTAACTTTTTTTGCGGACTTATATATTGAAAAAGAAGACAATTGCAGTCGTTTTATTCTTAAAGTCTACTCCAATGATCAGATTTTAATGACTAGACGATTTCTTGAATTATGTACATTGTAGTTAAATATATTTATTTGTACATAACTGGTTACCTTAATGAATATTCCCTAATTATAATATACCTAAATGAATGATGATTGTGTGTTACTGTGACATTTCTCAGCACATTCCTCTAAGAAACCCTTAAATAATATCATCACTGTAATCTATAGATTACACGCAACACATCGGTGTATGTGTCTCTCCATTGATCATCGCTGTTGGTGAACAGTGGTTCAGCCTAAATCCCTTTCTAAGAATGATCTTTGCCTGTGCAATTAAATAATTGTGCCAAAATGTGACAGCCAAGATCAACAACTGCCTTCTGAAAGGGGAAACAGACGGAAAAGTTTGCATGGCAAAATGCACTGTTGCGAACATGCAGAAAGCATACCCATGTCAATGATGCCCATCAAGCACCAGGAACCAGACACTAGGTACCGGGCACCAGACTCTACAGATCTTTAAATTTAAAATATAGACACTTGCTCGACGAATTCTGTACAATTCATGTGTTTATAAGAAGTTAAATAACATGATTTTTTATTACGTAAAATTGACAAAGATTAAATCAAATTAATTGTGTAAATAAATCTAAAAAGACCTTAAATATGAAACACGTACAGCACTCGCATGCAGCTTGTTATAGCCAGGATCGCAGGATTACTTAACAAGTTTTATCTTCTTTGTTTTTCTTTGCTTCCATGCACCAGATTTTCTTATAATTTTAATCGAATCACTTTACATCACCGAACTTAATGAATATTACTTTATTTACAGAAGTATTTCAGAGTCTCCAGAGATGTTCCCTCTGATATAAATGTATTTACACTCAAGGAATGCGCACATATCGGCCAGTACATATGTATTCGTGTATATATATAATAATATTAAAGCAGTACACAAGTTGGGAACACGCCGTATTCCGCATTCACCGTTACTGTCGCACGTCACTGGAAAATCAATATATCTCAACTTAACATCGCGGTTTCTTTGACAACAAATTTAACTAGTGCGGAGAGAGTGAGTGCGGGAGAGGGTGCGGCCGGCCGGACATCTTCCTGCACTTATTGAGGACACAAATAATGTGTGAAATATAAAAGGTTATATAATATTATATTTGAATTTGTAATGTTTTGTGTGCGGCACGCGCGCCTACACACGGCCCCGGCGCGCCTTCTCACTTCCCGGCGAGTGCGGGGCGGAGCCGGGGGTTGGGGCACACCGAATGACTCATACCGAGGGGTGGATTTACGTTTCGTTACACGGTTGTTCTTTACTAAAACTTTTTAAATAGATATAGAAATTTATACTGCTTAGTAAAAACACAACAACAGTTTAAGAAATTAGACGCAAAGAAATTAAATTGTTTTAATTTCCCTACAATTAGTAGTTGTTAATATGTACATTAGTGACTTTGAATCTGTCGGCAGTTGAGAGGACGATGAGATGACGTCACAGTACAGTCCAGTAGTGACATTGTGCGCTGTGCCCTGCGAGACATGATCAATGTCTGAATGTACCATAATGTGTTAAAAATATTATAATGATCACAGGAAAATCAGTTTCGTATGATGATTATTCATTATTTCCATATCAATCAACATTTAGATATTTACATATACATATATATATGTCTCTCTAAATATAGCAGGCAGCGACCAAAATGATAAATATCAATTTAAAAGTAAGATTAAAATAATTCTGTATTCATTATTCTATAATGTATTCTCTACATCATTACAATAATGAACATAATTAATAATGAGAACATTGTATTCTTTTGTTCTTATGGTAATTTCTGCTTTAATTATTGTCTTTTAGTAATTAATGTGACTTCTGACCGGCCTCCAGGGGCGCTCAACCTAGCGAATGGCAGTATTAAAAATACGCTAGAAATATCATTCATTAATGATGATAGTAATTACGTGACTAAATCTCTGTATAAAATATATCGTCGTCCCTGTTATTATCTGTGACAAAACAGATATAAAAATATGTTTTAAACGGGTATTTTGTCCTCGTAAACCCACGGTTACTCGTATGTAACGCTAAACCAGTGATCGGGTTGTCATGTGACGGGACTGTGTTGCGCGGCGGATGTCACTCGTGACGCGAAATTTTTTACCAAGGAGTTTATTATAATAATAAACATTTTGCTGCATACAAACATTTAAAATTTTAATTAAACTTTTTACTTGTTAACATGATTTCATCGTTTACCTTTTTTTACGTAGTTGGCATCGCAACACATGCCTTTGCCTGTGTAAAAATAAAATTGTATGAGTTATACATAACACAATACAACATAACACTCACGTTTACAACCTCTGCCTTCAATTATTGTAAAAGAATAAATGATGAAAACAAGTTTAAATAGTACGAAAGGTTTGCGTTATATTCACTGTCTTTCACTCAGAGCAGCTTTAAGCTAAAGTCGAAGGATTTAATAAAATCCACGGTTGGGTAAGTATATGTGTATTTAAATACATGTAGGTGCGTGTTATTGTGACTACTGTAGCCTAAAAGGCTTAACCCATTTTGACTAGTCAATAGTGAGGCGAGTCACTTTTTTCTCGGAGTGTCTGTCATAGTACATAGGAGTACAATCAATCGGCTTAATTGACTCACTGAACATATATCGGTCGTAGTAACCGTGAGTTTCCACTGTCTTACCACCTTACCTTTACAACAACATATTTTATTCTCATTTAACCTGTGTGTTTTTGAAAGATAATATCGAGCGTGTACATACAATGTCGGATGTGTACCCGAGATCCGGCAGAGGACACCCTCTATTAGTCGCCACTGAGCTACCCCAAACTATGTTCTATGTAAACAATTTCCCGACAGGTAAATAAGTAAGAGATGGCAACGAGGGCAAGGCTGATTAACTACTTGAGCGAGGAGCGTTATGCCGTGCTGTCAGCGCGCTTCGCAGCCTTTCACGAGACCATGAACGACCCCGCGCAGCCCGTGGTGCGCGTCTACGACACCCTCGCACCGCGCCACATGCGTGAGCTGCAGCTCGTCAGGGAGGTGAGCGCGGAGCTGCAGCAGAAAAAACTGGATGATACGGAGAAAGCGGTGAGCATCTCTTCTACTCCTCACTACCTACTAAGCGGTATCACTTCCAGGGATAGTGAGAAACAAGTATTATTTTAAAGTAAAAAAGGAGAATGTTTGACAAGATGTTACAACCTGCAGTGATCTGCAATGAGCCGACGCTCACATGTGTTCATATGTGTGAAGCTGATGAGTGAATCGGCTTGCAGCTAAGCTAATTTATACCTGCATAAAGTTATGATTTGCGTTTTGAGTTGCGAGCTGCTAGTCACCAGGCAGCTCGCGGCTCGTCGACTCACGTAGTTATAGTAAATAGCGATGAGCTATGAACGGCCAATTTAGTTTTTGGACCGATTCCGAGCTAATGTCCACATGTCTAAGTGGCACAGCTCGCACTCACTTCAATGTCTCTTTATACATGTATTTTTGTGTAATAAAACATGTTTCTGCTTCGTTACAGAAAGCTGCGAATGTCAAGTAAATGCCAGCCTATAGAAAGCTGAAGTGCTCGGATAATAGAAACAATTACAATCAACACAATAATTTTGTGTATAAACAATAAGTACATGTGTACAAACTGGTTCATAATATTTATTTTTCATTACATTAATATATGTATGTATACATGAGCATTGTTATTTTATAGGCAAAATGTTTAAATAATGATTTAAGATATTTAAGTAGATTCTTGGGGGAACTTGTACTACGATATAAGAGTTTAGTTGTGTTTTTATAATTCTTATTGTTCCCCAAAAATCATTGAATAATTTCGATTTAAATGTTAAAATAGTTCTCACTTAGTTGTGTCTGTTTATTTAAAAAATTGATCAGTAAAAATTGAATAGTGGACTCTGTTCCTAATTAATATTTAAATTAATCTATACATATTTTTATTATGTATTTAAATTGTTTTTGTAAAAGAACTTAATGTCTTAAATATAAATTAAATGTATTATTAAAAATGGTCGAACAATTACTTTCTAATAAATGGTTCTTATATAATTCTTGTGTTTGTGAAATCTTTTCTCCATCATGTTACTGCTGCTGCTATTCTTCAGGTCTTGTTTTTCGGCGTTTGACGAGTACGTACAAGTGCTGAATGCGACCCTGGCGCAGGAATATACTATTAGTTTCAGTTATTGTATATATGTATGTATGTAGCAACAGTTGGACTTTCATATAAATCATTATTGTCAAACCTTTCAGTTGTCTTTGAAAACATGAATTAACAAAATGCTCTGGTGCCAATTTGTTTGGTTGCGGACCGTGCACCCTTGCCACTAAGAACAGTAAGCAGTAAGGCCGGAATTACTGGTTATTTCCATGCTAATCAAATAAATGTGGGAACTTCTACTTTCAATTTCTTATTGTAGATGTGTTGTACTATAATAAATTTACACTAGCAATTACGTGTGAGATGAGATCCAACTAAATACTTATTTTAGATAACAATAACAAATAAAAAGTGAATGAAAATTGTTATAATTTTTTATTGTCATAATTGTATTTTATATAAAAATATACTGAAGCCACAAAATATTCACAAAAAAATAAGACTCAAACAAACTAAAAATAGTTTGTCAATCTCTAGAAGTAATGAGTGCATTGAACACTTACAATCCTAAATTAAAAAAAAATAAAATACTAATATTTGATAGCATAAAAAAGTATAATTATCTTGTGATAATACATTATGGTATACTTAAAACTAAGAATTGTCCGTCATGACATCCTCATCTTCATCCTCGGGTTCCGCAAGGTCGGGGTGGCACACCCGGATATGGAGATTCAGGTTGATCTTAACAATGAAGCTCTTCCCGCAGGTGGTGCACTTGTGGGGTCTCTTCACATCATCATCCGCAGTGGGCGGGTGAGCTCGCGTCAGGTGCGTGCGCAGCAGGGATGAGTGCATGCTCCTGTCACAGTGGCTGCACTTGACTAGGCAGTCCAGCGGCTGGCCCTCATGGCTCTGTCTGTGCTTCTCCATTGTTATTTTGGAAACAAACAACTTTTGACAGAAGTCACACTTAAAATTTTTCACTTTAGTGTGCTTCTTCATATGTATCTTTAGACAGTTTTTAGTGGGCAACATTTCATCACACTTGGAACATTTAAACTTCTTAATGTCATTGTGCAGCTGCATGTGCAGCTTGAGGTACGCCTGACCGGTGAAACTCTTGTTGCAGATCTCGCAATTAATAGTGCTGGTGGAGGAATGGGTCTGCATGTGGCTCTTGAGGAACTGCGCCGCCACGAAGCTGCGGTCGCAAACTTCGCAGATGTACTTCTTGGATGCGATGCCCTCGTGCTTGCTGCGGTGTATGTCCAGGTGGTACTGTGAGTTCACTTTCACATCGCACAGGTCGCACTTAAACTTCCGTCTCTTCTTGGGGCCCTCCTTTACAGGAGGCGTCTCCGGCTCCATTGTCGGGGTGTCTTTGTCGTTGCCGTGAAACTTTTTATGCAGTATCAAGTAGTCCATGCCGTCGAACGTTAGGTCACATACATCACACCTGTACCGTGTGTCGCTTTGTTGTTGTTGTTGTTTCATTTCGTAAGTCACATTGTTATCACTGCCGTTGTACTGTTCTGCCATTTTTTCCCGCTTAACACATCTATTGTCGTTTTGCATCTGTTTGTCGTTGCCGCCCGGCTCCATAACACTCTTCATCCAATGATCCTGTATGCCGACGCCGGACTTGCTCTCCATTTGCAGAAGTGACGCTATGGACACATTACAAGGTGAGAGCTATATTGATCCCTAAATTGAATATAGTCCAGCATACAATATCTCATAATCGCTGTATCGTTGCAATAGAAACGTTATTAGGGCATTGTTGACATGATTGAACCGAAATTTTTCAACTTTTCCGAAGTGAAACACAAAAGCGAGCCTTGTTACAGTAACATAAATTCCAAAAGAGAAGCGAAGCGCGTTGGTTTTTTTTCATATCATTAAATGACAGCTATTACTTTTCAATGTTGACATCAGTTTAATTGCCACTGCTAAATTTATTATTGTAAACAACATAGTAACTAATATGAAATTGCGAATAGAAAATGCATTTGAAAAATTGGGGCCAGCAAACTGATAATTTTGAGTAGTGTAGTGTTACGTATTGAAGTCTCAATGTTGTGAATCATAGTAATTAGACCTTGACAGTGGCAGCCTCATTTTTATTCTATAATCTATTATTTTGACACCTATCAAAAATGGCGTCAAATATTCAATATTTATTTTTATTTACTATGAATTTTTAAACAAATGTGAAGAAATGGCTATTAATTTTTATATTAATAATCTTTAAGTATAATGGCGTCGACTACCGGAGTTAGAAATTCCGAAAATAATGATGTTTCTTCAGATGATGAAGTTTTATCAGTGATCAAAAGTAAAGTCAAGAAGAAAACCAATAAAAGGAAAAGACCTCCAAGAAAAACTTATATTAATGATGATGACGATGAAGATGACGATGATGAAATTATGCCGCATGTGTTCGTCGATGTGAGGGTCGAAGAAGTAGATGACGGTCCTTTAGATTTTAGTGGGGTATGTTAATTATGCTCATCATGGTTTGTTGGTAAAATATTTTTTTTAAGTAAAATGCAAATTGTATTCAGTTAATCTGCACTTATGTATTTATAGAAAACTGTTGATAAAAAAGCAACAGCTCAACAATTATAGCCATATCAAACTTTCGTGCTACACTGCTCTTTTATCTCATACATATACATTTTCCTGCTTCAATGATAACATCTGTAGTTAAGACTATTTCAATGTTATCTTATGTAATAAGGTATTACATATTTTACAGTATCGTAAAGAAAATATCTCCACATCTCAAACAAAAGCACAAAAGAAATGTAGGAAACGCAACATAGTCAATCCAAAAAAGAAGAGAAGATTGTATGAATGTCCACAGTGTGATGCTGTGTTTGAACAAAATGCAGATCTCAAGGATCATTCCAAAGAACACCAGGTTGTTACCAGGTGAGTGGCTGCACAAGACTGCTACAAGTTGATTTGCTACATTTCCTGTCTAAATATGCTCTCACAAATACAGCCGCATAAGTATTTCTAATACAATACTTTGGAAAATGTAGTGTACTGTAGAAAGAAATAAAATCTTTTTTGTTTACTTTCTGCAAGGCTACAAGTATTCCATGAATAAGAAATAATTTAAGTACTAAAATGAATTAGCAAACATGTATGCACGCAATTTATGGATATTGTGGTCATCAATAGTTACAGTTATATTTCTACAGACACAAATGTGAGCCGTGTGGACGGTACTTTAACAAGGCATTCAGCTTGCGACTGCACAGCCGCGTGCACATGGAGAAGGTGGAGATATGTCCCATCTGCGGTGCTGCTTACACTCTCAGGATCAATATGGTATGTTCCATTAGCATTCATCTCACAATTTATGGATACACACTCAAGCAACTCTTGCACTTTTGTCTAAAAGTACCTGTATGTAATGTTTATCTGACTTTGATGTAAATCATCTTCAATAGCTGTTTTCATTTAAGCTGAGACATTTAAACACTCACGAAGCAACACTACCATGTTCTTTGTGCCCAATGAAGCTACATACAAAGGAGCTGTTGGAAGAACATTTGATTGCCCATGAAACAAACAATACAGAAGTGTTACTACAGAATGCCAAGTGAGTTACCATGAATAATAATTTTAATTGATAATAATACAATAAAAATGATTTTAAATCTCTTTACAATTTACAGACTTGAAAGTAAAGCAAAATTAAAAGCGAAAAGTAAGCTAGCTCAGGCCACAACACCAAACAATATATCTATGCAAAACTCCATAAAACTAGAAGTAGAATCAGAGGACAATGAAACGAGCGACGTTTTCAACACTTCCAACAAGTATGAGGTGTATTTGAAGAGAGAGGAGCTGAGCCATGCAACGCAGTGCGCCGTCGTCAGCAAGATGCACAAGGGCCGGCCCGTGCCCGATATCTGCAGGCTCTACAGCCTCACGCCCGAAGTCGTCAACGAGATCTGGGAGGACCGCGACAAGTACACGCTGCCCAAGAAAGCTGGCAAGAAATACATGAACAGCATCTTGGATTCCAGAATAGTCGAGTGGTTCCACAGCCAGAGGGCGAAAGACGTCCAAGTCTCCGGCAAAATGCTGCAGGACATCGCGGAGTCCTTCGCCAAGGAGAGCGGCTTCGTCGCCTTCAACGGCAGCAAGAAGTGGCTGGATCGCTTCAAGGCCAAGTACAAAATATCGCTGAGGGGCACCCCGCCCAAGAGAGACTACACGAATATTGCATTCGGATGCAAGTGGAAAAACCTGTTCTTCAAGGAGACCTGGTGCGACGTCCGCCTCGGTTTCGCCGACGACGATATTTACACCGCAGACGAGATCGGCTTCTACTACAATCCTTCCAAAGGGCGGATAAAGAAGATGTCCGGAAAGAAATTCATCCAGGGGTACGTGAAGGACCGCCTGGCGATATTCGTGTGCGCCAACGCGAGCGGCAGCGATAAGCGGCGGCTGGTGGTCTGCGGCACCGAGGACCCCCTGGTGCACTCCCACCGCCACCCCGACACCCTGCCAGTCACCTACATACGCCACGCGCAGGCGCACTTCACCACGCAGATGTTCGAAGAGTACGTCAAGTACTGGAACAGGGAGCTGCAGGCCGCCGGCAGGAAGGCCATCCTCGTCCTGGACAGGGCCACCGTACATTCCAAGTTGGTGCTCTCCAACCTGAAGATGGTTTTCGTCCCGTGGAAGGCCTCCTCGGGCCTCATCCCCGTGAGGAACGGCATCTTCGGCAGGTTCCGCGACGAGTTCCGCCGCCTCATCCTAATCGAGAAGAGCATGAATGCGGTGCGCGGCGTGGACCGCAACCTGACCTGCCTGGAGGCGCTCAACCTGGTGCAGAAGGCCTGGGAGCGGCTGCCCCCCCACGTCGTCAACGACGGCTTCGTGTCCACCGGGTACGACGTGCAGCGTGCGCCCGAGCCCCGGCCGCAGCCTCCGCAGCCGGGCCGCGC
This sequence comes from Papilio xuthus, assembly GCF_000836235.2. NCBI lineage: Eukaryota > Metazoa > Arthropoda > Insecta > Lepidoptera > Papilionidae > Papilio > Papilio xuthus. The sequence goes on along the minus strand of NW_013532703.1, from coordinate 6,587,707 downwards.
GCCCGCTGACGAGCACGCGCTGTGCCGGCTGCTGCGCGACTACGACGTGCAGCCCTACTACGCGGACCTCGCGCACCTCGACATGTACCTCACCGTGGACGAGGAGCTGCTCACTGGCCAAGGCACCAACGGCTCCGTCTTCGGCGGCAACCATAAGGCCGTCGACCCCGCGGCGCGGGAGCGCGAGCGCGAGGAGCTGCTGCCCATCGGCACGGAGCGCCCGCCCTGCCCCGCCGCGGAGCGCCTGCTGGCCCGCGCCCGAGCCCGCGCCGACCTCCACATCGTCAGGACCTTCCTGCAAACCTCCGACACCCCCTTCGCCGCCTACCGCCACTTTCTCGCCATTGAAACATTCCTTCTGAGAAATCCTTTCGACGAGGAGTCCTAGCGGAGCGCGGCCCGGCTCCGCACCAGCCTCGGATACGTGCAGATGATAAATGTCTGGTGGCATTCTTAATTTAGGGGTATACAAATATTTTCAATTAGTCCCAAATGAATTTGTTTGTCATTTTTACATTTTGTAATATAGATGTAACAAAAATATCGTTATGAGATTTATAAATGTTTTATAATGCACGTCAGGATTCAAAATGATTAAACAATGTGGTAGCGGAGGCAGGGAGCGGCTGTCAGTGCAGTGTCTGATAAACAACGGACTGTGTGCAGTGTTCATTGTGTTGTGGTTCACCTTGTGTGACAGTGTGCGCGACACGCGGTGTTGCTCGATTTGTTTGTTGATAGCTAAAAATCAACATTTTATTTTTATGTAACTTTTTCGATCATTCGATTATACAACGATTGTTTAAAATTATATTTGTGAAGCAATATCGTGATGTAGTGCTTTGGTGCCGTGACATTTTGTTGGAAACATAACAATGTGACTGCAGTATTTTATAAGCAAAAATGAAGCAATATCAAGAAGGTTAGGAGCATCGTCCACAGCTGTTATATGTGTTCTATTGAACATACAAATATTTACATGTATTATATGTTTATCTATATTGTAAATTAACGACACATTTTTTGTTTGTTGACGTAATGACGCCTGTTAAGTTTGTGTTAATATTTTTAATGAAAGTAATTTTACACATAAAATAATTTTTTAAATTTCCTTAGATAATATGCCTCATACTAAAATGAGCACTTTAATTTGTTGTCAAATTATTAAAACTCTCGTAGATCAATAATATAAAGTAATCAACTAGGGCTCACACTTCACATAAGTCAGTCTGCAGTCGGCGCAGACTTGTGCCTCCTGTTGTGCATAACAAGTGAGTCAAACTTTTTTAATTACTTTATAATTTTGATGTGTAAAATATATTAGTAGTGATTTAATTAATAAAATAATTTAATAGTTTGTTGTGATAGTTCAAATTTTCTTAGTAATATAAAATAAAAGAGATAATGTTATAAGAGAAAGCTTCACCTAGTCGCTGTACAAGGCAGAGGCAACGTCGCGGCTTTGCGACATGCGCGGGGAATGTCTTTTGGTTATCTTTAGGTTTAATAAGAGTAAATTTACATTTCAAATAAACCATTTAGAAATAAAATGTTTATATTTCAAATCGTCGTGTTCAGTAACCAAATATTTATTAAAGGTTTTTGAATGAGCAATTTACACTTACACTTACAGAAGTTCCATCATCAAAAATCATATAATTCAATATATTATATGCATTCAATAGAGGTAGAGTATTGTCATGCAAAGGAAATCTTGGATAAAAATAAAATAACACTATAACAATATAATATTTATTTACATGGGAGACGGCTGCTACTATACACCTCTTTATATTATAATAAATTACAGCTATCATCAAAGGCAAAATTTGTTTTCACAAAACTAGACTTTGGTCTAGCTGCATACATTATGTGTGAAATATAAAAGAGATTTAAAATAAATCTAGCTTTTTTTAATTTATTTTAATTCAGCACAAGGAAATACACATTTTATAATCTGCAATTTCTTATTGTATGCAAAAAACCTATTGTTGCAATGACAATAAAGCTAGTGACAGTGGTCAAGCTAAGAGTTTCAACTTATGCAAAAATGAAGTGAAACACCAGCACTTCCTCTCACACAAACAACTTGTGCCACTCTATGCTCCTCACCAAACATCTAATGCTTCTCCAATGAAGGAGGTATATTTTTGCCGAGGACATTCTCTTGATATTTCAGCTTTTTCACATTTGTTGGGTCTTTTAAACTGTCCTCTTCTGTCATCCTTTCAAATCTTTGATCTTGAACAGGTTCTGAAATGTAAAACAAACTTACTATTTTAATCATTTTCAATGAACAACTCTTAAAGAAGAAATCTGTTACACAAATACATGCAACACCCACACATTCTTCTAAACATTCACATTTATAATATTGGTGTGTTAAACTGTATGATGCTCACTGTTGTATGGTGTATATCTGTCAGACAAAAGGCTTTCTAGGTTGTACCCAATGATTCCCACAACAGCAGCAATGGGCAGGGTTATGTATGGAGCGTTGGTCCTTAGGAACTGCATCAATATTGGCCACATCTGTAATTCACATTATAGTTAATTCAAGCAATCACAACCTTACAAATTATTATCTAGCTCTACAGGAATCAGACTTTCATGTTTTATTTACTTTTTTTAAGAATATACATGTAATTAACAAGGCGGGCATTTTTTATTAGTCTTGTTAAAAATTACATAATTTCTTATCAATCTTAAAAACTTAAGAAACATAGTAACATTAACATGATAAAAATGCCAATATTTTTTTATTGGATACGTTGTGAAGATTTTTAGAAACAGCAGATATTTTTATTTCTTTCACTAACACTTACTTTTTATTTTTTAAATCATGTAAACAAAATGCCACACCGGTGAGGTTATACCATTTGCAATTTGCAAACCTTTTCCCTAGTTTTAACTTTGTCTATCGCAGTACCTTAAGATCTGGAATATTTTATTATATTGAGGTTTCTAACATTGACGAAATATATAGTGATAGAAAATTTTCAAAATACTTTTTATAATATTTTTGTCTCCTACCTGTCACTGTCATTGCCGAAACAACCAAACTTTAACCAAACCGTCATTCCTATTTTACTACGTTATGGTTATTTGTCAGCCGCATCGAGGCAGCAAAAATGTTCGCGACATCGCAATAATGTGGCCGTACCGTAGCATCATATAGGCAAATTAACAATTAAAAAAATCATAACATTAATGTCAGTAATAGTTGTCTGCCGAACGTACACATATTAAACGTGTGTCCAAACCAGAAAAAAACAATACATGTCAAATTCAATATGACATAAATTGCAAAACAAAAAGAAAGAAAAAAAGGAAATCAATGAAAATGTGTGAAAACGTTTAGAAAATAGATATCTAATTGATTAAGTTAAGTGGAATAAAATACAAGGAAGTATTATACTAATTAAAAATTGCCAAAAACTCAATTTAATTAAGTTCTAAATATAACTATTAAATTAAAATGTCTCAATCTGCAATATTTAAATATAGTGTCAAAAATTTTTTTACTAACAAATTAATAGGTCCTTCGAATTATTTACGAAATGCATATGTCTTAAGATATCAAAGTTCAAAAAGTACAAAAACTAAAACAGCTAGTTCAGTGTATGGGACAATGAAGATTTTTGATAGAAATGCGAAAATCTTACAAAGAGAACGCGCGGCGCAAAAAGAAGATTATCATTTGGCTGAATACATAAAAGAAGAAATCGGTTGGAGGACTGCTGATAGAGTGTTTGACATTAAAAGGACTTTTAAAAATGCAGTCGAGTTAGGTAAGTCTTGCCAGTACTTTGCAAACATTGTAAGGTCGGCCGAGTTAACCTTTGCAGATGGACTGAGTATGTATCTGTTTGAAATATCCTTTAGTTTAAATATCGCTTACAAATATATGTACGATTGTTCAGGGGCAGGCAGAGGCTATGTTTCCCGCCATTTCCTACCAGACAGTGTGGAGAAGGTCACACTATGTGACACATCACAGACTCATCTGGACAAAGCTATCATTGGTGATGGAGTTAAATACGTAAAGGTCGTTATGGATGAAGAGAATTTCGAAGTAAGTAGGTATGTTTACTCTGGAATTTATATACTTCATCATATGAAAACAAAGTAGAAATCGTAAAATAATAAACTTCATGACGATGGAGAGCTAACTATTGTCTGCGTATTTAGTTGTATATTTGTGGGTTGACTGTGTCTGACCGTATTTCATTATAAATATGTTGTAATAAAGAATCGCATACAGTTCCCAGAGGACAGCGTGGACCTGTTGGTGTCATCGTTAGCTCTGCACTGGGTGAACGACCTGCCGGGCTGCTTCGACCGCGTCATGCGCTGCCTCAAGCCCGACGGGGTCAGTACACATTACTCTGCACATCATTTCTATATTTACCTATCCCGGGACAGATCTTATCTTTGTTTGAAAATATTTTTACTTGACTTTCATGTATCACGTAGATTTGTTTGGAATATATTATAAGTAGTTGAATGTCGTGTGTGTGCGTGCAGGTGTTCCTGGCGAGCGTGTTCGGGGGGGGCACGCTGGTGGAGCTGCGGCAGGCGCTGCAGCTGGCGGAGGCGGAGCGCCGCGGCGGCGTGGCGGCGCACGTCTCGCCCTTCACGCACGTGCAGGACATCGGGGGCCTGCTCACCGCGTCAGTACCTTCACTTTGTGATACTGTGTCCTGTATACATCTGTCTATGTGAGGGGAGGAGAGGAGAGGAGAGGAGAGTGAGGCGGGTGGTGCGTGCGCAGGGCGGGGTTCACGCTGCAGACGGTGGACGTGGACGCGCTGAAGGTGTGGTTCCCGAGCGCGTGGCACGTGATGCGCGACGTGCGCGCGCTGGGCGAGGGCAACGCGGCGCTGAGCCGGCCCCCGCACCTGTCGCGAGACCTGCAGTTCGCCGCCGCCGCGCTCTACGACCACATGTACGGCAAGGTACCGGCTAGGTCGTCTCTCATGTACCGCGTCGTCTCATGTTCCCTTCGCTTCCCTCCCTAACTCTGTTCTGTTCTCTCTCCGGCAGGACTTCCCGGAGCGGGACAGTCGCGGCGTGCCGGCCACCTTCCAGATCATTAACTGGGTGGGGTGGAAGCCGCACCCCTCGCAGCCCGCGCCGCGCCCCCGGGGCTCCGGCGAGGTCTCCCTCAAGGACCTGCACCGACTGGAGGAGGTCGCCGGACACATAAATAAATAAATTTTGTCTTTACAACTTTATTTTTACATAACGAACTTCCATACATGTGCAATACATCTGAATGTATCTCGGCGACGGGGCGTGACCTGGTGCGCGACCCGGTGCGCGAACTGGTGCGCGACCCGGTGCGCGACCTGGTGCGCGACCTGGTGGGCGACCTGGTGCGCGACCTGGTGCGCGACCCGGTGCGCGACCTGGTGCGCGACCTGGTGGGCGACCTGGTGCGCGACCTGGTGCGCGACATGTAGTAGTGTCTTAAGTCTCGTAGGGTGCGGGAGATCAGATAAAAAGTGAAAACATCCATTTATATAACAATATTTTAATATAAAGTTAAATGTGACATCGCAGGAAATACTTTGAATTACAAATACTACCCATAATAATGTATTACAAACTATTTACAATAATTTGGTAACATCGGTGTTACTAAATAATTTTACTAGATATTTATTCTAAATATAAACACATTAACACGTTATAATAAAGCATAAAACTTATGTTGTGCAAAACACAACTAAGTATGTTCTACTCGATGCGAAATATACATTGTACAGAAATAATATACTGCGCCATATCTGAACTCACTAGTTCATTGATTCACTTCGCAGATCTCGCCTATGAGCATTTTTATTATCAGTCAGACATCAGTAACAGATTGAGTTTTCGTTGTCAAATAATATATTTATTAGCCGTCAACAAGTATCGATTACACTCTCTATTGACAGAACCATCGCAAATTGAAAAGATTTATACAGCGCCCACCTCTGTCCTCGTCCTATGTGCGGCGAACAAACGAATCAACCTACTATACTATTTGAATAGCAATATTAGAGGAGGTACTGCCGCCGATAGCGAAGGTACTTAAAGTGAAACATTGTGTGGGTCCGTGTGCGGCGCGGCGCGGTGCGGCGCCAGTGTCCGGTTCTGTTAAAAGTAAACTTAATTATCTGTGGTCGTCGCATTTATTTACAAATTCCCGCCATCTGGCGGCCGCCGGCGGCAAACATTCATCCAGCCGAATGTTCGCGTCGTCTGTATCACCAAATGAGAGCCAACACGCACCAGAACGCGTACAGAGCCAACACGAAGAAAATAATTCGGACTATCTGATGCAGATAGTATAACCTGCAACAAAACAATGCACCGGTGAGTAATGCCACGGACTCGGTCGCTCCGATGTCAACTGGGACTAGAATTATCGGTTTCCGTACCTTTTC
>NW_013532703.1:6460303-6580935 GCF_000836235.2 Papilio xuthus | reverse complement strand
ACTATTTGAATAGCAATATTAGAGGAGGTAATAGCGCCTGCCGCCGATAGCGAAGGTACTTAAAGTGAAACATTGTGTGGGTCCGTGTGCGGCGCGGCGCGGTGCGGCGCCAGTGTCCGGTTCTGTTAAAAGTAAACTTAATTATCTGTGGTCGTCGCATTTATTTACAAATTCCCGCCATCTGGCGGCCGCCGGCGGCAAACATTCATCCAGCCGAATGTTCGCGTCGTCTGTATCACCAAATGAGAGCCAACACGCACCAGACCGCGTACAGAGACAACACGAAGAAAATAATTCGGACTATCTGATGCAGATAGTATAACCTGCAACAAAACAATGCACCGGTGAGTAATGCCACGGACTCGGTCGCTCCGATGTCAACTGGGACTAGAATTATCGGTTTCCGTACCTTTTCCACTTGATCCTGGCGCGCGGCAGAGAGTCGTCGGTCTGCTTGAAGAGGTAGCGGCGGATGCCCAGCAGGTAGTCGTCGAAGTACTCCTCCCAGTCCACCTCCGCCATGCTGAACGGGAACAGCTGACACGCAAACGCTCACATTGAATTACACAATCATACACCGACTGCTACAGTTTGATCATTTCCTTCCAGCAAATCGGTCACCTGTCTGTCGAGTTGCGAGGTGGCGTCCCAGAGGTGGCGCGTGCGGCGGTTGCAGAAGGTGATCTCTCGCGTGCAGAAGTAGCTGATCACCTCGGAGAACTTGTGGATCTTGGTGTACACCTTCAGCATCCTGCGGCGGAGATGGAGACGGCCCTTGTACATGTCATGTGATGACAGCGGAATCACAAGAAAGGTAACGGGCGGTAGCGGGTCACGTACCTGGGCTTGCGACCGAGGCAGAGGGCGAGCGCGTCGACGAGCGCGGCGGGCGCCAGGTGCAGCACCAGCGTGTACACGCGGTGCAGTCGCGCGCTCCGCGTCAGCTGCAGCGATATGTACCTGAGACACAAACACACACACACATTGTGGTACTCCTCGGACAACGCTATAACACCACTGGCCAGGTGTGCAGCGTGAGACTCACCAGACGGCGTTGGAGAAGGGCTGAGAGTCGATGCGTGCGAAGTTGTGCCGCTTGAAGTCGCCCCACGTGATGCGGTTCTCCACGGAGCTAACGTAGTTGAAGATGGGCGGCTCCGGCGGTGGTGAACTGTGGGGCAAACGGTTGCGTTACCAATACAAAGAGCTTACAATACAGCGTGTGCAGCGTGTGCTGCATGTGCAGGGAGTGTAGGGTGTGCAGCGTGTGCAGGATGTGCAGCGTGTTGAGCATGTGCAGCACGTGCAGGGTGTGAAGCACGTGCAGGATGTGCAGCGTGTGCAGCACGTGCAGGGTGTGAAGCACGTGCAGCGTGTGCAGACGCTCACCCGGCGGCGTAGGCGAGGTGCACGTTGCGCGCGGCGGCCAGCAGGCAGTTCACGACGCAGTCGACGGGCACCAGGTCCGCCGTGACGCGCGCGTCGCACTGCAGCGAGCGCAGCATGCCGGTCGCTGCACAACATAATAACAAACATTCCATTAGGAAAATATAACTTCTATATCTACTTACTATGTTTTAAGTATTTAGTTTTGGTGAAAATTAGTGCAGTGAAAATATAAATGTGACCATACGTTTATGGTAAATAGAAAGTTTGCACAGTTTGACAGTGGTAGAGCCCGCTTTAACATCTTCGCACGAATCGGCCCGGCTCGCCCGGTGAAATACCACGACCACACAGAAGACACGCGTGAAGTGGAAGCAATTCCGCGTTTCGTCTGATGAGTGTGCGTCCCGGAGGCCTTATGTAGTCCTCTTTTCCTTCCCACCCTTTTTCTTTTAGGAAAGGATGGGAAGTGGAATTGGACTTTCCGGATGAGAGGATGCATGGAAAGGGAAAATATTTTCTGTCTGTGCATCCTCTCCTCCGTGGATTAAAGGTAGGCAACGTATATGCAATTGCGTATGTCTATGGGCAACGGTCACTTCGCTGTATCAGCGATTTCAGGTGGCCGCTCGCTCGCTTGCCACCTTGTGAATTAAAAAAAAAATTAGTGAACGTACCGCTGCCGACTGCGACGCCGGTTGGGCCGTACATGTTGTCCAGCCAACACTTCAAAGGTTCTTTGGCAGTCGATGTCACTGAAAACAAATACCGTTATCAATTATTTATAAGAAACATTAGCAGCGACTCTTGTCACGTCGATGCGGGAGTGGTATAGTGCTGCTAGTTCTGTACGTAAATCGGTGCAACGTGTTTGCGCGCTGACCTATGGCGGGGCGGAAGACGCCGAGGGGGACGTCGCCGGCGTGCAGACGCAGCTCCTTCTCCGCCAGCGCCTTGGTGAACGTGTACGTGTTGGGCCACTCGCCCAGGATGCTGCAACAACACGCAACACACGCTACAATAACATATTAAATACACAATGTTCTGTTGTATTGTTTCTGTGTTTAGTTCAATAATCTGACATATGTATCTCTTCTCAACTTCAATGATTGCCTCGTCATTTTAGTATATTCATCTTGGATATCAAGTCTAGCCAGCTGTGATCTTGTATTTTTTGTCTTGATATCTCTTTATGTTATACACAGAATAGTTCTCATAGAGATGAAAAATGGTGTGAGTGATGAGAACACTCTTGTTCATGTGAAACCTGAAAAGACGATCCCGTATTTGAAAGGCGATTTTGTTGCATATAGTATATATTTACGTGGGCAGCATTTGGTCGATCTGCGCATCCGTCATGTTATCGAGGGCGAGCTGCAGGCGGTCGGTGTCCGCGGCGCACGGGTAGAAGCGCTCCTCCACGTGCGCCAGGTGCGAGTTGGAGTACGCCGTGGAGACGTGCATCAGCACCTGCGCATCCCGCATACATCTCACTGCAAAGTCTCACTCGCTGCATCACCAGCAATATTAAGTCCTCCTCAAAGCGACATGCAATATGTATGTAAGTGGCTCACATCGAGCGCGCGCATGTCTCGGGCGAGGCGCAGCAGATGCAGCGGCGCGCGCACGTTGGTGGCCAGCGCCGCCCGCAGCTGCTCGTCGAACTTCACCGTCGCCGCGCAGTGGAACATCACGTTCACCTGCATCCCGAGCACTCAGCATTGCGACACACGTTCACAAATATTAACTCATACAAGATCGTCATGCATCATCAAAGACAGTGGTAAATGTATCGCGGGCTATGTCGCCTGCACCAATTGAAACGAAAGTAATATGTTAAGATAGTTAATTACATACATACGTAGTGAAGCTCGTTACGCACTTGAACAAATCAAACATTCATGTCGTTGTCTTAAATAAGAAAACTAATGTTTTCAGCAACTTTATTTAAGAGATTAGATTAATTTAGACTTTGCTGCGTAAATCGTATTCAATATTTACTTTCCTACACCTAATCTTTATGCTAGGAAAAGATTTCAACGCGTTTGTAAATCGGTCAGAAGTTCTCGTGGTTGCGTAACGTAATAGCGTTCGTACGTCGCGTTTTCTACTCAAAAAATATGTGCGAGATGATGATTCTCTTATCATCAAATAAAGATATTTTATAATATAATATCGGTTTCCTAAATTATTTTCAATTTGTAAAAAGCTGTATCCTGAGAGTGCAGTAAATCTGTAGCACCTTTTCAGTAAGCAGCTGCCTGTCTGCGAGGGAGAGGCCGAGGCCAGGCGCCGCGCAGTCTGCCGGCACGCCCACCACCTTGTGCCTGAACTTGGGCAGCGCCGCCTTCAGCCGGTCGAACACCTGCAACAACCAAACAATGCATACCTACTTCACTACAAAATACCAACAGCTCACAATTTACTCCTTGCTACTTCTGTGCTATCACAATATATTATAATACATTATATATATGAATGTTTAATAACATAAGTTACCATAACATTTCGGAACAAACCTCTCTCATAGCAATATATCTTTTTGAACCAAAACTAAGATGTTGAAATAGATACATTTGTTCCTTCAAATAATGTATCGAGAGAGGATGCGATCAGTATTTACCTCGTTAGTTTCCTTTTACGGCGACGTTTATTTGCTTTCTTACATATTAGTTGTTGCTTATGTTTATTAGAACAAATAGACAAGATAAATATTAACACAGCGATGAAGATGAACTTCAAAGAAGATTTGTTATCGTTGAATAAACATTTGCAAAGGAAAATCCTTCGCTTGTTTTATGGAGGATGTTGATTTATAGCGCGGCGGTGTGGAGGAGTGCAGGTGTGCAGGTGACAAGACACGAGTGCGCATGTCGTTTACGTGTGACAATGTTACTCTGTAGTGACACAATGCGGTAATAAAATTAAACTATGTACAATTACTTATTAAAAAAAACTATTAAACATTTTCTTTTATATACGATGCATAATTTTATGCAACGCATTTTTCAATAAAATGTCAATATTACAACATTGATACTAAATTAGTTAAAAGTACATTTATTCCTCTACCTTACAATTCTACTGCTTATAATATTATACGTGGAAGTTAACAAACCTCGCATGAAATTGTCATTAAGCAGGTCGTTGCAGCATGAACATGTAAATGAACTCTGCATTTGTAACATCATCAACCTGCCCTTATCCCTATCGAGGGTCGGCACAGCATGTACTACTCCTCCATACATCTCTATCAGCCGTCATATCCGAGTCTACCCCCTTCTTACGCATATCCTCTTTCACACAGTCATTCCATACTTTTTTTGGTCTTCCTCTACCCTTGTAGCCATCCACATTCAATCTCATTACTTTTTTGCTTATATCATCATCATCCCTCCTCATAACATGTCCAAACCACGCTAATCTTTTACTCCTCAATTTCTCGATCACTGGCGCTACTTTCAAACTTCCTCTAATATACACATTTTTAACTTTATCCTTCCTTGTCACACCACACATCCATCTTAACATACGCATTTCAGCTACATGCAATCTTCTTTCATCCGAAACCTTGGTGGCCCAACATTCAGATCCGTACAATACGACAGGTCTTACGATGGACTTGTAGATCTGTCCCTTAACATTCATTGGCATTCTTGGATCACAAGTCACACCGGTGACCTGTCGCCATTTCATCCAACCTGCATTATTTATTCGGCTTTTCACATCCCGGTCAACACCGCCGTCGTATTGGACGAGTGAACCGAGGTACTTAAAATCGGAGCAGGTTGGTAGGTTTACACCATTTAAAGCAATTGGAGAAAAGCTGGTCGGACCACCAAAATCACAGAATAAATGTTCTGTTTTGGTCCTACTGATTTTAAGACCAGCTCTCTCCAATGTATCTCGCCATATTAATATATGTTTCTGCATATTTAACCTTCGTTATATATTTTTTATGAATGTATGATGTTAAATAAACATCAGAGCGATGTCGATATACCGATTTTCGCTCAGATGTTTCCACTGGTTACGATCACTTCACCTCGCGTTAGTAATCTAAGAGGTCAAGGCGCGTACCTGATTAAAGTTCATGTAACAATTTATAATAGAAGGATTGTAAGTTTGTGTGTAACATCGCACAGACTATTGAAGTAGATGTGTGAATGTTTATTTTTCTGTGGTAATAACTGTTAACACCTTTTAAAAGCAAACATAAGTAAGGCAGTAAGTAAGGATTGGGAAACCTGTGACGTCACTATCAGAGTATGTGAAGTTGTAGTGACATTGACCTCTGTGTTGTCACGCGTGTCAGTCGCGGGGGGCAATAGTGTCGCAGTGCCAGTGGACAACAGTGCCACTGCGCCGCTGCTTATTACATTAAAGTGGATTAGTTTGACCTCTAGCTTGTTTGCCACATCTAACTGAAGTCAAAGGTTTGGAGAACCTCACTCAATATATTGTATTGTCAAGTCAAGTACTTTATAAATATGAGAATTTATTATAATTTGTACACTTCTAAGGATCCTACATTACATATTCCATGTGCAAAATCATGAAGCAGACCAGACAATGTAAACAATGCATTTACTTACTTATCTCCGGTAGAGTTTACTAATAATTCAACTAGTTCAACACAAATAAATAATTAAGATTATTTTGCTCGAGCTCTGCGATGTTTTTATCCGTTTAAATAATACGTTTGGAACGCGGCAATTTGTTCACAACTCAACAAGATGAGCGAAGCAAGTGAAAGTGGTTCTTAATGAATTCTGTCGTGACCCCGGACTGTTTAATTAGTGTGAACCAGTTAGTATTTGTGTTGCATCACAAGAGTCGTCGCTGTTAAAACATCTAACTGGAACGGAAAAATACGGATATAGATATACAATGTACTTCCTGGCCGAGACAAGGATATTAATAACAAAGGATGACGAGCAGTGTATGGGGACCATTGGCGGGCGATACTTACGGGATCTTCGAAAATGTCCTCGAGGCGGGAGTAGATGTCCTGGCCGCGCTTGCGGCGCACCAGCAGATAGAGGTTGTCGACACCGGGGCAGCAGCGCAGCAGCTTCTCCACCAGGATCTTGCCCAGGAAGCCTACACAACAAAAAGACACTAGAATAGATGGGAAAGCATTACTAGGGTTCTTTGGTTGTTTAATGTGTTACTATTGTCACCACTATTGTACCAGCACCGGTATATTTCGTGATATATTTCATCCACTATCCATAAGTCATAGGTCCATAATCCCGCGACGCATAGTTTAGTTAGCTAATAATGTCAATTATGTTATAAAGCTGACATCATCACCATATCGATGTCATTTAAATGTTAAAACACGTGCATAATGATTGCGTGATATTTGTGGCGGTGCGGTGAGCGGGGCGAGGCGGGGGGAAAAGGAAAGCTTTCATTTGGCGCGCGAGTGCACAGTTACGTCACCGCGCGGCCACTGGGCCAAGGTCGCGACGCGGACGCACTGCCTCACTTGCTATGCTTTATGTCTGTATGCCCCCCTATGCCCCTATGCTCTACACTTTTTAAATTAATAAAAAATATCACTATCTATGATAAGAAGAAAAATTACAAGCCCGTCCTTGGATACAAATTATGAATAAATTCGTGCGCAGAGCGACCTTAGCCCTAGCCCCGAGGCGCGACCGAGTCTGCCTATTAGCTGTATTTGGGTAAACATGGAAGACCTTCAACAAGTTTTGGCATTACATTGTTATATTCAATAAGAGATTGTATAACCGCCTTATATTTTACTGATCGGAAAAGACTAAACAGTGACAAAATGACGCCTTGACTTAGAACTATTATCTAGTTGAGTGAACTTTTATTATTATAGTAACTACTTCACTGTTTCTTATCTATGGTTACTTTATTTACATTGTGGATTATAAACACGAGTAAGTACTCGCTGCCCTTACAGAATAAAGCTTCAGTTATATAACAAGAAACACTTACCAGTGGCTCCTGTGATAAGTACATTCTTGCCGTGGTAGAACTGCTGTATGTCTGACAAGGCGGGGGCGGGGGCGTGCTCGCCGACCCTCTCCTGCTCCGTACAGTCGGCGCAGTATTTATCAACAATGTTAATGTTATTGTCAACACCGTCCACCTCTACAGGCTCTCCTGTCTGCGTGTGCGTCTGGTTGACTTTATTGTTAATGTTGTTCATCTCTCTCACGTCTGCGCACGTCTGCATTGTTTTAGTGTTGGCCATTCTGTCGACAGATACTTTCTAACATGACGTCATTATCTGCGGACAAAGATAACATTGTATTAGAGTACGGATTAAGTTTAAATGTCAGAAAATACAGACACCAAGGTCAAAGTTAAAATAGTTAACGAATGGATTGTGGATCATTGATACAGTCTTGTCGTGTTTTCGTCTGCAGAGGTAGAAGTATGAGCACATACGGTTTGATCGCGTAACAACATGAGCTGGGGACGGAGCTACAATCATTGTGTTTCCATATTCCAGCTCGACGTTGTTACTTTTGGTGTATAAATTACACCATCGCTTTAACTTTTTTCTTTTTAAAACGTTTCTAAAGTACGTTTTATATCAATCAATACATAAGTGAAAGATTACGCTGAAAATAATAATTCATGTCAATTTTCCTTTTTCAAATGACCTACTTATAGTTTGTTGACCTCCAATCTCAAACTCTTATAAGTCCGTTATTACGAGTACTTGCTGTATATAAAACGTATTGTCTAAAACATTTAGAGTCAATTATTGACTTGTACAGTTATTTATTTGTTGTTACGCTATGATCAAGTGTTTATTTAATTTAGTTAAATAAGGGAAATAACGGACGGAGTTTAGCGCGAGATAAACATCGCGAAGAAATTTACAGACACTTTTAATATTTACTGATATTGATTATTACATAAGCATCATTTGTGTTGGACATAGAACAAGAATAAAATATCCTTCAAGAAAATACTACGTCACGTTAAAAAAACTTGAATTATTTTTAAGTGGATGCGAGTAGCGGCAGTCGTGGCCGAGCGGTTAAGGCGTCTGACTAGAAATCAGATTCCCTCTGGGAGCGTAGGTTCGAATCCTACCGACTGCGGACTTTTTGCTGTTTTACAAATTAAACTAAATACATAGTTAAATTAGTAATTTGGCTTTAGTTTGTCAGGGGCGTGGATTGCGTTTAATCCATGAGGTACAATGTCGATAGCAGGTTGGGAAGGCCGTGACTGGTAGTTTTATTATTGCAGCAACACTCGTGTAGAAGTCTGCACGCGGTGTGACAGTGCGCTGCTCAGGAAGATGTTGGACAATAAACATAACAAGGTGTTACATGTCCGCTGACGTCACACGAGCACGTCGCAGGTCGCACGTAACGCGGCGCGACGCAACTAGGCTAACTGCCCTCACATTACGTACAAAACACGACACCAGCGAGGAATATCACATTATCATCTATTTATCGCCGTTACACTACTCTGATGCTTTTACTATAGTAGCGTTTATAACTGTAAACTCATGCGTCTCCTGTGATGACTCAACTTTTGGACAAGTTTTTTTTTTACGGACATTACTCTGAAGAACTGAGACATTTTAACACTAGTTATAGGTCTCGACATATTATGTACATACCCTCTTTGCACATTTTAGCTACCCGGTACTATACTAATACTTAAACTACATGAAGTCGGTTGTTCTCAAAGGAAATGCGGTGAACTGAGGTTTAGAGACGTATGTACTGTGCGCCAAATGAATCGTACATCGTTG
The DNA here is from genome assembly GCF_000836235.2 of Papilio xuthus. Classification (NCBI taxonomy): domain Eukaryota; kingdom Metazoa; phylum Arthropoda; class Insecta; order Lepidoptera; family Papilionidae; genus Papilio; species Papilio xuthus. The sequence continues at coordinate 6,571,784 of NW_013532703.1, read as the reverse complement.
CTTTTGTAACTATCCCACAATGCGTACGTTCAATATGACAAACGTGCCTGAGTGTATCGCATTTGAGCACGTTTTGCAGATAGCTGCCGCGGCAACGGCGAAGCGAAGGAAGGTAGGCGGACATCATCATACCTTATCACAATCAAATATAATCACAATCCAATATAAACAAGCGTCCATAAATGCACTTGTGTGCGTCAGTGTAAGTGCGACTGTAATGCTCGCTACATATCTCCAGTTATAACAGCAGAGTGTGTATAAGTTACGCATGTGTTTGGCATCATTATATACAGTTGTCCTAGCAGAGGTTTATTGATAGACTAGCTTTTTGTGAAGTTAAAGGAACAGTATTAAGTTAACTATAACCATGCCTATGTCTTCTGTGTTCTACATGTATACAAAATTTCATCAAGATCTGTTTAGCCGTTCTGGAGATCGTAGTAACAAACATCTAAACTTTCGCATTTATAATATGTTTAAAAATATATATTTTTGCGTCATTTCTTTGCTAAAAGATATTCTTGTAGCAAATTAATAGTACGTACTACTACAACACTACACTTAATAGTAAAAGTTTAATAATGTTATTTATAGAAATGTAATAAAATGCCATTATAATGGTGTAAAAAGACGACATTGAATTACTCCTGATTTTGATATGAGCTTAATATTTTATTTGCGCGATGTGAACTGTCAACTACAATCATTATTTTATTTGCAACCAGCCAATAGCAGAGAACAGCTTACATCGATATTTAGCTGAGTATTGGTCTACACTGAGGGTGTTGGTGCCTACCCTAACTTAGGGGTGGTCTATTGAGGGCAACAATTAATGACACTGCACTAATGCCACTAACAGGTAGATGATGTATGTATCTTTGTAATTTAAATGTGGAAAGAAGTAGAGCAAGAAATAAGAGAAACACAAACAAACAAACACAAGACGAATCAGTTACTAGGTTCGCCGGAAAGTATAATATCTATGTTTGTGATTTTTATACTTTTGTTTAGTAGTATACAATGAAATATACATGTAATATAATAATTATTATTAAAGACTCACCCGGTCACAGTTAGAAGCAGTAAGTGATGCGAGGAGTTTGTCGCTTTGAGCACATTACGACACTAAACGCGATTGACGCGCGAACCTTCTTATATCAAGTCCGTTAAGTTTACTTAACGAAAAATAACCGTTTATTTTACTTTGTACCATAAATAAATAAGTTAAAACTAGTGAACAGAGGAATAAGACAATTCATTTATTTATTTATTTACTTATATTTGTTTGTTTTCTTTAAAACTAGCAGTTGCCCGCGACTTCCTCTAAATTAAAGAAAAAATTATTAAAAAAAATTGTACGTTGGTATGCCCACAACTTCATTCGCGTGAAATCCTGCCTTCGTGTAGAACTTTAATTAAACCATCCATCCATCCAAATATTCGCATTCAGAATATTCTTAGTTGTTTGACAAAATAACAATTCTGGTTGGAAAAAAGTAAAAGTTTGTATTTGATGGAGCGCGCGGTAAACATCATACACACAAATGTGTGTTCCACGCATTCACCTCTCTACATCGCGGCGCACCGCTTCAATTCCTTTTTTTTTTCGTTGGGAAATGTGTTAAGCATACCGCCCGCCCTTCGGGGTGGCGGGCGGTTATGTGAAGCTCCTCCGGCGTCAATAGGGGCGCCGGGTATACTCACCAAAACCCAACGGTGTTCCTCCTTCCCGCTTGGGACGGGGCTGTGGGAACGCAAAAGCACACCACCACAGCCCCGTCTGCGGATTGCCCGCCACATTACATGCGGCGGGCCCTCCTTCGGCGACGACGCCTTCAAGAGAAGGCGCCGTTGACCTTCGCCGAGGACTCCCCGGAACACGTGGGGAGTCCTACCGCTTCAATTCCTAACCTAACCTAACCTAACCTAACCTTTATGTGAAATATAAATTTATTTGCACTCTAAATGATAATAATTGTGACATTAAGTGAAATCATTACAATACATTGTAATAATTTATTAATTAATAATTATAAATTATATAATATTATAAAATTAGTTGAAAAGTTACACAATTGTATAATATTATTTGAACAATTCCAAGTAAGTACTTGCGTAGAGATTGACAGACACACAAATGAGGAAAAATTTAAGAATAGTTTTTTTCTTTTTGTTATAAACGACACTATTGTCAATTTAAATATAGAAACAGTAATTTTATTTATCCATATTGATATAATAATGAAAGTACTTAACATCAGAGCCAGCTCATTACAATTTTGGGAAATTTTCTAGAACCACCTGTCTCGGTACATCGATCTTAAAATTCGTTGTAATTCATTGAAAAAAATCAAAATTTTAAAAAGGTTATTTGGCAAAAGTAGTAATATTATTAAAACGAATTTGGCTGTATACGAGATGTGTAGTTTGAAGGACGCACAATATTTCTGTAAAGGGCGCGGCGCGACGCGGCATAGTGGAAGCAGGCTAGCTTTTTGTAGTTAAAACTTTATACAAACTTTAATTCTCCACACGGCACAACAGAACTATTTGTAAACGCCTACTCTGTCCTAAGCACAACTCGGCAGAGTTCTGGGGCAGAACTCTTTATTGTTCTCCAATTTGCAGAATATGCTGATTGAGGGGTTCAATTAAAATTATTTTGATTTAATGAATTTCCTTCATGTGAAACTTATATGTTTGTCTATTAAAAATGATAAGGATCTGACGAGTACGTGTCATAGTGAGGCGGGCGGTATCCTCGGCCATCTTAAGTAAATAAAATGTTGTTCGTGTAAATATTGTATAGTTGCATACAAACAGACCTACGTTAAATAAATAGCGCGGTAAAAATAAAACATCGCTAATATTATATGTTATTAGCCATCTGTCGACTATATCCTTAATTAGTTTTAATTTATGTGTATATATATGTACATATGTATATGCTATGTTCTAATTTAGTTCTAGTTTTGTCTATACATAAATAGATAGAGCTACTGAATAAACAATTTGTGAAATAAATGCATTTGTTTGGTTATTTATCACGAGATAGCTAAACATAGCGATAGTGAATAAATATCAGCAAAGATGAAATCGTCGAGTCACAGTACGCCATACTGATGAAGCAGTCGCCCGATAGTTGCGAGATTATTTATTTTGATGACAATCGTGGACACCTAATGCGAAAATACCTTAATTTAAACTAAATATGTCAACACGTGTTCTTGTCCATTTTATACAGGGCTACTGTTGAGTAGGCTCAAAAGTAAATGAAGGAAAGTTTACCTAATGTGTACTCTAAACTACGTATTGTATTTGAATCTCCTTGTTTCCAGATTGGTTCCAGAGAGAATTGGTAACGATTAAGATTCGAGGCCCGCGGGCTACAGTAAGCTATGGAGCCGCTTCGTAGCCCGTAGCACTGTTCTGTCTACGCCAGACGCCTGCCGCCCGGTGAACACGTTGCTTGTTGCTCGGCCACTGCTCAAATACATCCCTCCATACCAGTCACATAACATCAAACAAGACACTAATACTTTTTTATAAGAGAAGGGAGCAAAAAAGCGGCGGCAACACCGACGTGATCAACGACACCCATGGACATATGCAACACCAGAGTAATTGCAGATGTGTTGCAGGCCTTTAAGGAAATGGTATGATCGCTTCTCGAAGGTCCTTAAGTCGTATTGGTTTGGAAATACCGCCGAAGACAGACTGTTCCACAACGCGGCTGTGCGAGGCAAGAAATTGCGCGAGAATCGCACCGTTGTGTAATGCCAGCCATCCGCACTATACTTCTCCATTCTTATGACATTATTTTATTAATTGATGAATAAAAACTTTTATAACATTTTATATCCGTGGTTTACACTGCACAAACCAGTCCCAAGATTAGGCATCGAAGACTCTAGGAATGTGGAGGTAGCGTGGAAAGTTATAGAAGTTGTTGGAGCATTGCTGGTGGCAGGGGAGCCTCGGCAGTGTGGGCCGCATTGCGCAAGCGCCGCGCCGTCGGAACATGGAGTGAAAACGTCCGCAGTCCGCAATTCGCCATCCGCAAGGCACTCGCTGTGAACTTGAACCCGATTCGCGGCTCGTATTTGACGCCGGCTTAAATAACCGCCGCGCGGCCGCAATGTCTTATGTAATTCAAAGTTTTTAATTAACGCGCGCCCGAACCACGTTCTGTTAGAGAACTAATTACTTATTTAATACAATATATACCATTTTTAAAAATGATATGAATAATCGACGGTTTTTCATAACATAACATTTAGTTCCTCTAATGTTGCAGATGTCCATGGGTGTCGTTGATCACCTCGGTGTCCCTGCCGCTCGTTTGCCCCCCTTCTCTTATAAAAAAAAAAAAAACAATAATCGACGGTGCAGTATTGAAATGCAAACTCTACTGACCTCGAATAAGCACAACGTGATGAGTGGTGACATTAGCAATATAAATGATTACAAATAGCGTGCAGGAACAAGAGTGAGTGCCGGTGTGGCGATGTGGCGATGTGGCGATGTGGCGGTGTGTATTGCGCAAGGCGGAACAGACAGAAATGTTGACAAAACACAGCGCGGAACTCGCAAATCAGACACATTTTATTATTGACCTTAATTTTAAATCATTTTAGTATTGAATAACACAGTGTCTCGTAACCGGTGCAAGGGACAACGTTTCAATTATAGGATGCGACTGTTATTGTAATGACACTTTGAATTCCACATTGTATTCTGCGTTGGTTTTCCAAGCTATGACGTTTTCCGAGGAAATAATAAATAGCAATAACATACTGGCCGTTTATTTATTTAACATATATCTTGATTCTGTCCCCTGATGCTAGACCTCCTTATATTAGCTACGAAAGGCCGTTCCCTTACATATTATGTATTAAAATATAGGAAGAAAAGCTATAGCCAATACAGTACTTTGGCCGACTACAGCTGATTTTTTGTAAACAAAAAAATAATATCTGGGTCAGAGTCAAGTTCGGCTGAAAATGCTGAAAATGCCGTCTGCAAAATAAACAGGTCAAACGAAGCTAAGACTAACCTTCACACTCTGAGACATAATAACGAGGGCCCTTTATTACAAATGAAGATTGCTCAATTACTTAAATACCACTTAAGTAAACATTTAATTCTAAATCCTTGATTGATTTTAATTTATATATTTAGTATATGCAGTTTTAAAAAAGCAAAAACTCTAAAAGATGAGACTCTTAGAGATGAAATAGCGCGATCTATAATGTATAATAATATCAAATTTGAACTTATTGAAATCGTTCATCTCTCTCATCTACTGAATGTGTTTTCTGTGTCGATGTACAATTAATTACAAGGTATATTGATTCCAATAATAAGAATGTTAATCTTATCATTATGTTATTGTAAACAGGTTGCAATGTGCTATTGCACTAATCTGTACACAAGAAGACATAACGTTTACGTATACGAAGTGGGTTGCGTCGCGGCTCGCGGCTCGCGGCTTGCGGCTTGCGGCTTGCGGCTCTCGTATCATGAATTTCGCAAACGACGGCCGACCTCGCCTTCGCTTATTCAAAACATCAAAATTAAGCAATCGGCAATTTCTAACGATCGAACACCCATCGCGGTGCAGTTCGATGCGGTGCGGTGTGGTGCGGTGTGGTGGTCGCGGTAAACAACTGAAGACCGCCGCATTGCTATCACTATACTACTTCCTAGTGGCTAGTGGCGGTGTCGACTTTCACAAGTTTCGTTTGTAAAACCCACAAAAAACCTTTCGAAATACTGCATAAATTACGTGGCCCAAAAACAATGATATAATATTTAATTAGCATTATACAATCACTCACCTAATTTTTGTTTATGCCAAGAATTTAATAAAAATCTCACTGCACTAATTCATAAATAACACTGGCACTCGCGATTGTACTACAAAAGAAAAACGATGTCCGTGTAAAGGAACGTCACTGAACTGTCAAAAGGAAAGCGCGCCAACCGTTTCGGCCATGGCTGGCGACGGCGACTGACTATCGCGAGCCGCCAAAATATGAGGCCAAAATGATCGTTGCACAACACTTTATTACAGAGTATTACATAAAAATCGCCGGTGGGCACTCGGCGGTATATTATGCAAAGAATGGTCGAATTTCTCGGTGCTTTTTAGGTTATCGGATGGGTCCTTTTCGATTCGACCGTAGCCGCTTATAGAAAGTGTCCATGCACCTGCGCCGGCTTGTGGTTCACAATTGAAGTCGCATCATCATGCTCGGCACCGAGCTCGCGCGGACCCCCACCTTGAAAGAAATGGTAAGCGGCCGCGGCCGGTGGCGGGAAACAGCCAGCAGCGGCCAGCGGGTAGGTCAGCCAAGTCGGTGGCGAAACAATCAATGGACTTGATAGTCAAGCGTGTTGCGACGCTGGTTTTTTTTACCTTTTTAATTTGTACAAAAAGATAATTGGAAGACAACATTATAATAAAAATTGACTTAAGATTTACATCAAGTTTTCAAGTTTAAAGCAAAAAACTTAGTTGTGAAGTGACCTAGTTATTCAACGTAACTAGGTTAACCGCCTTCATGTAAACTCTTTTCATCTGTTGTTTTGGATAGTAAAAGTATTTGACTTTAATAACAATACATCCTGATGATAGTCAGCATTACATATATGATAAGAATGTAACAACAGTGACGGCGGGTGCTCATTCAAATAGTAAAAACAACATTACAAACTGTTTAATATTTTAATAAAAAAACAATAGGAAATGCAAGCTGCGGATGAATAGTTAAATAATATTCTTACTCTGTGTTTTTTTGTTATTATATTTTTACCTAGTTTGAAATAGTCAGCATTATGTTACGACCATCGTCCGCGCTTTCCACCAATAACTTGTAACTCCTTATTTATGCTCTAACTATTTGAATAAAATACACATTTTTAGTTAAATTATACGACAAATGATTAGAATAGTTGTATTATTTTTCATGTATTCATTAATTTATCATATTCTTAATATAGTGGAGTACATTTCATATATAAAATAGAAAAATATACAAAATATATTATATTATAATTATTAGCTGTCGACAGCGACTTCATCCGCGCGCTTTTAAAAGAACTTGGTAGCCAATGTGTTCTTACAGACTATGTTCTGGGCCAAATCTATGTCCTATATCAATGCGAGATCCACGCAGCCGTTCTAAAGATTCTATCAAACATCCATCGATTAATATGATTATCAAATCTATAAGTTAAAAAAATTTGAGGACGCTCAAACCTTTTGCAATTTATCCATCTACATACGAGTATGTACACATGTATATTCCTACAGGATTGATCTCTTCCTCACTTATAAAAACATATATAATACAACCATTATGTTTTTTGATGAAATTAGAAACAAGATAGCAGTTTGGTTGCGCCATAACAGTTAATTATAGCGAGCCAGTACTTACTTTATAACGCTCAATATTTCGCAATGCGACCGCATCTAAATGTTGCCGACATTTGGGTCAGTGCTCAGTGCTACAGGCTCAGCTCAGCGTGAGCATTACAACAAACGCACTGGATTTACTTATAATTATCTTCCTAATAAAGGTATACGTTAACTGGAAACAGATTTAAAAACGATTTTCATCATCAAACAGATAATTTAGGGGCTTGCTTATTGCTCTCTGCGTGTTGTACAACTAATTAAATGTAATGCGGCTACGGCGCAACGGCCTTGCGACAAGACTCATTTTACCGGACACAAAGTTTATTGCCAATATCGTTGCATGCGTGCTGCGTGCGTGGGTGCAATTGGATGCAATGGTGCGCAGCGGTGCGGTCATTTATGTACTTATGCCCTGCACGCACATCACACAGAGTGGACTTTCTTCGAGGTACGAGGCGAGGGACGTCGCATCTTTTTATATTAATGTTTTCAAATTTAAGAACTGAAATAACTTAACTTAATAATTCATTATTAATAAATTCATGTCCAGGAAACTTCGGAATCAATAAATATTAAATTCGTTGCTGCTCCCAATGGAATCTTTGCCTACCCCTCTAGTTTAGGGTTTGTTGTTATTAATTCGTTTGTATCTAAAACTATAATTCAAAAATGTTTACGTTTTTATCTTTAATAGCGTTCTTCTGCAATTTCTAAACGAAACTGTCAAAGCTTAATATCTGTCGTGGTGACGGACAATATATATATGAAGTTTTTGTTCTTGGTTACAAAACTAATATCTGCCCTAACGCTATTGGTGAAGTTAATTCTATTTGACAGTGTGAATAATTTTTAACCAATTATGATGCAAGTTGTATTCGAATAAAAATATATGAAAAGTAAGGAACATATCGATTATTTAGAATTGTGTTTATTGTCGTAAAAAGTAGAAAAACAAATATAAAATTATTCCAGGTTAAGTGAAGGTTAAAATATTTTGGAATATACAAGTTCTTATTAACAACAAATCTTCCAACCGTGTTTAAGTGATATTAAATCTTTATTAACGTTGTTGAATTGTGTTGAGAAATGCTACCACGACCTTATTACACTGAACAAGACATACGAAGGCGACAAATTGATACTTTAAAAATTTTCAACGCTAACGTAACTGAAATAAAGGAAAATGCCGAGTACAGGGTGGAATTTTTTGCCGAAGGGAGAAATATGAGCTTAAATATTGTTTTGAGTCCGGAGTTTCCGAACGAAAAGCCCGCAATATTCGTAAACCCGGTGTTTTCTCATCCCTGGATAGCTGAAAATACAAATCAAGTAGTTGGTGCACCTGGATTGGTTAATTTCACGCTGCACTCAGACTTGGGTAAGTAACATTAAATTAACAATATGATTATTACAATTATTTACTTACAAATCTAAATGTGTATTAATCAATTAACTATATCTGTTTTACGGTAAAAGAAAATGTCTGCAAGTTGTTTATCAAAGTCCAAAAATGCACTATACAAATTAATGAGTTTCATTCCTTTATTACTTTCACATTTATAATATTGCTAGGTCATGGCTATTTGCCATTATTATAAGTTATATATTTGTTTACTATTTTAAATTTGTACGACATGCCAGGGCGTGTTGTCCAGGCCATCACAAGGGAGTTCCAGCGAGCGGTGCCGGCTGTGTCGGGCCAGGAAGACAAGTCCACTGACACCAGTCCGCAGTCGCAGCTCAGCTCTCAGTCCATGGTGTTCCCTGAACTCTCTGACCTCAGCATTGATGAATTGCAAGAGATATTGGAAAACCCTGATTTACAGGTACGCTTAATTTTTTTATAATTTAAATTGTTTTTAGATTATTATATAATCTATTAAATTACTTGCATATTGTAAATGTATCAATGCAACTTTAAGCATTTTCCATTGTAATTGCAGGACAAATTGCTTGAAACAAATCCACAGCTGGTGGAGTTAGATTTAGAGACAGAAGAGGTGATGAACAGCATAGAGCAGATAGCACAGGAGAACATGGCCAAGCAGCAGGTGCTGGACGAGCTTAAGTCGGAGGTGATCGAGCGCATCTCCAACATCGTGCAGATGAAGATGCACTATGAGGAGCTCAACAGGAAGCACCAGAAGCTGGCGGAGATGTATGATCCGCATCGCATCCGCGACTGCCTCAAGGAGGCCGCATTGAAGGCGGATGAGGAGTCTGAGGTTATAGCTGAACAATTCCTGTTAGGTGAGACTTGTCTTTATATTTATTGCTTTATATACATAGATTGTTTCAGTAAGTGAATGTTTCAGTGAGCAATGATGAATTACAGGCAACATTCCAGTAGAGACATTTGTGACGAGGTTTGCGGAGAAGCGTGCTCTGGGACAGGCGAGACGCGCGCGCGAGGAGCGCCTGGCGCACCAGCTGGCGCAGCTGCACAAGGCCACCTCATAGACATTCCTCGCTTTATCTTATATACTAACTTATTATAATGTTGTAAAATGTATTGTTGTTGTAATTGATAAACTATGATGGTTAAACTTTCTCCCCGCTTTCATTTGTAGTCAGGAATAAATGTAAAGGTTTCCTCGTCACCTCAGGTTAGATGTACCACCACCACAGGTGAGTGTTGAGATTCATTGATATGTTCAGAGCTATGACACTACAGAAAATAATTAAACATTATCTTTATTATATTGTTTAAGTGTCAATATTATTGGCGGATTTTAATTTCAAGTATTTAGTATAATATAGTACATGTATGACAAACATGTATGTCACTTTAACAGCGCAGCGACATTGATACTTTAGAGTAGCATTTTCTAGTACAGTAGTAGTAGTAGTCATTTGAATTACATTTATAGTCTTCCGCTAGTTTGTTAGAGAAATAAGGTGTCTGGTATATTTGATACATTTGTAGTTAAGTTTGTCTGTGCATTTGTATAGTATCAAGTATAATATCAACTGTACACTTTTATACTCATTAAAATTATTCCTAATTAACAACTAACTTGAGTTTCATTACTTTATTACTTTCTCATTTATAATATTACTAAGGATTGAGGATATGTAAACACGTACTTTTGAGACCGAGTCGCTTCATCTTGACCATGTCAACGCCTGTGCAAAGTGAATTGGCAATTCTATAGCAAAGGTAAATGTTGTTTGTGAGGAAATAAGGGCGGTCCACATCAAGTGCTGCGCTAAAGGATGGTCAATTCCCTGTTCCTATTATCTATCTATCTACATGTGTATCAAAGATAGACTAAAGCTGAGATTGAAAGTAGATTGAGATAATTTCTGAGCTTAAAATGAGATCAGATAGAGTGGGGTACAAATAAAAGGTTAACACGTTTGGTTACCAGGTTGCAGACAGGCCACGTGTCCTAGCCCACTTGCACTTTATTATGAATAAACATATATAAATAAATATATTACTGTTTATTGATATTATTGAGAAATGTATGGTATCGCGTACAAACAAGCTGTCGTTGCGTAAGACGGGAACTCACCGTCAGAATTATTACATAAACACACAAGACCGGTAACGAAGTCTTTTTTTGGAGATCTAACAAAATATTACATCATGGGTCGTGGGAATCGAAAATAATTTAAAAGTTTGTTACTATTGCCAAATTGTTAAATCTAAAAAACAAGTCCAAGTTCCGTTAGGGATAATCGCCAATTCGTATCCCTCTCATTACTGCACTGGTGTGATGGGATCCTTACGTTTCTAAAGTTTTAGTAGAAAAATAGCACTGGTCAGAAGAATGCTATTAAAACAACAGGTGATGATTGGCAGTAGCAGTGAGTACGCCCCAGCCGCACAGCAGGGAGATCACATTTGTGCGGTCATGAGGCGGAACAACAATAATGAAATGCAATCGATCGTTTGCCGACGGACCGCGACGTTATTTATACCGACGCGTGATTCGTTTTTACAACTTGATCAATACAACCGCATATTTCCCGTAGTATACAAAAAATAATAGTTATTTCGACGACGCTGTCAATTCCTATGTTTTACGAGTGTTTCACTTATAACTCACGAGAGAAGAAATAACGGATTATTACTTGTAGATGTCCAGCCACAGTGCGGTGCGCCACTCGCCATGGTACGACTTTTTTCTATTCTTCAATTCTTAGTATTAGCATGCTCATCGTCTACATTTAATTGAAATAATTGCGACATTTCTAATATCAATGCAAGGGCAAACAAACGGCGGGACGAGAGATTAGTTCATATCGCTGCGGTGTGATAGATAGTCGCAAAGTTTATTAATATATTTCCCGCATGACGAAATATTCGTACTATTTAGCAAAGCCGCGAAGTCAGTCTGGCTCACTGGTGGCGGTGTCAGACACGACCGGACCGGACCAGACGGCCGCCCGCCGCACCTCCGCGCCGCTCCTTACAACACCACCTTTCTACTTATTCAACTTACAATATTAATGTCATGATCAAAGTAATTAAAAAATCTGCTTATCGTGTTTTTCTTTGATTTTAATGAGTGTTAATTATTAATATACGTTTACGTTTCAAAACGATTTGAGTGGCCTTCAGAAATGGCGGGAAGACGACACGAATACGTGATTTTATTGCTTCTTGTTTGCTTATCGAATACAATAGACGGTGTCAAATTGAAGCAAGTTCTCATTCTGAGCAGACACAACATCAGAACCCCGCTCACAGCGAGGCTCGAGAACACGACTCCTTACAAATGGCCCCAGTGGAAAAATGAAGTCGGCCATTTGACAGAAAAAGGTGCCCTACTAGAGAGTTACATGGCGGAATATTTTGCCGAATGGCTGAAAGAGACGGGTCTGCTCCAACCTGGATGTCCGGCAGATGATGAGGTGTTTGTTTACGCGAACACGAAGCAACGCACGCGAGAGTCGGCGCGCGCCTTCGTTCGCGGCGCGTTCGGAAATTGCAGCATCAGCGCGTACAGCATCCCCTCCGAAGACATGGACCCCGTGTTCAATCCCATCCTGCGCGACACTTCCGAGACCACCAAACAGAAAATTACCTCCGAAATGACACAAAAATTAAAAGAATTGAGGCTCGACGCCGCTTACAAGCAGTTAAACGATATAATCGATTTGAAAAGTTCTGATATTTGTAGGAGCGATTACTTCTGTGATTTCCTTCAAGGTAAAAATGAGATCGTGTATGTCATCGGAAGGGAACCTAATATTGTGGGGCCGTTAGCGACGAGCAACAACGTAATGGATTCATTTATTATGAGTTATTACGAAGGCATGGCCGAGGAGGATGTGGCGTGGGGCAAGATCGTGAAACCCGAGCAGTGGGCGCTGTTGTCCAAGATAATAAGAGAAAATCAAAACGTTCGCTTCAACAGCACCGCGCTCGCCAAAGATGTGGCGAAGCCTTTATTACAGTATATTAAATCAGTGTTTGAACATGACCCACCAAGAAAAGTGACGGTGCTGTTTGGACACGACTCTAACTTGAACTCGGTGATGTCGGCGCTAGGCTTCAAGTACTACGAGCTGCCTCATCAGTATGAAGCCACGCCGCCTGGAGGGAAAATTGTTTTCCAGAAGTGGCGCGACGGGGACACGAATCGAGATTTACTGAAACTAGATTATGTTTATCAATCGACAGATCATATTCGGAATGCATCTCGCTTGTCGCTGGGCAGTCCGCCGCTGTGGGCGCGCCTGGAGCTGACAGACTGTAGCGCGGATAGCGACGGATTTTGTCCTTGGAATCAGTTTCAAAAAGTTTTGGATTCTTCCATATAACATTTACCTAAAATTTGAATTTTATTTACCTACTTCAATTCATAAATATGCGCTGAAAAGAAAATTCCACTAAGCAAATTGTGATGTCTTTTATACTGTAAGCTAATCTTAAAATAAGTTGATCCATCTTCCTCTACATTTTTAGATGATTTTAAAGATATTAAGGTCCTCTACGGCGAATGCCGAATTCTTGTAAGGCAGTTTTAGCGGTCACGTGGCGTCTCGCACTGCGGACGAAGGGGCTCAACTCTGCGACTCAAGGAGTGCTTACAACATCGAACTTGATATTGAAACGTTCTTTTTGTTTACGATAACGTTTCGTTTCACACCAACTTAATTGATGAAAAAATATTGTGACAGATCTACTAAGGTACGCGTCCATTGTCCCGTGCTGAAACACCGCATCAAGGCAAAGCAAATATTAATCCGTGTGTCCGGTGCTTCCGACGTGGGCTAATGGACCTTTATCATAGGTTTTATATTATTTTGACACATCGCAAATCATAGAACTGTTTGTATTTATAAGACAAGCCGTGCCTATGAAAATAATTATTTTTTTGAATAAATAGTTCATTTATTGAATATTTAATGGTAAATTATCATTATGAATAATTACAATATAAAATTCTACAAAATCAATGTTTTTTTTTTCAATATTAACTTAAGCGGTCTAATAAGTGTCAGTGTGTGTCTACCTTTATCCTTTATTTTGCCGCTTTGTCTTTTTATGACAGATGGCTGATTAGCTGTGTTTTGTCTGAAGTTTGAAGAATGAGAAATGAAAATGCTTGTGAAATGTCAAGTGTCAATGTCGTGGAGCTATGTAAACAAAAATCCGTTTCTGCGTTTATTGTTTTTGGCACCGGCTTGCAATTGCATGCTTATAAGAATTTAACCAACCAATCATTCAAAAAACGTAAGTATTAATTATATAAAAGAAAGCCGAAAGTCATCGTGCAAATGTTTTAGTTTAATATTGAAACTGATATTCAAATCCTCAAATCATTCGTCCTTACATAAATGGAAAATGGTAAGTAAATAGTGCTAGTTGCGCAAAAACTTTGAACACACTTTAACATTAAACAAGTCCTAATTTAGTTCTTACACAATGATGTTACGTAGGAATATTATTTTAATACGTGCAGTGGCGCTAAAGCTATTCGTTTGCAGTTTACGAGAGATTGTAACTGGCGCGTTGTGAATGTGCCAGACTCCGATTGTCATTTTAAAATGTTTACAAAATTAATATTTGTTGTTTGTGTTTTATGTTTGAATTCAGTGGAGAGTTCATATTCATTGAGACAAGTTGTTATTTTAAGCAGACATAATGTGCGAACGCCGTTATCTAAAAATTTAAACGAGTTAAGTCCCAAGCCATGGCCGAGCTGGAATGTAAAAAGTGGATACCTGACCGCCAAAGGTGCCTTGTTAGAGGGCCGCATGGGCCAGTACTTTGCAGCCTGGTTACAAAAGGAGGGGTTGCTGGATGGCACATGTCCAACAGAAGATAAATTCTATGCATATGCTAATGCAAAACAGAGAACAAAAGCTTCCGCAAAGTCATTTGTAGAGAAAGCATTTCCTAATTGCAGTGTCAAAGTACATTTTAAAGGTGAGTCAGATCCGGTGTTCAATCCTGTGATTCACAACACCACTGTACATTTCAGGACTGTTGCCCGTAAGGAAATGGAGGCCAGACTCAAACATTTAACATTGAACAATTCATTAATTTTTATAGAAAATATTTTAGACTACAGAGATTCTGTGCAATGCAAAGTAAAAAAGGAATGTGACTTATGTGCAGATGAAAATAGTATTGCATTAAATATAGGGTACAAACCAAATATTTTGGGGCCTCTCAAAGTGGCCAAGTCGGCCATTGACTCTTTTGTAATGTCATATTACGAAGGTTTTCCTATGCAAGATGTGGCCTGGGATTTGATAAGTGACGACACGCAGTGGCAGCTGATAATGGCGATAAGCAAGGGTTATCACGATGTTATTTTTAACACGACACTTGTTGCAAAAGACATTGCCTCTCCTCTCATAAAATACATGTCAGATGTATTTATTAACAAAAAGGAAAATCCAAAAGTGACATTGGTGATGGGTCACGATGCAAACATTCTCACAGTTTTGAATAGCATGAATTTCAAAGCTTTTACATTACATAAACAATTTGAAAAGAGTCCAGTCGGTGGTAAACTTGTGTTTCAGAAATGGTACGATAGTAACAGTGAGAAGAACTTTTTAAAAGTGAATTATGTGTATCAGTCAACTGAACAGCTGAGGGACGGCTTAAATTTGACATTAGAAAGTCCTCCTCAGTTTATAAAGTTGGAGTTAAAAAGTTGTAAAGTTGATAAAAGTGGATTTTGTCCATGGGAAGATTTTATAATGTTTTTGAAGACTTTATTATGAAGAGTTAATTATTTCTGATGCATTATGGAACAAGTATGTTTACATCATATTTTGTGTTGTGATTTATCTTTGTCCAACAGTTTGTCCTATCATTTTAAAATTGTAAAAGGTTTGGCAAGTACACTATACTGCCCTTACTATTAGTAAATAATTTTAATGAACAAATATATACTCACACAAATTACATGAAAGTAAGTTTTTATGACTCTTGCTTTGTGATACAGACTGCTAATATTTTCCTAATTGAATAAAGGTATTTTTAGTTAATTTTGTTTCATTGAGACAGATGATATGATCAATCAGTTTCATTTTGTACACATTGAGTACGCTGAGAAACTAGTGAACGGATATGAAGTTTGTTGGGAAGCTTCACTATCGCGGGGTGACGTACACTATATTACAATATATATGAAGTCGGGGGATTATTATTTTATAATTACAAATATAAAGTAAAAAACTTGCATTTTAATTTATTTATTTAAACAAAACTACACTAACAAATGGAAATGGCAAATAATTATAACACGTGAGATTCTCGCGATGAGCTACAAAGCAAAACTTGTTCACACACTAAATAAAGTTCATTGCATTACAAACAAATCCGTATTTATAGTTAAACGACATTTTGTTATTCAAATTATAAAGATACAAAAAATAATTACATGTAAATATATTAGAAAGTGATGTAGCTGCCTTACTTACAGTTCTAGCTATTATGTGTTTACAACCCAAAAGGGGGTAAACTGGATCTTAAATTAAAAAAAATATGGATGGAATATTTCAGTCAAATAAAAAATCAGTCAAAACATCAAGTGAGGTGTAAAAGTTTAAAATACAAAAGTTTGTTGGAATGTCTTATAAATTCAATATAAAATTTCCGCTTCATGAAATGCTCTCGAGACTTTGCTAAAATATCCTACGACTAATTAATTTTATTGACTTACAAGATTTTACAAAATGTTTATTAGTTATAATAATATTGGAGGCCATCCATTCATTCATTCATCCATTGATATTGTCAATATTTGTGAACAGATTAATGATAAACTGTCAATGTTTGCTTATAATTACTAGCTATATATATACATATATATAATATACGGATAGTTATTTGGTGGATTTCACTTATGATATAATTTTATTGTAACTGTACCCCGCACTTTGTCAATACAAGAACAATCGTCAATAGTCTTCTTTCCCTTCCCACCCTTTTCTTTAAGGAAAGTATGGGAAGGTGACACATAGGAAGGGGAAATATTCTCCTTCTATGTGTCTCTTCCTCCGTCAATTAAAATTAGGCAATTGATCTGGGCGTATGGGCGGCGTTGCTTCACCGTTTGGCCAAGTTCAGCGATCGCTTGCTTATTTGCCATTATAAAAGAAAAATTACAAAAATGGTACATTTTTCGGTAACATTGCATATTAAAAGATAATTTTACTTCAATTAATTTCTATTGAGAAAGTGATTGTTGCAGAGAGACAGAGAGATGAGGGTACGGTTTAGTTATTTAACAATATGGTGTGGAGCGTGGCACTTACATTGTTATCATTATTTGGTAAAAACATCACTTCATCGTAAATGTTAAGCTATTCACATGAAAAATTATAAGAAATTCAGAAACCTTTGTCCATCAGATCGTTCACAACAAATGGCGTATCTATTTAAATTACAAAAATCTTTATAAATGCAACTAAATGTTATACAATGATAAGCTTCAATTCTTATGAGTAAATGACAAATTGAAACAAGAAAGTAAACAAATATATTTAAAATTAAAATTGTATCGCATTAAATGAAGCAATCTTACAGATATATAAAAAAAATGTTTTCGACACAAATAACGGTGAGGATATTTTGCGATAGTCACAATATGATCGGTACAAAAGTATGAAAGTAGACGACGAGATATTCTACATTGACACATGCGTATGTACACGTACACATGCAGACTTACAGGTATTCTATATTCTATATCATCATCATCATCAACTCAAACTCACCCCACTTTTATTAACAAACATCTTGTTATTTTAATTTGAAAGGTATTATTCTTAAAGAATTCATATGAATGTTCTGGAGTCCCGAGTTTTCTATTCTATTCTTATTCACAATACAATAATCCTAAGTTCTATAATAAATTGTAAATCTCTAAATGTGATGTCATTCAAAATTATTTCTATAAAAGATTCAATTGTATATAAAAAATCAGCCTCACACCGTACTACACACACACAGTACATACAATGTTCATAAATATATTGAGAAAATTATATCATCTTTACCTCAGATTAAGAGTCAATTGTTACAAATAAAATGTAGATAAATCAGATCAATTAAACATTAGAGAAAAAGAAAACAAAATAGTTAAACTTACGTAACTAATGTTACCTACAACAAAATAAATTACTTTGAATTGCATCTCGTGCAATACAGTCCGCCATTTTTGTTACAGTTCAAACATGGCGGATTCAAAAAGTGAAGCTGCCAAAATGACATGTTTTAAGAAAAAGTAAAGACCACATTCATTTTGTAATACTATATGATATATCAACATATTTCATATAGATTTGTTTTTATATTTTAAACTGTAGTTTCTGTCTCTACGATATTTAAATACTTCTATTCTTTACTTTCATAAACACATTTATATATTTTTCTATATTTATGATTATTGTGTAAAATGTATCACTTCATTGAATTCTTTGTACTTTCATATATAACACATATATATATATATATATATATATATATATATATATATATATATATATATATATATGTGTAAGAGATACAGTGAGAGAGAGAGAGACAGAGTTATTTAATTGAGAACATTTATATTTTTAATTCATTCGGTAGACTTTTTCAAACAAATATAAAGCTTACGTGAGCAAAAATATTTTTATACTAACATTAATTTGATTCTCCGCCTGTAAGTGAAGTGAAGTGGTGCAGGTGTAGGTCATTAGTTCCATATGTTCAGTGAAGTACAGTGAGGAGGAGGAGGAGGAGGAGGAGGAGGAGGGTGAGGGTGTGGGTGAGGGTGAGGGGTGTGCGGGGCGCGGCGCCGTACAGCTGCGGGTCGGGCCGTAGACCCGGGTAGTTAATGTCCGGGATTGATGACTCTGCAAGCAAATGTACATCCTCTGTGTTCCGTATCCTTACGATACCCCCAACTGTTTGTAGCGAATGCTAAATATCGTTTCAATCACAATCCTACTTAGAAAATACATGCAGCAAATGTTTAAGTTCAACAAGTAGTACTACAGAGAAATGTGGGGACGAGCGCTCACCTGGCGGCGGCCAGGGCGGCCAGGGCGGCGGCGGCGGCGGCCAGGGCGGTGTGGGGGGCGGCCAGGGCGGGGGGCGCGGCGCTGCTGTAGCGGGCCTGGCCGCAGGCGGGCGGGCACACGGGGATTATCGTCTCTACAATGCAACACGACACGATGCTGCAGCGAGCATGCACTCACCACACAACGACAACTACGCTGCTCGCGCTGCTGCACCTTCAGCACCCTCAGCCAGCACCGAGCTCATACAGACAAAGCGCTAACTCATTCATTACACTACAGACTCTAAGTCTATGCAAAGTTTAACTTTAATAAGTTAATGAGAGGAAGGTGCCGGACGAGGAGCGTGTACTGACCGAAGAGCTGGACCTGTCCCTCGTCGGTGCCGAGCTTGTTCTGCGCCTTGCAGGTGAAGAGGCCGTACTGCCGCTTCTCTATCGTGATGACTCGCAGAGTCGTGTCCGTGAACTCGTCCGCCGTCGCGAAGTGCGAGATCCTGCGCACAGACACATGACACACCGTTAGCTCTAGTGCACCTCGCACCCCGCACTCTGCCAGTAAGACAGGTGAGGCGAGTGAGGCGAGTGAGGCGGGTACCTGTAGTGCTGGTTGTTGGAGAGCTGCACCTCGTCCTTGAGCCAGGAGATGGCGGGCGGCGGGTACGCCTCCACGTGACACTCCAGGTCCATGTCGTATTGCAGCGCCTGCACAGAGGAGATACAGGTTGACACCCGCGGAGTGTGGGGTGTGGTGTGGTGTGGTGGAGGTGGAGGTGGGGGCGGTACCTGTCCGAGGCGGGGGCGGGGCACGGTGACGACGGGCGCGAACTCCACCTCGAGGTTGATGTTGCGACGCGCGCCCTTGCCCACCCCGTTCTCAGCCACGCAGTAGTACGTGCCGCGGTCCTCCTTGTGCACAGAGTTCAGCTTCAGGATGTTGCCCCTGCGCACACACACAGATACGTTTATTTACAATTTGTATAAAGGTATTTTTGTTGTTAGCAGTTCGTATAGTTGACACGAGAACTTTACCTGTATATAGAACCACCGGTGGGCAGAATGGCGTTGTTCTCCCTGCGCCAGGATATCTTCGGTGGCGGGAACCCTCCGGCGTAGCACTCCATCTGTGCGCCTGGAACGATTTGACGTTACTTTAGCCGGATGCAGAATGAGAAGCTAGAATCGGTGTAGTAGATTTAATGGCGCGTGACTCACTCTCGCCCTCGCTGGCGACGAGGGAGCGCGTGGAGTTGTCGGAGATGACCGGGGGGCGGCGCACCTGCAGCTCCACCTCCGCCGTGATCTTGTTGCTGACGGAGAGCAGCACCTGGCACTGGTACCAGCCCGCGTCCGTCTCCTGAATGTCCTTGATCTGTAACACCATGGACACCGGTCAGTTCGCGTGCGAGGTGTGACACAGCGCAGGCTGCAGGTCGGTGTGCGTGTGAGTGCGGCTGACCGAGAGCGTGTATGTGGCGGAGGCGGCGTCAAAGCGCATGGAGAAGCGCGAGTCGCGGATGATGAGGCCCGAGTTGGAGGAGAGCGGCAGCGCCTCCGTCGTCTTCTGCCGGTCGTACTTCATCTGCAACACACGCATCCAATAATTAGTCATATATACGCTACTCACGGAATATATTGTACTCTGTATATAGATACATAATGTGATGCTCCAGTTACATGTATACTTCTATATATTCTATCTTCATAGATGATGCTTCCATCATCTATGAAGCCGGTTGGTGCTCGGCCCCGCGTCTCAAAAATTGTAAAGGTCGGAGACGTTTTCGTTTCTAAAGATTCTATTATACTCGGTGTAAAAAGTGTGGTGAATGCACGCTTAGAAATGACCGTCACATCTCATCCAAGTCGGTGTATGCTATAAATGCTGATATTTTTACATTCAAACGTTTTAAAAGCTTTATCTTTATTCACACATACTACATTCGTAGTAAAACTATACTTGGCTTAATGATATAATATAAAATATCGAAGAGTAACCTCTCTATACATGAAACAAAAAGTGACCATTTCAAAAACAACATTATATAATGCTGGTTCAATTTCAGTCACATTTCTAGGACTATTAGCAGGTTGTCTTTGTCATGTACTTATTAAAATGTGAGCAGGTACAAATCGCTTAGTTCTCCCCTCTAAAATAATCTATTCATCTTATTTCCACTTTATTAAGACAACAAGGTAGTACCTGCTACATGGTTTTGTAATAATCGTTCCGAACTCGTGTACCACATCAAAAGGGTTGCACGAGGGTGTGGTGACAGAGGGAGATCTCACCCCACCTCTACACAGCGGCCGGCGCGCACCAGCGAGCTAAAACTACTTGAGGTGCCCCTTGCCCTCATTACGAGAATCGTATGAACATACGTACTTATGTAAATTCCTTAGCAATTCCCAGTTTGTTTCGATATTTAACTTTCATTTCCCACTTCTATAATAGTAATGAGACGTCCGTCGTTTATTTGAAACGTAGTCATCGCCTTTTTGTCGTATGATGTTCGTTACACTAGTTTAATAGTTTCTAAAAAGGGAGAGAAACATGTTGACGAAGTTACATACTATCAAAACAAACTTGAAAAATTAGTTTGAACGTGATGAAGTAGAAAGTACTAAATTAATCGGAGAAATGCATATTCTGTAGAACGGCGCAACTATTAACGAAATTTATAAACTATTTATTACGCTGTAACCCTCGAGAAAGCAGAAAGATTGAGTATGCGCGCTAAGGTTACTGCAGCCAACTCTGCGAAGCACAGCTAGATAAAAAATGATTAAAGTTTGCATATTAATATCGCTATAATAAGCGACATAGAGCAGTTATTTTAGAACCTCGATGCGGTGTAAGTTGGAACAAGATACAATGTTAAGTGGTGATGAGGTTACGTGTGCAGATCGCTCGCTACTGCGGGCTACGATCATAGCTGTCGACTTGATAAAGATAAAACAAAACAACAATTTTATAATATTCGATGCATGTGCATTTTGATTCCAGATGTGTAGTCCGGAAATATTATCTCCGTTTTATTTTAACGTGGTTTCAACGGCTTCCTAATAATTTGTTTTTATTTATCGTGGCCTAGTTGATAGTTGTAACCTTTGAGACTTAAAGGGAGTTTAGTATGTTTAGTGTAAAACATACATATTTGTACATTCTTTGGTATTTTAGTGAAGCCAAGTAAAATTGTTCTTTTTATTCAACAAGTTTCGTTATGTTCAATTTGTCGGAGAAAGAAATGATTTACTCCACAATGAATACCTATTAAGATAACCCGGGCTAAAAGCTATCTCTCATATGTTATTGTTGTACCGTGACCGTGATAACTTGTTATTGTTCTGTACTACATTATTACTTGAACTTTGTATGTAGAAAGTGATAACGCTAAATATAAATACCAAGCAAGTTACAATAAAAAAGATGCCATAAAAAAGGTGGAACGCACATTCATCCAGCCTTACTGAGTCTGGGTTAAAAAGTTACATTTACAGTTGACAAGGAATATATCAGAAAGATATAGCGAGTGCATACTGTGAGTGTCATGCATATTGTTAGTAATGTTGCGGTAGTTACAAACAGAGACTCGGCGTCAGCTTTCCGATACTTAGACGGCCTAAGTGCTGTACTGACCGAGCTCGCAAGGGATTTACTCATCAACTAATGTGGCACACTACACTCTGCTAGTTTATTTCATTTATATTTTTTTTACTCAACTAGAGGTAGGAGGAGGTTGTTTCGAAGTACTTTCGCAGATGTATAAAAATCTTTACTTAATATGAAAATGGTTACTTGAAGTGCAGTAACCCCTATAAGCAAATACCTACATTGCAGACGCGTTGGCAGGCACACAGTAGATAAAAGCGCCTAGAGATTGACAATAGTGAGGAGAGAAAGCGATTATAAACGATAAAAGCGAAAGAACATTATAAGCGATAAAAAAATCATTAATTGAAGAGTTGTATTGACATGGTATTAATGCTAAATGAGATTAAATACATATCAAACAACATGACCGAGTGTATACAAACAAACAGACAAAGAAGGTCGGGTAGAGGTAATCACTCGATTCTGTCAATACCCTTATAGACGCATCGACATACACATCGGCCTGGGCGTGGGCGTGGGCAGGCACGGGGGGCAGGGGGCAGGGGGCAGGCGATACCTCTCAATCCGAGGGCTCCATTTAAATGTGGGGGAGGAAATTGTATTACAGGAGTTTTACGTGCAATGAATACTAAATGTTGTTACGAAAATGACACAGGTATCGAAACGAAACGTTTAATTTGTGATGTCGTAGCTAGGTTATAGGAATGCAAATTTATTTTCTCTAATTGCCCTTTTTTGACTATGTTAGGTATGGATAATTGATGTGTTCTTTAGTTATTTTCAATGGCATCATGACATTGAATTATTATTAGTTTTATGTTGTTGCTTTAAGAGAAAAAAATGATAATTGTGCAACCATATTCAGAGGATAGAGCAGTACGCTACATTAAAGTTTGTACCATTTTAGTAAGTGTTAAAATGTCTATAAATAGTAAAGTATTGTTGTCGGCAGACAGCACGATGCACAGGGTAGGGGACATGCCGCAACCGCAATGCAGCGAGCGCAATGCTGCAGTAAATGCGGCCAGCGTGACACTGCATAAAGATCACCCTGCACATTAATGTAAAGACCGTTTTTGGCACAATTTTGGTAGGAAGTTTATATACTACATTCATTAAAGTGTCACCTTAAAAATTATATTTAATTTACTGGTTTTGATTGGAAGTTATTCCTACATACATTTTTTCTTTTTTTTCCGTCGAATCTTTGAATTATATATCGGATGAGGAAATCTATGGTGGGTAGATTCGACGGTGAAAATATCCCGTTTATATATTTCCCCAGAGACAAAAGCAGCAGGCAGGTGTGCGCGACGAGTGCGTCGGGTGCGGGGTGCGCTGGGGGTGTGCGCCCCTCACACATAAAAAAGCTGCACGGAGTGTTTTCACGTGTAACATGCTGCAATGCATCCGGAGGTAAATGGTTTTGGCAAGTCTAAATTAGACTTTAAAATTACATTATGTAAAAATTATACTTGAATAAGATGTATAAAATTTATATAGTTAATAATCCCAGCTAACTCCACACCATTCTATGGTTCAGAGAATCAAATAACCTGCTTTTTTGCGTAAGGCAGGACGATGAACGTATTCAATTGCCGGTCACGAGACAACTGAAGGCTATCCGTGTACTCATAGAGGTTTGTTTCAACCCACTAAGTAATTATTACACATCACTTTTAAATATGCATCATACTTCAAGTAATACGAGTACATTAACATAAAAGTGTGCACTCACCCACAGCACGGGGTAGTCCTGCGCATAGTGCACGGAGCAATCGAGGTCCACCTGCCCGCCGATGTCACGGATCTGCTCTTGAGTTATGTGCGAAATCGTCGGCGTGCGCAGACCACGTGCTGTAGAAATGAACAAGTAAATTATGCTTAGTGACAGAATATGGTGTTTGTGATACATTAGATGAGTTTAGTAATGCCCTTGCGCGATGTCAGATCATTGAGATGTATGGTGAGGCGGTACTGCTGGCCTGACTGGATTAAATAGTGTGTTAACATTTTGAAGGCTTTATAAAGTTTTAAACGGAAACTTACTTTGTTTCTAAAGTTAATTTACATAATGCCGACTTTCTCTTTTGTAACAGTTGCAAAGAAAAGGCAAAGAGGGGGCGCGCCTCCCTCCCTGCCGAGTACGAATTACTGATAATACGCTTCCAGAAGCGGGTGCGGGGTGGAGAGCAGGAGGGCGAGGTAACTGACAACGTGCTCACCCGGCAACCAACTTCCCTCTTCCCCGTTTTGTTAAAGCTTTTTGCTCGCTAACTAATTACAGCTTTGCTACGAATCCAATGAACTTTGCAACTGATATTTTACGAAATCGCATAAAAGGCATTTCCTAACATTCGTACAAACATTCTGTTGCTTGAGCACAATTCATCTGACTTTACAATATACATTCTGAATACAATAATCACTTTGTCTTGTGCTATATATTTATATTATAATAGTTTATTATTATTATTGTAATGGCTACAAGTAATTGCATCTTTACAAGTGATGAGTTAGTGCTAAAAACTCGTACTTAGTCACGTATTTGGTATGAAGGTATGGAGATACCTGCCATTTTGCAATTTCAATGTTCAGCTCGATGGTAATATGTGGCAATGGCTTATACAATAATATATATCATTACAATATACATATAAAATACATAAATGATAAGGAAACAGTTAAATAAACATCTTCCTTTCACATAACTAAAAGAAAATAAGAAATTTTTTAGAACCCTTATTGCATTAATTTTTAAATGTACGTAGTTATTTTACGTTATAAAACGGACAAGGTAATTGCTCCAAATTTGACAAACACAACGCAAGGAGGGTAGGTTGCAGACAAATTGTGTGCCGGCAAGCACCCCGCACCCCTCCGCGCGCCATTGGCCAACTATAGTGGCCGGTTTCACCCCTTCAAACCCTATGTTACTGCAGTTGTGTGATCTATCTGACTTAAGGGTGGTTTGCGAACACACTTGAAAGACGAAATTTTTAGTGTGTTCATTTAAATGTCGTACTTTATTATGTGTGCAATTTGTAACATTAATTTTCTGAACCATACTGCCACTTGTTAAATGATTACTTAAACAGTTATAAGTGTAGATTTATAATACTGGATCTTTACTAAGGGTAGAATTAGTTACCAGATGAGTGTGATGTAGCAGCTAGAGTTATAGTGAAACTAAGCCACAATTATTAGAATTGATAAATTATGAGTGGTTTTATGAACCGAATAACACATTGCAGTATTTAAACCCTGAGAAATGTATTATGTGCTTTATGTTGCTTAATAAATTCCATCTTAACTGCTTCCAACTACATATATTTTATAATAAATAAGTGCACATTTATTAGATAATGTAACACTCTAATAGTAAAACATATTTTTGCTAAAAACATACAAAAATATAAAATAAAATATCAATGTGGATTTGGTGCAACAAATTGTAAATGTAAAATCACAGTTTGCTAAATATAAAATGTACTATTTATTTATAACAGAGTATATTTGGAAACAAATGCAGAACTTAAGTGAGACAAATTAACTACGGATAGAGACAAAGCGTGGAGATGTGTTGTAAGACGAGTCACAGCATCTACTTGTTGACCACCACCAGCCTGACCTTACTAAGAACAAACTAAGGACAACTAAGACAATTTTCCTTTTAATGGATGTTAAATAAAAGTTCTGAGTGACACTTGAGAACTTATATAAGTAAGACTAAACTTTTAAAATTTGATTTATGTTTTTCAAGTGTTATATTTCAACAAAAATGTTAAAACCATTGTCTTGATGCTTGTATAACGTTACAACAATACCTCTTATACTCTTAGAAAAAAACCGAGAAAAGATATTATGTTCAAGACAAGTGTCACTTCTTTTGCAATTCATGGCAAAAAATTGAGTCAATTTTTCGTTAAAATTAAGAACCTGAGGCGTTAATTAAATGCACGTTTTCCAAAAAGTCTTTTTTGAGAACTAATTTTTTTCACACCAAAATTTCTTTTTTTTTTACTTCTCATAAAGTTAATGGGCAAACTGTGGCACCTTCAAGTTACTAATTAATTTGATGTTTATATTAAATTAGTGTTCATGGAGCTGGATATAAGGAAATTAAAAATTTAAAAACAAAAGAACGTGTTTTTAAGGGTGTGTCTGTCAGCCGTTACGTGTCCGCAGTCCGCGGCGGTAAACAATTGAAGATTGTGTGTAACGCAAAAGATACTTGCTCACGAAGCGGCAACTTACCGTTGTAAATTTTGAAGTACACAAAATAGGGCATAGTGTGATCTAGTATATAAAAAGAATAAATATTAACTCACCAACTGTTGCTAAACATAGTATTATTTGTACGTATTTTAAATTTAAAAACGCCATTGCAAACAACGCTTCACCACACAACTCACAACAGACAACTTTCGTTTCGTTTTGATTGAAATTGAATTGAATGGAAGAATCACGACTTCGCAACCAATGACAAACTTTTAAGTGAGTGAGCGTGCAGATTAAGAACGTAATGAACGATGAACAAAGAACGGATGCGTGACAGTGACAGAACAAACGCTTCAGTGTTGCCTGATTATGGTAGATCATTGACAACAATTGATAATCGTGTATCAAATTTAATAGCCTATAGCCATATTGTTAGGGTTTAAATAATAGGTATATGATAATAAATTATTCGAAAATTTTAATTTTTAACATCAAGAAACAGCGAACAAAAATAACAGTGACATCTCTATTCATTCAAGTGCAATGCTTATGATTTTTATATTCCACTACTAGATGTCGCTATATCACATTGTAAAACAATTTTTTTTTCGAAAACTAATGATTGTTTGTTTAGTAGGTTCAAAAACAATTGAACCTATTTGAAAGAAATGTGCACAGTTGGGAAGCTACACTATATTTATTACTGGATATTTTAATCATGCGCCGACAGAGATGCCACCCGGCTGAAGCCGGATCGGGTCCCTGGTATTTTGTAAAATGCATAATGCCTACGTTTGAAGATATTGTATGCTTTGTTTTCTTTTGCACGTAAATCTGACGGGAAGTTTGACAGTAGTATTGACTGTCATGCAATACTAATTCAATAATGATAATTAACTACAATTATCGTCATGCCGGCCGACCGAATAGGAACCCGCGACCTAGACCTCGACGGATGACTGCTAGCTTCTTCGAGCATCGGCAATTCTTAAAAACAAAAAATATCTAATAAACTTTGTTGATAAAACCATTATGTATTTGACAGCCCACATTTTGATAAGCGTTAATCTTTAATATCGGCTTAATTTTTTATTACTATTTTATTTTTGCTAACAATTCTGTTTTCCAGTGAATTATCATGATGGTAGCCAAATGTTAGCAAGGAGCAGAAGATTCATTTGTTGCCTTTTCTTCACGTAGACTAAAGTGGGATTAAAACGATGTATTTCTGAAGTTTTTATCGTCTTATGTGTATGTGTATGCATGAATTCATTGACGGGGACAATTTACGTCGACCTTTTAACTTGCCACCAAATTATTGAAATAGATTCATCTAGTTTAGGGTGTCCAACATATGGTCACGAATACATTTATACATATAAAAGTGTTATTACAATCTGAACAGGGGTTAAGGAATGCACAGGAGATAATATACCAAAAATATTTTTGTTTTTATATACCTGTTTTTTTTATAGAATTACATGTGAAGTTATTGCCATTTAGGCCGCTGCTGAGGTCGCCACTAACCAAAGAACCGGTCTACCTAACTGCCGGAGATTTTTTAATTTATCTTCTGAAAATATGCATCATTAAGTTTTCTCCTGGCTTCTATGGTAGCCTGGTCACCCTAGCCGGGCATTGCGAGGGGTACGTTATCATCTGGGTTGCACTCGGACGCAGAGTCTCCTACACTTTACACGCGCCACCGGTTCCCAGTCAGGTATGTGTTTTTTATCTATGATACTCCGGAAGTCCGTCACAGTGTCGGAATTATTGTG
Organism: Papilio xuthus; assembly: GCF_000836235.2. NCBI lineage: Eukaryota > Metazoa > Arthropoda > Insecta > Lepidoptera > Papilionidae > Papilio > Papilio xuthus. Next base: position 6,543,263 of record NW_013532703.1, on the reverse strand, counting down.
AAGATTTGGTAGAACCAGTGGTCACACATTGTTTAGAAATTCTACCATTAATTAAAATTCGAAGTTACATATAACTCAATGCTTTTAGGAATAATCATAATACATTCAAAATGTATGCAACTGTTAAGTTAAAAAATATATCCGATAATTTGAACTACAATTTAGTTTCCTTGAATATTCTAAAATTTGCTTTTGAATAAATACTAGAGTGGTGCAAATAAACTATTATAGTAATTATAATATCTATAGCATTTCCGAAAAATACTGATGTATTATTTTGAATATAAGGTAAATAATCAATACTTTAAAATGAATTTAAAACCATGCAAGAACAGTTTCAAATCTAGGAGCGTATGTATACATTTGAGAGCTACGAGTATTAAAATAAGATATAGGAAGAATTATAATATTTTGTGCCATTATGTAATTACTAAGCACGTGTGATATAATACCTTTAAGAATGTTGCATGTTTATATTGTTCGTAGAAGTAGCAATGATACTTTATTATCAAGAGATTGCCTCTACTTATGTATGTATGTATGTATGTATGTATGTCTTAGGTCAAAACAATATAATCCGAAATGTCCGCGCAGATATATTTACGATACGATTACGTATAACATGACTAGCTGTCGCCCGCGACTCTGAACGCGTGGAATTTAAATATAAACTTAATAGGTAGCCTCCTTCCGGGCATGTTCTATATAATATATGCCAATTTTAGTGAGATCCATGCAGCCGTTCTGTCTCTAGAGCCGTTACCTTCTAACTCACATCCATCTAAACTTTCCCATTTATAATATTATACATATTGGTAAGTAAGAAGAAGAACGAACGTAAGAAGTTTGTTAGTTTAAATAGACTTAAGAGAAACTATGTAATAATAGTTCGCAACTCTTAAATAACTTTAATGTTTACCTTATAGTATAGTAGCTAAGTGATTATTTTAAGAGGAGCCAGGCGGCTATAGCAGTCTGTTTGATAACAAACGAAATGCTTTTAAATTATTATAGTAATAAATTTAATAATACAGATTATATTTATCATCTTATAAATGTAATAGTAGTGCGCGTATGTACGTACATATGTACATATGTACATTACTGTAACCTTGTTATCTAATCGTGTAAAACACTTTATTGTTATCAAATAAATGTTTCAATGTCAAGAGTTCAGGTTAACATCGACACCGACAACAACAATCGTGGAAGATTTATTTGGTACAAAATAAACACAAACAAAATAAACTTATCCTAATATAAAAGCCAGAAGTCTGCGTTTAATCGGAGAAAGATGTATTTATATAAAGTTGATATATTTTATTTAAATGTGGCCTGTATGTAGGGCAGTAGGATCGAGTTGATGTCATAGATTGATTACAATAGAACATCCTCGCGTCTGTCTGTACACTGCGAGTGTGTCTGTCTGTATGTCTCGCAGTGGACGTACATGTGTTATTACACCTTTAACTGTTGTACTTAATATTGACAAACTTGTTATGTGATATGAAATAGAGGTAAATAGTTGTTCAAATGCATTATGACACTATGTTGTTGTTAACAAAACATGTTTTATTGGAGTTTATCTTAAAACAGTATGTTTTGTTGCGTTTTGTGAATTTTGATGATCAATATTGTAGTTGTAAAGAAAAACTTTGTGATTAAATATAATATCATTGCGAAAGTTTATATAGATGGATGCCTTGTCATCAGATATTTTTAACAACGACTGAATGGATATTGATAAAATGTCATCGACTGCGGCTGTCATTGAAGCGGTTACTGTTGCGCATAAAGATTTATTGTCGATGTCGATTTATAATCTTCATTCCAAGTTGTCCCTACTTTGTAAGGTATAGTTATCATCATGGAGGCACTGGTGTTTGACGGGAAGACCCTGACCCTGAAGTACGACCCCAAGTACCCGATGCCGCAGCTGGTTAACGACGATGACGTCATTGTCAAAGTGGAGTACTCTGGAGTCTGCGGCACAGACCTTCACATCATTCAGGTAATGAGGCCAATGGAAAAGGAGGATAACAATGAACAATTCCGAGCTTTATCAATCTAGAATACATCGGTGATGTTTGTGTTGTTGCCCAGGGTGAGTTCCCAGCCTCCAAGGAGCGTCCTCTGCCGCTGGGGCACGAGTTCAGTGGGACCGTGCACGAGGTGGGGAAGGCCGCCATTTTCAAAAAAGGACAGAAAGTCGTCGTCGATCCCAACAGGTAAACTGGAGTATCAATACCTATAAACTTATTCATTGTTTGTAAAAAAAAAAGGGTTAAGCGACACGTCTTTTTTGTTATTTGTTTTTGTTCATGCACAGCAAATTTGAGACGTCAAATCGGTACACCAGGTTTACTAGTATCCCTGTTTATAAGAGCCTACAGAAGATGTAACCGAGGTGTTGTCGTTGGTGTGTGTTGCAGGGCGTGCGCGCTGTGCAGCTTCTGCCGCGCCGGCAACTACCAGTACTGCCTGACGGCTGGCATCAACAGCACCGTGGGCATATGGCGCGACGGCGGCTGGGCGCGCTACGTGCGCGTGCCCCAGGACCAAGTGTACGCCCTGCCGCCACAGATCACCACCGAACAGGGTCAATATTACAATATCTTAATATAAACATAGACAATTTATTTTATCATAAGCAGACCATAGAATTTTATGCCATATTTCAGTCCATTCATAATTTTCAATTCAAAGTTGCTGATTCATGGGAATTGACCTTTTCCTTATTTATTTCTGAGAATTAATTTAGCCGTCAAATTTCGTTGTTCATTACTTCTTAAAAGTAATTTCAGTCAGGCAAAATAAAGTAATATTTTTAATTTATCTGCAAAATTTAGCTGGTCTGTGCGAGCCTTACTCGTGCGTGTCCCACGGCTTCGACCGCGCCTCCCCTCTGCCTGTGGGCAGCAAGATCCTTATAGTGGGCGCTGGCATTATAGGTGAGAAAAACTACGTTGTAGAAAGATGCGAGCAACAAACATTTTACATTGATTGTCAGTTAGCAGTTTCGATTTATAAATGATAAATAGAAAAAATGATACATGTTTAAAATTGTGTTTAAACGTTAACAAAGACATTAGGTAACTGAATAAAGGTCGACGTAGTTGGTATGTGAGTCATAATATTTATGTGATGTGGCCTAATGCCAGGCAACCTGTGGGTGACCACTCTGCACCACCACGGCCACCGCGACGTCACCGTGTCAGAGATGAACACCGCCAGGCTTGACATAGTCAAGAAGCTCGGTAAGTAACCAAATAGTAAAGTAAATAAGTAACATCCGATTAGGGTAGAAAGAATAACTTATAGAAACAATTCAATGCTAAAGAACTAACTAGATCTAACTAGATATGTTTTTAAAGATTCTGTAGTTTTAAAACACGTAATTCCAGACACGGGCTTCAGGCTGGTCACACCCGACGTGTTGGCCGCTGAAAAGGAATTGTATGACGTCATCATTGACTGCACAGGTAATAATTAATTCATAAGATATTCGCTTATTTTGCGTATTTCTGAAGTAATGCAATTGTCATTTAAAATTCCAGGCGTCGGCAAAGTAATGGAGATAAGCTTCAACTACTTGAGACACGGCGGCAAGTACGTGCTGTTCGGTTGCTGCCCGCCCGCACATCAAGCCTCGTACGTATTGTGTATAAACAAATTAACAAGCCTAAATCTGGATATAGCCGATGTACTCGTACTGCATACGTATGTAGATGATCCACAAAACTTTTAACTTGATACACTGTCAAATAATATATATATGCATTTTGTATTTCTGTCCAGAATGAATCCTTACCAAATCTACGACAAGGAGCTAACGATCATCGGTGTCAAGATCAACCCCTTCAGCTTCCCCAAGGCTATCGGGTGGCTGCAGGCCATGGGCAGCAGGTAACTACTTAAACCACCGGAATCGATGTTCGATCCTTTATACCGATCCCAAAATATATTTTAATTTCCTTCTCTATCTATAAAACAGGGCACCAAAGTATTTTATGTACCTAATGAATGAGTGTTAATATCTGTAGATACCTGGACTACGAGAAGCTGGGCGTGCAGACGTTCAAACTGTCGGAGTACGAGCAGGCGCTGCAGCACCTCAAGGCCGGTACCATCTCCAAGGCTATCTTCAAAATTGATTAGTTAATAAATTATATTTTTAAACTCTGTCTTTTATTTATTTTTATTATAACACATTACATCAATAGTCTAGATATTAAATAATCTCCACTTAGTTATAGTCCATAGAAATAGTATTTATTTTAAGAAAGTTTTGGCTAGAACTGATAATAAACGGATAGTTATTTTAACCGACTCACTATGAGTTACCGGCGCGTCTGCTGTATGTAGTTTATGTTGGGCGTAACGATTAAATAAATAATATTTAAAAGTCCGTTAGAGGGCTGTGTTGTTGTTTAGTGATGATCATGCGACAGCTTGTGAGAACCGTACTAACGAGGTCATTGGATCACCGTCCAATACAATAAAGGACCGCTTCTCTTGTTAAATAAGTTTCGTTACCTTTTGTGAGACAAACCAAGCAATAATCACCTGTATTATGTGCCTTTAGAGGCTACAATACTGCGGGAGCAGGTGAGTAAACTGTGCTGCTGACTGTACCTCTACGCTGAACTTACCAAAACGTTATGTGTAGGAGTTTCCTCGTAACTTACTTCACTTACAATCATTGTTTTTTGAACGGAACAGTGATGTATAAATGTGGTTTATTTCATGTCATGTGCATGTTCTATAAGCGATAATAACTGTGTTCGCTATTTTATTACACATTCGCCAAATTAAATTCCTTATTTATAGGTAAATAATTTTCTTTGCGTCTATAAATAAATAACGATGTTCTTATAATTTAATTGAAAACCTGAAGCGAAACAAACAGCAAAAAGTTATATTGTACAAAAAGTGAAGGTTTGATAAAAACTTTACAATCGGAAACTATAACTTCCTAATCATGGCTCTGTTGATGCTGTTGAGTGCTGACTGTCGAGGCCTTTAAAGTAATTGCGTGCCGTCACATGATACCTACAAATATCTCCTGATATCACACATAGAGCTGGATATTTAGCTTTTATAAACAAAAGAGTTTACACGTATAGTTTGTTCTACCTCTTTGTTGTTATCTTAATGATTTTTAGATCTAGTGTTTTCATGATCAAAAATAGAATTAATATCACTAATTGTGAAAAAGAGGGAAGATTAAACAATCATTTACACTAGACATTCGCTCATTTCACTTTCGTCAGTATGTGGTCGCGTCGCCCACGCGCCCCAGCCCCATACAATGCCCATAGCTTCAGTTACACGCTCACTGACACACTGACATTTTCGACAATGAAACAAACGTCTAACTCCACTAGATACACATCTACATGAGGCAGCAGCAATTGTTTAACTATTGTTGATACAAGTAGGTCGTTACTGGAACTAGATAATTTAGTTTATGTAGATTAAACTTACGAGAAAATTTGATATCATGAAACGCTGAAGATATATCTCTACTACACAACAGACCCCTTTTAATATGAATTAACCTTATAGTTTTGCTCTGACAAAGATCTATCTGTATGTTTAAATGTAACAGAATCGGACAAAACATGAATCAAAATATTTAACCTTTTATATTCAGTAAAAGAATTACGCGTTATACTTAACTTATACTTATTGTAATTACGCAAATCATTCATAACTTGACAGTTGACAGTTGACATTATGAGAGGACCAAGAGATTTCACCGTTTCGTAATGTGCTTTCTAATTTTTATCAGCACATTATTGAAGTGCAATATCATTTTTATGGATCAAAGGGCGCCATTGTTGGAAACTTTTGAGAGAGACGTTTCCTGTTCGCTGTAAGACAACAGCACTTTGTTGGGTTGCACCACGCCAGCCGCCAGCCGCCAGCCGCCAGCCGCCAGCCTCCGGCCGCCAGCCGACCCAGTTGCGACAACAATGCGTGACTCAATGCAGTGACATTTGGTGCGGATGAGACTTAACAGTACCGCGACCAGATCACATCTGTGATACGTTTCTTGTGCATACAATGCCCTGCACAATGAGGAGTTCACAACATTTGTTATATGCATTAATTAACCAATGAAAAATATATAACATTGTACAAAATGTACACACGACATTTAACTTGACTTACCAATGGCTCACATAATGTTAAGTGCACGTCGACGCTTCCTATTGAAATATAATATGTAAACAGCGTATTGCAGACACTTTATCAGCGTTTTTATGGAATAGAGAAGAAATGTAGAAATAGAGGCTCCTTATAAGGATGCTATAGGGAATAGAAATATCCATAATCTCAGTACTGAAACTTAAAGTACTACGACGCATTATATGTTTCAATTATATTCCAAATGTTTTCAATGCCGTGTTTTATATCTGTACAACGAATCTTCTTATTTTAAAAATTGGACACAGAATGTGTAATGTTCATTATGTATGTATTACTAAATGTAAACGTGTTGTAAGACATGTTGTGGAAAAAGTCTCTTCATTTTAGTACAAACAATTATTTATTTTAAAGATGTGAAAACATAAATGATACTTAGTATAGCCAGCATGTTACCACGTATGTAAGATAACCTTCTAAGAGGAAAGTGTTTGCCCTTGATTTGCGATGATTTATGGCGCATAGGGGCTCTAGGTCGCTGCAGCTCACCTAGGCCTCCTGGCCCTAGGGAAGGCCTGGGAAGTAATGTAGCGTGAGGCGCGCCTGCTCGCCGCGCTCGTCTGATGCAATGCGACCTCGTGTTGCGACAAATTATGAGACTAAACACTCGCCCAGCTATTTGTGTTAGTAGCGACTGACAAACAAACTGTTCATAATTCACGCTCAGCCGGTATTGCGTAGCTCTAGTAGGTACCGTGCGTACATCATTTCATCTGTATGTAGTAAATATCTCATTGTTTTAGGATTTCCTCTGATTGTAAAGATGTTACAAATATTTACTCTTGACCCTTTTGATATAATTTTTTAATGTTATAATTGTCCGAGAAATTGCCATAACGGGAGACAAGGTCCTACAGAATACAGATACAGGAATATTGTAATTTACGAGTAGTTGAAGAGTTGTGCGACAATAGGAGTGGCGGAGCCCGACCGAGAGGTTAGGGACTCGCCCGAACTCACTGCGGCTGGTTCAAGAGAATAGACGCGGAATACTTCTGCAAGATGATCCGCAGGACATGAATAAAATAGCGAGAATGAGTTAACATTTTTTTCTTAATATTACTTTCTTTTTCCCTGAATACATAATTAATCTTAATATATTTAGAGTAAGTTGAGACAGGCGTGGTCGGGAGTAAATTAGATCACGTGTCGGAAAACTTTTTTTCTATCGTTACGAGCACACCTGAGTACATGTCAGTGTGTCCTTTACACAGATATTATGGGTCAAAGTTACTCACAACTGATAATATGGTAATAACGTCGGCATGCGGGGGATGTGGTACACGGCGCCGCCGCCAGCCGCCGCCAACCGCCGCCAACCGAACTGAACCGGATTCTAGCGATGAAACAACGTGTTAAATAATACAACAATATGATTACCAATGTATGTATGTATAAACATCAAAAATTTCAGCAAACAAACAATCAAACTTTATTAGATGTCTAGTGTTTACAATCAGCTCACTGTTGTATTGAGATCGCAATGGCGTAGCATGGAGAAGCATATTGTGATCGTAATCTTTGGTCAATTTTAGTTCTAAGTAAAAAATACATCGAAGCTACGAAAAAGATTGAAAATGTCAGAAAATTGAGAGAGCGAAACGTTTTCATAAAACCTTAATAATTTGGAGATCACAGCTATTGGGCATTTATTTCGCTATTTGGCGATGTCTGTAGGCGAGCGGGCGTTTGTTTATATTGTTTATGTGTGCCAGGACCATGTCAAATGTAAATCAGTAAACAATATATGAGCGAATGAATACATAAATTAGTTACCGATAATATGTTGTATAAATAACTTTCATTATATGTATATGGTTTACATTTTCAGGCAGTTAGTTATCTTTAAAAATAACACAAATGCATACGTAATTATCATAAATCTTTGCACATATCTGTAGACGCACTAAAGTAATAAGTACGTACGTATATTTAAAAATTGTTAAACCAGTTTATATTTAAACAAAAATGAAACTTCCCCTGTACGTTCCAAATTTACTACGAGCGTCTACAACTTTGCTACGAGATGTAACGTTGTTTACGAGTGCGGAATAAGAAATACTGTATTTAAAGTTGCACTTTACAGATGATGTTTATAATTTAAGTTGAAGTCACGATATTTTTCGCACAATAAATATGTATGTGTAAGAGAGGGTTTTTAAAAAACGACTGAATTTTGCAATTTTTGGGCAGCTGTAGATTTCAGCAACGACTGGACTGATACATTTATGAAAACTAGATACAATATTTTTTTTTGTGTTCCTGATCTAAGATATATTGAGTACAATGATGTAAGAAAAGTGCCAACTCTGTGTGCAACAGAAGTTGCGTCGCAGATTATGTTAATGGTGACATTGGTGCGACACGGCGCGGCGCGGCGCGCGGGTACACACGGTTTCCACTTATGGAATTTGTGTCGAGATAACTGACTATTTTAGGTACTCATTTAGTTGTATGTTGTTATAATGTTTGCTATAGTTTTGTCTACTAAAAAAGTCGTAATATATTTTTGAACCGTACTTTTGAGCCACATCGTGCGTTTGTTACTTATTTATACGAGGACATTGGCTCATGTCTGCTGTTCAAATATTAATTGAATGTTTAGATCAACACAATTTTTCAATCTTTATCTAATTAGTTAAATTCTGAGGGCTTTATAACGATGGCTGCACAATACCTTGACCTCGAAACTATAGGCTCTTAACAAAACTAATTCAACAATCGAGCGAATGTTTAAGCTCGACAATCGTGTGACATATACAATTAGTATATGAACAATAAGATGCATCTTGAGATCGGTCCAGTGACCCACATTGCCGTGTGTGTTGTGGCATTGTGCTCGTCTCTTTTAAACCTCTAATGAATACCACAAAAATAATAAATCGCTCGCATCTCCTGCCGCGGCGCCTCACTTCGCTTTCGGACGGCGCGGCGAGTGCACGCGATATTTGCACAATGAAATAAATTGATAACATCGCTGGATCAGTGTTTGTTAAGCATTCATCGTAAATTAAAATAACCATATTTACGAAGAAAAAGCATACAAGTTTCAAGTGAAAGTTTGCCGGAAACTTTTGTGAGGAAAAATGTTTATGATTATAATTAATTATTTGTTATTGATAAACACTTGCTTTGCGGATTTCTTTCTAAACCAAATAAATCACATGGAGTTCTACAAGAATAGGACGCGGCCGGCCAAGGCTTTCTCCAGTTTCTCGATGAACTATTTGAACCAGAACGTGGTGCGGCCGGGGCGACCCGGGGGCAACACGGAGGCGGTGCAGTGCGGAACGAGGACCGTTGACTTCAGTCCGCGCAGGACTGGCAAGATCGTCGGCGGAGCTGAGACTCCTTACGGGGCCTACCCTTGGCAGGTAAAGGGTTAAACACTATTTAATTTTCATTCCCTTGAATGTCATTTCCACGACATATTTGTGCTGCTCTGGTATGCTGCTCAGTATGTGTGATGGTGGATGAAGTGACTGAAATTTTATGTGTCATGCTTTCGGTTATGGTTATGTGTTCTTTTCTTTTGTCCATTTCGTCTTGCAATGCGTTACGACAGAAATTCCCGTCGCCTCCTGCAAATCAATATGAAATGTTCCAAAATTCAAGTTACTTAGCTCAATAAATCTGTGCAAATATACATATAACTGCTGAGTATATTTGAGAACAATTTATGTCATTGGAATTATTTTTATTTTATGCAAAATTTCTTAACCGCAACAAAAGCGCAGGCGAAAATTTGATACAAAACAATGCAACGATGAAATTAATGGTGTGCGGCGCAGCGGAGGTGGTAGTGCCAGCTGCATGCTCACATTTTAAAACATCACGAATTGTGCAATCTCATTTACATGATTTAACAATACTTACGATGTGTGGTAACACAACTCGCACATCTCAGAATGCTCCACTTCCCACAGTGCTACTTCCAATCTTTAAACTGTAATGCAACTGTCTGTAGACTTCTTAGGGATATAATATATGTAAACTTATATATAAACTTCCTGCCTCGCACAGCAGCGTTGTGGAATGGTCTGTCCTCGGCGTTATTTCCAAACCGCTACGACTTAGGGTCCTTCAAGAAGCGAGCTTATCACCATCTCAAAGGTCGGCAACGCATCTGCGGTTCCTCTGGTATTGCTGATGTCCATGGGCGTCGTTGAACACCTCGGTGTTCCCGTTGCTCGTTTGCCCCCTTCTGTTATAAAAAAAATAATACAGACAAATGGGATAAAGAGTTATACTTTGCAAAACGGTTTCTTAATGGATACTCTCGAAAACGTAAATGAAAGGAACCATGAATTTCATATTTTCCATATGAAACGGTTATCTTCGTCAATCAGAGGTGAATCCCACTATGCTATATTCCTAACAATTACTTTCGGGTGCACAGAAAAGTTAACGAGTTTGTTTGTCGCCTGTTTGACAATTTGTCCACGGTGAATACGCAACATTCGTATGCTGAAGTAAATATCTCGTAACTCAAATGTTGCATTACGTGAATTTCAATGAGTTGTTGTATGTCAAGTGGTCACAACACACGCCGGACCGCGCCGCACGTCTGTCATTGCCACCACACAGACAGATGTGTTACAAACCATAAGAATTGCGTAATTCACTGCCTTACTAACTTACATCATCAATATATAATTGTCTTGCACTTAACCTCTTCTAAAGCATTATGCCAAAATTATACAAAAGCGCGCCAACCGCCCGTCACCTTTTGATATATGTCCGCCATTTTGCAATGTTCGAAAAGCAATTTCTTATAATTGAACTTTCACTTTTTTACTTTTGTTTACACTCTACACTTGGCAGTAATCTATACACAGGAATTTTTCAGTGTCTTGTTCATTGTTGATAGAAGTTGCGTTACTTGTTAAATCATCGCCCACAGTTCGTTAAGTACCAACATATCTTGATTGTCATCCGAGTTCCTTTGACTTTCATATCGTACACATTGTTTGAAATTGTTTAAATATTGTGTTGTGTTGCAGGTGGAGGTGCAGCTGCTGGATCCTGACAAGTTGACGTTCGAGCACCACTGCGGGGGCGCTGTCATCGCCTCGCGGCTTGTCCTCTCCGCCGCGCACTGCTTCGACAAGGTAACCGACTGGATTAAGCATTAATTAAGCCATTGTTAAATTATTACTACGATTAAAAATTGTCTAACGAGAATGTATGACTTGTATTCCAGCAACCGTTGCATCTGGACCACATCAGGATAGTGGTAGGGGAGCACAGGCTGAAGGTGCAGGACAAGCACGAGCACCGCTTCCTCGCCGAGAAGGTGGTCCTCCACCCGGACTTCAGGAAAAGTATGCGCTTGTTATAATTTAACGACGTAGATAGAATATTTCCATTATTAGTAGTAGTAATTACTATTCGTAAAGTGGTTTTCGTTCTGCCGACGCTTTTGCTGAGGAAGCTATGTTACTGTGTTCCAGACGGTCCACACAGCAACGACATCGCGCTGATCCTGGTCTCCCGGTCGGGCGCTGGGATGCAGTTCAACTCTCACGTGCGCCCCATCTGCCTGCCCGACCACGCCGCAACGTGGGAGGGGGAGGGCGACGGCCGCTGGTGCTCCGTCAGCGGCTGGGGATACCAAACTGGTAACATAAATACACATATGTTTCAAATTTTATGACAAAATTCATGTAAGCCTGACTGCTTTTTGTATCCACGTACACATTGTCACGCTTTGTTTCGGTTGCAGAAGGCACGGAGACGTTCGCGCCGGTGTTGCGCGCGGCCGACGTGCCACTCATGGACCTGGACACGTGCCGGAAGAGCCAAGTGCTGGGCGGCCGGCAGCAACCCATTCTCGATTCTATGATTTGTGCAGGTGGGTATGAATTAGACAGAATTTATGGTAACATCTTTTATTATGGTAGTTAAATAAAATTATTTTATTTTGGCTTAAATCCCACACGGCATACGAGTACCGAGCGCCTATTGGTCATGCCCAAGAGATAGTTTACTTACATTTTGCGTACATTATTTCAGGAGTGCTGTCGGGCGGCGTGGATGCCTGCCGCGGTGACTCGGGCGGGCCACTGGCGTGCCGCGCGGCTGGTCGCTGGCAGCTGCACGGCGTGGTGTCTTGGGGCTCCGGCTGCGCTCGCCGCGCGCGCCCTGGCGTCTACACCCGCGTCGCCTCTTACCTCGACTGGATCAAACTCACCGCCAGCGGCATGGGCCACACGCTATAGCACACTAGCGCCACGGCCGACAATAACATGCCGCCGCAGAGGTAAAGGAACAAGAAACTATGGAGCAGCAGATAAATCAGGTGAACAAAGTTAAAAGCGAAAAAAGAAAAACTAGAGATGTAAGAAATGTTGGCTTTAACATTGTTTACAGTATAAGAGCGAGGAAAGGTGTTTGTTCTTACGATTCTCACAAAATAATAAGGTGCTCATAGATTCTTACACCCGATAAGTTGTAGTTAAATTTTCAAACAGTATTTTATTGTATACTTTAATGCCAAAGATTGAATGTTAACAGTTACCATGAGTTACTTTGTATTAATTTAACACAATATACATAAATGTAATCAATAAATTGTGAGCTTTTGTTCATAATATTGTTTTCATTTGTGATTTTTATTTATATTTAAACAAAGTGCAAAATGTATGTTGTGTTACTTTATTTATGTTAATTTATGATATGTGTTTTTGTTGTAGATTTAGATATTATATATGTAAGGTTAGCAATAAATATAATATCGTTTAAGAATAAATATAATTTGTATAAATGATAATACTGCTTTCGTTTTATTTTATTTTTCAGTTTCATTTGACAATTCCGAACTCTGCATATAGTTTCAATTCAGTGTATCCACAGATGTTGGATGTCTTCTGCGAGAACCCAATATGCACAATCGAAATGCTCATCATGGTTCTGCCAAAGTGTAAAGTGTTACACAGAAATGTAATATACAAGTTACGGTAATAAATATTTGCCGACATGATAACATCAGACCCCAGCTGCATAGTGAAAAAACTAGTGGAACTTTATCGTATTGAAAACAACTAAATAAATGTTCTATAACATTTAAAAACTTCAAAAGATAAAAACGTGGAAGTGCCTTTTTAATAATAAATGTTGAATATACTAATAAATTTTACTCTGAGTAAAGTTATTTTGGATTGTCTTCCTGTACTTTAATAAATTGTTTATTTTAAGTGACCTTTTCACTTCTTACCATTTAATTGTTTTAATTGTAAGACATAAGATAATGTAAGCGCCTGCATATTGCGACGCATCAATGTTTCATTGCGTCTTAAGTGCAGCGGTATTTCTCCTCGACTGATAAAGAAGGTAATGTGTTTTATCCGATTAAGGATCTTGTATGGATTTGTATGTATGTAAATTCCTTTGCGCCGGTATATAGCCTGAACGACTTAACTTATTGTGACGAAATTTGAAGTTTACAAAAAAAACTTTATTTTATAATGTAGCCAATAGATGGCGCTATTTCATCTCTCAGAGCCTTAGTCGGTCGGGTTTTTTTAAAGTTATGGTTATATAAACTAGCTGCCGCCTGTGACTCCGTCTCCATGAAATTAAAAAAAGGAATAATAAGTAACCTTTATGTTCTTCCAGACTATCTTCTACATCTGTGCCAAATTTCATCAATCCGTCGAGACGTTCCGGAGACACCTTGTATAAACAGTCATCCATCTATCCAAACATTTGCATTTATAATATTAGTATAATGAGATATTCAGTAGTTTCCTACAACATTGAATATTGATTTACACTCTTCTACCGTACCCAAGTAATTATACCTTTATTTCAATTCAATATAAATACCACTTCAAGTACATAAACAAACAAATTAAGTTAAAAATTTATATCTCGGAAGGTTTTTCAATAAATATGTAGCAAAGTTGCAAGTTGTAAAAAATTCGACGAGCTTGTTTATTTGTGTGTCATGTCGCATTGTTTGCACGGAAATGTATTTGTAACCTTTAGCATAACGCATAAAAATTATATTTACGAGATCGTGGAAGTACAGTGAAGGAGTTTTCCGCGGTGTCGTGGAAATCGCCCACGCGAGAGTACAAAAGGCAAATGACACTGAATTCATCATATAAATTAGATATTTTGCAAACTTAATGTTTGCTTTGCTAGCTTAAACGGATTTGCTGATTTTGGAATGTGGATCATTGGATCTTTTTTACCTCTGGTTTTGGACATATCATTTTAGCCGCTAGATGGCGTTGTTCGCTAAAATTTATTGTTGTCATTTTGTAGATATACTTGTGATAGTTTTTTCTTTCGTATTTTTATTTTTTTATTTTGGGTTGTCTTTAAAGATTCTTACGAATATTTGTAAAACATGTGATGAAGAAGAGTATGGACAATGTTGTGCAAGCTGTATCTCACAGCTCAGTGGCACATTTTGTATCCTTCGCAGCGGCAGGTTCAGATGTCAGTGGGGCGGCAGATAGCGGCCACAATAAACATCAGTAGGTAATGTAAGTATTGGAATGATCTCTTGCGCCTCACTTTACTAAATCAGAGCAAATGTTAAATTATTTATGTCGTTGTATGTTGAGGTTAGTATGTTATAGTTATTGTATCATAGTAACATAAGCAATGGTACATGGACGCCACATGTGGGTCGTGTCCATCCCTATCGCCCATCTGCGCTCGTCACTCCTAACCCAATTGCGTATCCGCTGCGCGCTGTCGGCTGTCCGCTGTCCGCTGCGAGCACTCGAACTCACTAACTGTGTTTTAATTAACATTGACAAATAAGTTTTATTCACAATGGTATTAGTAGAAGTAAAAATGATATTTAACAAAAAGAATTATAAAAACGTCACTAAGATGCATGGCAAACTAAAACAAATAATGAAGTATTAAATTAGCACGATGGGATGTCTGGATTTTTTTAGAGACAAACAGGCTAGCTGATTGACGCATAAACGTAGTCATAAAAAGTCTTCTAAGGGCAGAAAGTTTGCTCCGAAGTAGATAATGGACAGGTATAAGTGGTATGGTCATCAATGAGGAGCGCAGAAATGTGGACAATATATTCGTGCAACTTTTACTATTTTATTTATGTTTGTTGTCGCCTTGAATTTGAATGAATCACCAAAAGTTCCATTTATGTGGTCTTTTTAAGCGCGTGCAATTCCGACGCACTTGTGCAAATCTGTAGCGCATAAACAAATACAGAAGTAATCATAGTTATTTGTGGTTTCAAGAATTCATTCATTACCTGACGCTGGCAGGATACAATACTTTTTGTTATATATTCTTGGAAAAAATTAAAGCTTACTAACATTATAAATGCGAATGTTGAGGTGTTTGGATGTTTGTCACGAAGCATGAATCACCAGGACGGTTGCATGGATTTCGATGAAACTTGTGATAGATGTAAAATATACACTTGAAGAACACATAGGCTACTAATTAAGGATTTTTTAAATCTGCGCGGATGAAGTCGCAGGCAAAAGCTAGTTTCGTAGATATTTATGTGAGCCTTGGTTGATATGAATGTAATTGTTTATACGAATGTGTAAGTGGATTGTTTAATGGCTTATTAATTAGGTTATTTGATGTACGTCAGAGTAAATCGGGCGAGTCACGTGCGAGTGACCACGTGGTCGCAGGAAAAATGGGACACGCCGCGCCGCAAACAGGAAGTATTGCGCGCGGCGTCACACAAAGCTGCGCTTCGATAATTTGTGCTATTTTATTATACGATAATGTTTCAAGTTGACCTCTATATCGTCTTTTTTAAACAGTGAAGTAACATTTACTGAGGTATTTGGAAAAAATCGTGGTAACAAATTTAACTCGTAACATGATTATTTTAATGCTGTTAATAGATTTAAAAGTATACAAATAAATATATAACATATTATGAATATATGTGTACACATTTTATTGCATCGTTATTATCTCTGCCTTCCAGTTTAATTTGATAGCGAAGAGCGATATTTTTTTCATATTTCGAAGAACTTATAGATTACGACGCGGCATCTTTGCCTAATAATAGTATCAAACTATTTTAAAATAAACAGGAAACATTCCGCATGCTTTTATAATAACACAAACAAATTTCAATGAATACATTTTATATATATTGATAAAATGAAATACAACACGACACACGATGCGGACAATATAATTAAGTTAGCTATTTTGTCTTTTTAAAATGAATTAGACTTTAAATAGTTTTGCTTATTACACTAAAATGTGCATTACAAAACAACGGTCAGAAAATAGTTTAAGAATTTAATAATTAAACAATTTTAAATTACGTGTCGGTATGTTTTTACATGATATTATCATTGGATGAAGATCATTTTTAATACGTTTCTATCTGGTTAATTTGTTTACTTTTCGCTTTTGGTCATTTATATTGGTGTTCAACCGATAAATTGCACAGGTTTACTTAAATAGAGGATGGGATTATAAATTTGCATGATATGATGGTGACCCTACTCACGTGTCGTGCGCGAGGGCGAGGACGACGCGGCGGCGCGGCGGAGCGGGTCGCCGACTTTGGCGCGATAAGTAACCGTTTGATGACATGCAGCGGACAGCGCACAGGTCACCGCCACCCCGACAACCCGACACCCCGACACCCCTCCTCCCCAAAACCTCTTGCAATAAATAAGATTATCGCTTATTATGTTAGTTTAAATTGATTACATTAAAACATTTTAAGTTTTAATTGTTCAGAAAAATACTAAACAAAACTTGTTATGACTATAACTAAAAACAAAGTTTTGCATGCGAAAACATTAATTCTCATACTGCATAATTATGCTCATAAATATATTATAATCGACGTTAATCGCCACTCAATTTATCCCTAAACTAACCTTAACCTCTTAAGGCTTGCTTTGTTCAATGGAAGCTATATTTATCGTGATGTTAACAAACTGTAAGATAACCGATGCGAGACATAATCTGTAACAACACTGTTGTGGGCGACTTGCTTTGGGTTTTACCACAGTTTCGCACGAAAGCCCTCAAGGTTTCAAACTTGTTTAACTTTAAATTTAAATGGAAATACTTGTTTCACCTTTTGTATTAGGACTATATTATAATAGCTACGACTATTTATATTGATGAATTATTATTACGTATAAAGTTGATTCATTCAACCACACCTTCAAATGAATTATTCAAATAATAATAACTAGAGATCCGCCTGTCTTCGCTCAGCTGACAAAGGATATAAGTCTAATCTTTTTTCTGTCACATTTGTCATATGCCTGTCTGTTAGTAAAAACGGCCGCATCTGGCTACTAAACTATTTTTTCGGTTAAGCTTATTGATTATAACTGTGATATCTTCTAAACATTTTGCCAGAATCACATGCGCAGTGAAGGTGAATTTAATCTACATTTCAATTTCCTAATAAAATCATTTTAATTGCTTTTTCTAAAAGCAAAACAGTGGTTATTCTGAGAAAACCGTAAAAGACTGAGATATACCATCGCTGATCTTCAGATATCTTCCTCTGTTAGTTGTTGATCGATCCAGCGAAGGATAGATAATGGGTTTATCCCACAGAGACTAGCGTTGCGCCTGGTGTCACCTGTCACCTGTCCTCGCGACATGTTGTTGTGATGATTCACAAGATACATTTAAAGAAATATTATTTAACGACACGTGATTTGATAATTTGTAATAATTAGTAGTAACCTTGGAAGACATTATGCAACAAAGTAATATATTTAAATTGTTTAGCATATATGGGAAGAGTTGTGTGATTTGTTGTACATATGTTTGTGTGCGCCGGAGATTGTCCACAGTAACAATGTTGAACTTCTTTAGTCCATCTCTGAGTATGTTAGTAAGTTAATTAAAAATACATATATTTTAATAGATATATATATTTCTATTATGAAGATAATAAAAAAGAAATGTTCAAATTAGAATGAATATACGGAAAATTTAAATAGACAATTGCAATGTTGTTGTTTATAAATCACGACGAGTCTAAATCTGATATTTCATTAACATAATACGAGATCACGTGGACATTTACATTTTATTGTTGTTCCACTATACCAGTATACCAGTTATGACACGAAAATATAATATCAGCAACACTCATAAATTATAAAGTCCAATTTTAAAGTCTGTTATTTGCCATTTTTTTACCTATTAAAGAATAACATTTAGAGAAATACATTTCAGTTCTGTTGTCGCGACGAGTTTCCAGTGTCGTAAAACGTGTATCAACAATAATTCTGCCACATCCGGTCTCTTTGAAAAAACAGACATTACAAAAATTCTCTATATTAAATCAATACAAAAGGAATTAAATTCAGGATTATACAGTGAATGGAGTTCATACAGTATTACACACACTCTTTGTTGCTCCTACAAGAAGATAATTCGATGCGCAAGTAATGCGCCTCACCGCGGCGAAACAACTTCACTTATTTTCAAGAGTGCTTATTTCATTCCTTATTCTCTCCTCATCCTCCTCCTCTCCTCCTATATATTTGCGGGCAATTTGTATGAGATTGTTTATTTTAAAATTATTTTCTATTTACATTACCTGTTTTACTAATATTTTTAATTTGAACTAATTTGTTTGTTACTATGTAAATCCAAAATAGCTTTAGGATTTAAATCGATTTTAGAACATTTTTTAAAACACTATGATGTCGCGGGTGACAGCTACTTTTAAATTTATTTTAATTTGTGGGTCATTGACTTTTGGATAATTTTCATACGAATAAGGAAAAAAACTTTTGCTGTTAATAGCAAAACAAGAAGAAATTGCAGGTTTTAGATATATAAGGGTGCGTCTACACATATGGTGAACGCGCAAATAACGATGCTACGTTCGACCGTACCTATGCATGAAATCGCTCTGTTCGCGAGCGGTATGCGAGCAGCTCGCCTTCGCAAAGGCTTGTGAATTAGCGAGATGTGGACGCACCCTTATAGAATATGACATTTATGTGGTTATCAAAGCACGCGACCCCGAACAAGTTACAATAGATAGGTTGAGCGCGAGGTGCTGCGAGGGCGCGCGCGCGTGTGTCTGTGCTGTGCTGGTGAATGAACGGCAAACACGCGACGTTGACGCGACCAGTGCGGGCTGTAAGCGAGGTGCGCACTAGGACTATTGTGGACAACTACTAGAAGATGCAACTACACTGTACCATCATATGCTTTAACTTTTTCCGGTGAGTTTTTAATGTAATAAAATTACTGGATTTATTGAAAGTATAGGCAGAGGTAATAATAAATTGGTAAAACACTAACTTATTCAATCAATAAAAAAAACAATGTTAACAAAAATGTGCGAGTATACCGACCAAGCGGATCGTAGGTCGCTTTATTAAACGAGCCTTTAATTTAGTTAAATCATCATTTATGTCTCGTTAATATGACTGCGGATTGTTCTTTGAAATTAGTCAATCGTAGTAGGAAAAGGGTCGAAATAAATTTAAAGCTTATAAAATTGAAACGATTTTATGAACGCAAACTGACTTTTATTTAAAAAAAAAACGAGCACACAAACAAGCAAGTTTAAAACTTATTGTTCGTTTTTATTTAACCGAAGGGAATTCTCGCGATTGACAGTCTCAGGTCCAGTCTCTTATGTAAAAGTCAAAGTAAGATAGACAATAATATTTGTGATTCATTTGAATTGTATTGAGTTCGCATTTAGGTCAAGTTTATGTGTTTATGTATGTACATATCTCGCAATGTTTTACATATTGATTACATAATATCGTCTAAAAATTAATAATCGGCCGTGAATCGAAATAATTTAAAATTGAATGCCATTCTAATGAAGCTCAGCATAAACATAAGAAAAATAAATTTGTTTTTTGTACGAATTTTAAAGATCAGCATAACAAGCACAATACGATTAGAAGGATTGCTAAATATGTTCGTTCTGTACAATTAAATACATCACAAATGTGCCGTATTATTAAAATTATATTATGTTTACATTCCGACTTTACAGCTTTTTACCGCCTTCAACTATTTTACATATGTTGTTAGCACTTACCACCTATACAACAAGATCACCATCGTAACGAGGAACTAATAAGTTAACAATAAACAATAAACAATATCTGAGTAGAACATATGTACATACAAATACGGGAATTTTGCATTTGACAGCTAAATAAATATATCGATCAAGAATGCTAAACCACTTCGTACAAAAGGTCAACTTAATGGTCGAAACCAATATTGTATGTTCATGTCGGGAGAATCGCGTTGCGCGCGCTCCGTATACATAGAGTTAAATCGTCGACACGAGTCGTACACGCTTTGAGTACAGGCATAGCGACTACATGTCAACTGTGTAGATTGCTCCGCCAACTTGAAAATTGCAGCAACTTTCCTCACGAAAGTCTTGACAAACAGGTCGTGTCAAGACTTTCGTGTCGGTGACGCGCGCTGTGTGCGATCCTAGCGATCAAAATCGCTGGAGTTCAAAATCTACTTTGCCTTGTGTACGAAGTTCCTGATAGTTTAGTTTTTGTGGATGCTGGATGTCAGGCGGATAAATTAGGCAAGTATGTTTGGGGGGCGGCGATAGAGGGGAACAGAAGCAGGTCGGGGAGATATCGCGGCGGTGGAGCAGAGCACTGGGCTCCTCCGGGGTCGTGTCGTAACGCAGCGCGACACTGCGGCAGCGAGCAGATAACGTCCGCCGCTGACCGCGCCACGTGACTACTCCGGCACTCCGCCACTCTGAGCTAATAATAAACACAGGTCTTAGGTCTGCGATACCGACGGATATTTGACACTGTGTCGACTGTCGTAGCGCAGTATTTGACGAGAATTTCACAATTGCTTACGTTATACAAAAACCGAGGTATAGTAATATAGTTTGTATTGTATTATATTACTTAAGCAACCTATAAGTTTGAGGTGCGCAGTTGCAAGATGAAGGTTTAATATATATGTTACGCTAAATTATTACAGAAATCGCTCTAAAGTATTATATTATTATAATTAACATATTAATATAAAATATTTCAAATTAATTAAATGCTATTAATAATTTTCATATTTATAAGTAAGTTTTAATATAATAAGTATGTTTGATTGTGTAAACACTTTTGTGAAAAGAAAATGTGTGGGGTAGTTGTAGTTTTCAGTTTGACATGTAAACAACTAGCGAGTGCAATTGTTGCGAATGCAATGAATGTTTGCGTGACGTGACGTGACGTGTTCACATTGAACATGTTTGTGATTGTGCATGTTGTGATAGCGGCAGGTCGCGTGCCTACCTGATAACAGAGTGAATCTTGCTTGTTTGTGTGCCTTTTGTTTTGAGACATTTTTGTTGTTGCACCAACATTGAACAACGGAAATGTAGGAATTCGAAGGCGACGCCGCTAACTGCCCTTTGAAAGGTACACAGTGACATTTAAAACATTATTTACTTATTATAGTAAACAAGGTTCTGCATGGGATGATGTAATGCGACAGTGAAGTAGATGATGCGGCCTTTCTTTGTAATTCTACAGTCAAACTAAAGTCCGAAAATGTCACATTAAAACAAAAATCATGAAAACTTTCAATTAAACAATGAAGTTTAATTTTTATATTTTGCTTTTTTATGGCTGAAATCATCTTTAGTTGTAGGAATGCTAGATAAGTTTTGTTTACAACAAAATAAAAATATATGTCATTATTAATAAATCTTTTTATGTGCACTGCGATATAAATAATAAAATAAGAATAAAATGTTTCATTAAAACGTGTTTTAAAATAGTTTTTACGCATTCATATTTTATAATGAACTAATTTGCATTGCTAATAAATATGTAGCCGTGACTTTTGTGATTAAACTTGGAATGATTTATATCACCTCTGACCTGACTGATAAAATATTTATACCACAAGTAACCACTCCTCAACCATTTAAAAAAAAAACTAATGTTTGTTTCAGGAACATCACCGTATTGACTGAATACAACGCGTGTGTGAATTGTTGTCGTGAAAATTGTGATAAAATTAAAATCAGTATAAATGATAAGCAAAGTTCAAAATAATTTAAGGACAAACATTAGCACAGGCCAAACTATTCTATCTCCGAAAAATCATCAGCTAAAGGACTTCAGTAACCGGTTGAACCTGGCAACATTATGATGTTATCTTTTAATCGTAAGTATTGAAAGATTATTTAGACTTTGATAGAACTTTGAGTTTGATTTAATACTTGTACTTTAAGTCAAAGTTTAAAACAAATTGTCTGGGATTACTTTTAAAGCGAATTCAAGGAATGAAAACATGTTTTGATTCAACTGTCTGAGTGTGCAGATTGTACCTTGAAGATCGAGATATTTGATATAACACTACTATTATGTAGTTAATTATTATATATTTACGATGTAATATAAGCTGAATCATGAATAAAATAATTGAAACAGGATTTAACGATATACGATAAGTTACGTTAATAATAAATCATTGAAATCTTCAAATAGAAAATGATTCTTATTGACCGTAAATCAGCTACTATTTTATTGTCGTTACTCTTTGTTCACATTCCCGTTATAAGATGTAATTATTTAATTATTAATTACGCAAAATTAATGGAAAATAAAGTTTATTTGCAACTTATTATTTACAATCAGGGGCCGTGACTTCGTTCATGAGAAATCCTGACTTCGACTAATAAACCTTACATTCTCTATAAAGCTTATAAATAAAAGTTTCAACCTGTACCAACCTGTACTTTATATGTATGTGTCATTTGTTGATTTGCAATCAGTCACTTTGCAAACTATTACATTATTATCAAACTAGGAGTATAATTTATGTCTAACATTTTGTTATTTAATTAGGTTAAATATTGAGCAAGGATCAAAATCTTGTGATACGATCTGCCAAATTACTTTAAAAAATGTCGATAATAAGACAACTTTTAACAACATAACAATAAACAGTCGGCGCGGTGTCTCTCTGCATCTCGGATTCGGTTTTAATTTAAATAATGAAAAAGATTTTATGAACGTCTTTATTAGTGCGCAAATCATCTCACACATTCGGATCTTATTCAAAATATCTATTGAAGTTGCTCTCAGTTCAATGCTAATTACATTTTGTTCACGATGTATTTTAACATTTAAACTTGTAATCCAAATAAACCATGACGAGATAAAAATCTTCATTTTTTTGTGTCGTTTAATTATTTACACATTCATTATAAAACATATAAAAGATTAAATATGTAGATCCAAGAGATTACTCCGTATTCTCGAAAATCTTGGAAACGATTATCAACCGCCAGCTCACGAGGATCCTTGAGAAGCATCAGTTGATCAGAGACCGATCTTCTTCTAAGTTGCCGGTTTTTTTGGAGGGTCAAACTAAGTGACATAAACAAATAATTTTTTATCTGTCCTCGGCGGTATTTCCGAACCAGTACGACTAGGGGTCCTTCAAGAAACTAGCGTATCTCTAAAAGGTCGGTATCACATCTGCAGTCCATCTAATGTTGAGGATGTCAGAGGGAGTCGATGATGATCGCGGTGTTCTTGTCTCTCCTTTACACTCCAATCAAATAAGAAAAAAAAACTACAAGCAGACAAAAATTCTCAGAATCATTGTTTTGAGTTCAATTATATTGATAATAGTCTATCCCGTACATCTATTACATACATATGTATGTACTGACAGCGGTCAATTACCTGTGTGTACTATATAATATGTGCGCTCTTGATGTATAACATATTTTTTGGTATTGCGAAAATTTTCCATGCCATAATATTATAGTCTTTATGAACCGTGTCTTAACGATTTAGATCCTGTTTTAAAACCGAAGCAATCATGGTAATTTTCCATTCAATTCTTGAATAATATGTGCAGTCTAGTGACCGCAAAAACATTCTGGATTTCCACACTTCTTCTTAAGACTTCAACAACAAATAAATCAAGTTTGCTAGAGGGAGACAGACTCAGTGTGCAGCTATAAACCATAAACTATTGTCTATTACCATTGAGATTCACATGATTATTCAGAAACGAAGGATGTTCGTTCTGACGCGATAACGCTAGCAGGATAACGAATTGATAATCGTTTTTTTTTTCAATTAACTAAAAAAAACATTTACAAAAAATCGTTAACAAGGCGTCTTAAACTAGTTTTGAACTAGTATAAAGTTAAAAATCATATTGGAATGTTAACATGACAAAATAATAATTGCTCCTAAATTGAGCGCCATCTATCGGAAAGTAGTTAATTTAGGCCTATTAATAGAAACATTTTAAATAATATTACGGTCGGCGGTCTAGAACTTAAATGCTTACTATTTACTGCAACATTATATTACTTAGTATCCAATAGGAAAAGTATCAAACGAAATTATAAAATTAAATCATTCGTTTGTAAAGTTAAAATATCCACGTAACAATTCAACCTGCATTCACTAACGCCATCTATTGAGCAAATATTGAAACTGAGTTACGAATTTAGAATTATTGATAATAATATTTATATAAATAATATTATGCAATGCCAAAAATCTTGACAAAATCCGTCTCAGTGAAGATGTAAACGTCTATAGTTTTTTATTTCTATTATATATTACATATATTATAATTATCCTCAAATGAAAAGTTCTCCGTGTTTGATTGTGACGTTGAGTAGACAAACAAACAATGTTGAAGTAATATTTGCACAGCTTAATGAATTTATTTATAATTATAATATTTTATGCTGCATTAAGCAATATTAACACGTTATATAACGGAGGATGTGGGAAGGTGAAGGTCGGAAGATCAAACGAATAAAGTCAAAAGCTATTTTTTCATCATTAAAAAGCTACATCATCCCTGAGTCACTACACAGGTCGTGTGATAGAAAATATTTCAAACGTATACTATTATATTATACATCTTTTCGTTTACCTTTGAATGATTTAAAAAAATAATAACAATTATTCGTAGACGTAAACGGAATGATCTTATTCTTTATAAGTTAATTAAGCAAATGAACAGAGTCATTACAACAGAAGCTATCCTCGTTAGCTAATTGTGTTGTTGTTGTTTATTTTCCGGCAGCAACACAACACAAGTGACCGCACAATCGTTACCTTCCCCAAAAACTATGGCAATTAATGACAAACGATTATTGTTAATGCAACATGGCATCATCGCTCGCAACCTCGATATCGTGACTAATCATACATACACAAGTTGTCAGTGTTCCAAACAAAAATAGAGGGCAGCAGCGTCGATTATTTATCACATAAATAAAAAATAATAAAAATGTAATTAATTACATCCTATTAAGATAAAACGAAGTTATGCGGAAAGATGAATGTCTCCAACACAGGTAGGCTGCATACTGCAGTGTGCAGTGTGCAGAGTAACAACTGTCCTTGATGTTTTCTAGGTCCAATGCATAGGGCCTAGGTTTTCCCCGACAAAGACAAACGACCAAGTAACTTTCCAAGGTTTAATATAAGCTGCAAATTGCCATTAAAATTATTATTGTACCCAGTGACTGCGGCTGAATAAAGTTCAAGTGCATTGTAATTATTAGACGTGGAAAACTTGTGATAACGAATTCATCTGCACAAAAACTTCTATTCCCCGACCGCGTGTTGTTTTTGTGCTCGGCTCTTTGTTCTAGAAACTTTTGTTTTTTGTTTTATACATTGCTTAATAATAATCAAATACTCTGTTAGTGCGGGTTTCTACTGCACTGTCACTAGTCAAGTATTGACTTTATTTTTTTTGTCTCTATTTTCTCGAAGAATGTGCAAATAATGACGGTATGTGTTAAGCTTTACAAAAACACAGTTTTCGCAATCAATCCTGGGCAAAGAGTTTAATCAGAACGATTTCTATTTCTGAGATCCTAACATATTAGAGTCATAAATCCTCGATCCCTAAGCGTCATCACAGAATGGCATATGAAAGAATTCACATACAGACAGTGATTTTTTTAACATACTAGTTGTGGCCCGCGACTCTTTGTAGCCTATGTGTTCTTCCATGCTATGTTCTACATTTATGCCAAATGTCAGAAGGATCCGTTCAGCCATTCTGCCTCCATCCAAACATTCGTATTTATAATTTAGTAAGAAGTAAGATTAGTTAGATATAGATCCATACTTTTGTTTAGAGATATCATTTGTTGCACAACTTGTTTAATTACCGTTGTAATTAGTTTTTAACTTATTACACGGTTCTAGAGAATTCTTTAACGATATATTTATATAGCTTAGATAAATATAATTAGTACTAAATATATTCTAATATACATAACAAGACCCTGAGGTTATTGGTCTTGAAAAGTTTAAACATTAGAAAGTGGAGGCAGACCTTGTTGAATAAAACATAATGTTTTGAATTTGCATCGCTTCTGAGCCGCTGACTGACAATTTTAACGAGGAAATAATATTTGTTTCAAAGTAAACAAAAATTATACTTTTAGAAAATACCCGAGATCACCTTGTCAGTGGAATTGTTCAATATTTATATTTCTCTGAAAATTAAGCGGAATCGACCACAAGATTCTCTCTCACAATCTCGGTATTCTAAGCGATTGAAAATAACATAAATTAACTAACAGGGTAGTGCACTTCACGTCAAAATCCCAAATAAGAGTTGTTGTATTAAAAAAAGTAATTTTTATTATAATATTATGATTAAACCGAAGTCAAAGTAAGTCATGTAAAATTTATCAGGGCCTTTGAACTTACATATATACGAGTATGTACACACAAAGGTGATTTTAGTGTCGTTTAATTGAATGAGAAATGAGAGTCACGTTTCATGTGAACGGAGAATGAATGATAGTGATTAGTGAGGAGATAGATATTGTGAGGAAATAATATTATTATATTAAATATATAAATTGTGTGACGTCACAACATCACGAAGATTATTAGTTATTGCTGTTAATTTGGCGATGACTTGCTAAAGTTACTTTCTTGTGATGTGCATACAAACCGTTAACTTTTTATAATATTATATTCCATATTAAGTCGCTTTGCTCTTCTGCGTCCCGTTTTATCAAATAGTGGGAAAGCAAAAGAATTATAAATAGACACTTATGTCATTAATTTAATTATTGTTAATTTACTTATCTCTATTAATATCGACATAGTGTCAGAATCCTGTTCGTAAAAAGACAATCCCGCATCTACTGGCTGCCACCGACTTAACAAATACCATAGTATCAGTATTGCATTAAAATTTAACATACTGAAATAAATTGGATGTTCACCTCATATATTAATGTAAACATCAATCTTCGACATATTATGTCATTAGTGCACCACCCTAAAGTTATGGAGAAAACTGTCTAAATGTTTCATCTATATTTACGACGCTAGCGATTCCCCGGCGTTGTGCAGAAATACCGTCTAGGATCTGTGAAAGTCCTGGCGTGGTTACACGTGACTGGAATTACAGTGGGCGTTCACAGGTGTGCAAGATGCAACCACTTACAAGGAGTTCACCGAAACCTGCCAAACTTTGCAAGAGTCTATGAGAAAAAAGTTTGGCTATCTGCGTGATAGGGATGGCAACGTTCATTGTTTTGTTTTGTATAATAGTTACATGATGTAGTAATTAACAAACAAGGAGCTAAAACCACAGGTGAATACGGAATAAATTGGTTCTTAAGTAACCATCAAGAAATTATCTTAATTACAACAATTATCATAAGAATGTTTATCTTTGTTTTATATTGACTGGTCAAGTTCATTCTATTGGCAATTATTCACTATTGTTCATTTGTAAATTATGTACAAAAAACTTGATCAAATCAGTTATCAATATCACAATGGATGACATCAATTTGAACAATGAGATAACGATTTGGTGGAGTATATTTTTTTTATATCATAAGGTGGCAAACGAGCGAGCGGCCACCTGAAATCGCTGAAGTAGCGAAGTGATCGTTGCCCATAGATATTCGCAATTGCATACGCGTAACCTACCTTTAATCGACGGAGGAGAGGATGCACAGAATGAAAATATTTTCCCTTTCCATGCATCCTCTCATCCGGAAAGTCCACTTCCACTTCCCATCCTTTCCTTATAGGAAAAGGGTGGGAAGGGAAAGAGGACTAAATGAGGCCTCCGGGACGCACACTCATCAGACGAAACGCGGAATTGCTTCCGCTTCACGCCTGTTTTCTGTGTGGTGCTGGTATTTCACCGGGCGAACCTGGCCAATACGTGCGAAGATGTTAAAGCGGGTTCTACCAATCTTAAAATTCAAAACTATTGAAATTAAATGACTTGGGACTCGTCTGGTTTCACCAACTTCTGTCTACTCCGTTGTTTGTTGACTTTGTGTGTTATGTGTCATATAATTCCGCAGTAATAAACGTCATTTAAGCGGCTAATTCCATAGACATAATTGCATTCAGACTGCCCTTTGATTAACAGAATTAATATAGCAGTAGTTGTAGGAGCAAGTTACGCACGTACATCTAAAACTTGTTATGTACATAAGCGATATGATTATAGTTGCGTCGACCTGCCTCGTCACATTGTGACTCAGCTAACTAGGGCTTTGTCAACGCAATTCACAATTAAAATAAAATATTCCGTAATTATAAAAAAAGTTGATTTTTTTTACACAAGTACACAACATTTATCCTATGCAGGAAACGCACAGTAAAAAGGATAAATCCTCATATTTTTTATGTGATAAGTACGTTACTTATAAAAAATCTATAATATAATGTGAATATTATCTCGTGAAACCAATAAGATTATAACTTGAAGTGGTGGAGTCGGCCACAGTCATTTAAACTTGCGCGAATGGGTCGGCTCGCCCGGGATTTACCAAAGTCAATGACCTCATGTAACCGAGGCAGGTGAACTGAATCCACATACCGAAAACTGACTGCTTTAGTCTTGTTAAGTTTAAAGTTACGATTTTTGTACTAAAACATTTTTCGTAACTGTATGTTTTTATATAAATATGGATCAGTCAGAAATATAAAAATTTAATTATATATTATTAAAATTTTAAAATAACTCGTAAAGTATAATAACATATTTCTAATATAGTAGTTTACATTAAAGTGGCAACCCTAATGTATTCGCGGTGCGAACAAATGCGGAATTCCCTACTTCGGCTAGCTAGGCCTCCTCGTCAGCCGCTGACGTCGCAAATCTGACGGCTACGCCTCACTACCTGCCCGACTGACTGACTGACTGGCTGACCACTTGCTACCGCCCTCATCATGACGCCATTGACGCACTCTGTTTAGGGTTTTTGTTAATGCTCTGACAGCTAACGTAAGATGGACCTCATTGATTTTATTGTTTTCAAACCAAGAAGTTTCATTTTCTGATATAATGAAAAGGAAAAAATAATTATTTACCAAACTATACAAACTATACATCAAAAAAGATTTCAAAGGCACAATATTAATATATAATAAGAATATACCTACATCAAAGGCTAAGTTAATACTGCTAAAGGGTAAAATTATATTACTGTAAACTTACGTGAAGTACTTTCACTTCCTTTACAAAGAACAAAAATAACCTTGACATAGAAGGTATACTATTATACTATAAAGTAAAGTTTAAACACATTTCTACAGACACAAGCTTTTTCGTTACGTAACAAAGAAAAACTTGCGAGACCTGTAGTACACAGCTGCCAAACTAGTGACATGCGATACATTAGCGATATTTAAATATCGCTAATATTTAAATCCCACCAGAAACTTAAACACAGTTGAAATAATCGATGTTACACTTATATTGATTTTTTTTTAATTTTTACTACAAATGTTTTAAATTGATTATTTTCAAGCGAAGCGCACAAAATATTAAAAATTAATTTTAACTATTCGGATAAAAAAGTGTTAGTTCGCTTTAGCTACGCTTCAGTGTAGCTGTGTGTGTACTACAGTTATATGCGTGATCTTTTCAGATTTTTTTTTCAGAAATGTCAGAGTATAGTGACAAATAATTGTTTGTGCTTTGTATCCGCTTCCTGAAAACACATGAAAGGTAACATTTACCTGATTTGGTTTGTCTGAGTGACACAGTTCATTTTGTGATAAATATCATTCAATTATAATTAGTTAATTTAAATTTTTCCTTCTTGATTAATATTGTAATGTTTCTACGGTATTCCGTCTCACAACTTATATCTAGAAAATTATCTGAAAAATATTTCTTGTTAATTTTTTTCGCTCTTTTTGCTAAAATCTTCTTCTTCGAAGAGCTTTCAGTAACATAAAAAACAAAGCGTTTTTTTAGTTTTTATTTTTTATTGAAATTTCAAGATCTATGCACATGTGTAATTTACATTCAATGAAACACGTAAATTATTTTTAGGCTTTTAAAGTCCTACACTCTCTCACAATTTAGGTTTTTTTCAACTCGACGCACTTCCGTTTTCTACGAGTAAACGAGGAAAGTAAATGTTAAGTGACAGTTCAATTAATGTATGGTAAAAGACGTTTCAGACGGTTAGTTTATTGTCCAACAAAATCCAAATTAATGGCTGTCGTCCTAAGATCCCGTTGTCTCTAACATCAGCTATGCAGTCAACTAACAGTTCACGACTACTAAAGAAAAAAAGCATTGTCATCATTCTTTTTGCCGTATCTTGCAATGCCACTATTAATTACTATCCACTCGCAATGTATTTCTGCGGTGAAATTCACTTGATGTGGAAGAACCCACATTCTAATTATGCTAACTCATTTTTCTATGACGTCACTAATTAAAAATACGTCCCATGGAAAAATACATCGTCAATCGATACCTTCGCCATTTCACAAACAATTAAATTTATAAAAAAACAGGTTGTGTAGACACGCACGCACACAACCGCGCTGACTTACGTCGGTGTGCGTTGCGAAATTTTATATAAGCACAAGAAATGTAAAGCGAGATCTCATTAGATGGCCGAGCGACTGACCGCCGCCGCCGCGACATATTGTTTAAAAAAAACAATATTTTTATTCTGTGCGCGAAGTGGCGCGAATTTCGATTTACGCGCCTAAAATATATGAAATTTACTGCATGTTTTATTAATCGTATGTTTACATGAAAAGTGTATCTTTATGAGTGATTATTGATATATTGTGTGACTGATTTAGCTATAAATTTATGTATGGTGTAATAAATATATTACCGCCTTTAAATAATTGTCAAAGCGCTTTGATCTATTTTAACCATACAAAATTAAAACAAACAATATTTGGAATTAATATTACGAATATTGCCTGATAGAACCTTTTATGGATAGTACGAAGTGCAATTAAAATCGTATTAAAAAGATCAGTCGTATAAACGTTAGTATTGATTGTATAGTTTGAGTCAGAGTAAAGTGAGTTGTGCAAAATGAAGGACTTGGCTCAGATATGGAACAAGTTTGCGGGAAGACAGTACGCCTCAGTGAACTCTGCAGAAAAAGAACTCAGGGACCTGTCACATAACAGGCTAAAGAGAGCAGACATCGATGTGTCCAGTTTTGAGCAGAACTTTTCAGAGTGCGAGGGACTGAACTACAAGTTCACGGAGGAATTGGACTTTGCCGACAGGAAGGATGCCATTATAAACAGATTGTTTGAAAGACGAAAAAAAGGACAAATCGCTAGACAGCCTAAATGTAAGTTTTTGCTGTTATAGTAATTTTTTTTAATTGTATTGTTTAGTTTACTAGGTTAAACATATAAATATTAATAAATATTGGAGTGTCGGTATGTAATATCGGAAAACAATTATATTTCTTAATTTTGGCGGGACTTTTAGTGAAGGATCCGGCAGTATTTATTTATGCGAAGCTGAGGAAGTTATAAAATAAATATAATTTTAGATCCCCCAATTAAATTTAACTCGTTAAATAGACGTTATGTATGGATATTATATATTAATATTTGACAAATTACTGAATTTTTTGACTGAGATTACCAAAACCAAGATAGAGTAGTATTATTTGTTATTTCATACTATGTTCTATACTTGTGCCAAATGTTTAATATTTTAATCAAACGTATCCGAAGTGAACCATAAACTTTTCTGATATCACAGGTGACCTATGAGTTTTTCCAGAACTTGTTCTACATCTATACCAAATATCATCGAGATAAATTTAGCCGGGCTGGAGACGCGTAGTAACAAATATTAATCCAGACATCGATCCATCCATCTAACCACTCGCATATATAATATAAGTGAGAAGTAAGATTGTCAGTTAATTTCTTTAGATTTAAATAACTTATCATCAACGATTTCAACTCACGACATGATCATTAATTGAAAATATGATAATCGTATATTTTATTGATATTATTTGTCATGCTAATGAAAAACACATTATAAACGGAATACATACATCGGATGTTGCTGCGTACAATTAAAAATAAATTATTTGTTTCTTCCCTAATAAATAAAAACAAAAACATCAAAGTTCATTGTAGCCATAACTGATTTATACGCCACGCCCTAAACAAAAATCCTTAATTAACATTTTAAAACATGCATCAGTGACCGAAATCCAACAAAAACAATATGATTCTGTGCAAATGTTAGCCCAAAAAACATATTAATTAAATTACGACTGAAAAAAAACTTGCAGCAACAAAAACATCTAACTAGATTTAAATGTAAAACGTTGTCACCGCCATCTAGTGGTTATTTCTGAAAAATTACATTTTCTTTCATATCCTACAATATTTTTATGTTAATGTTAATTTATTTACGATAACTTCTATAAAACACGAATATTATAGAATGTGATTTGATTGAAGTCTGCCAACAAATAACACGTTGACTTATAATTATGACATTGAAACAGTTCGCAATCAAGACTTGTAATATCGTTTCGTCTTTTATGAAATTTCTTTTTTATTTTAATGATTATTATTTGATAAAAAGAAATCTATGAATAACATAAGTGTAAACATTTTAATCTGCAAACAAATCACGGAAGCGGAACTGATCACAATATATGTAGTTCACTCAAAACGCTGAGGGAAAAACATCGTTTGCTATACTGTAATATGTATATCACTACGAATCATTATTATATTGAAAAACATTATTTTTTGTTACAAAAACAAATGTATTTGTATGTTTAAATTATATAATATTAAGTGGGATTTTATTATAATTCAAGAATATAAAGTTACGAGTATATAACGTATAACGCATCTTGTCAGTTGTATGACATTAGTTAGTAATTTAAATTGTTTAAACTTTCGTGAGACATTATAACAAATTAATTAGGAATGGCTTAATTCACGTATCGTCCGGCGACGACACCGATTGGTTTCAGACCCTTCGGGGGTTCATCTTCAGGGCGAGTGTTCATTTAATTTTCTTCGTAGTCGCGACGCGTCTCGCAATTTAGTTGTCGGTGACAATGTTTGTGGGCCGCATTTAGCCAGGGATACTACTTGAACTAGGAACTTTTACAAATTGTGTAGAATATGTGAATTACTGTTTATTGCTCAAAGTTCTGTTTGGAAATGTTATCGTAGGGTTTTTTCTTTGTCGTGTCTAGATTTAAATGAGTTGTTAAATCGCCATTTCCCACTGTATGCCTTACAAGGCATAATGAATATGCGATGTCGTTACATTATTCATAAAAGCATAAACGTTGTTCTAAAATGGTCTTAGGATTGTGGGTAAATCTTATGCTTTTTCTAATGTTCATTTGTTTACTAACGAACAAAACGAACTCCCTATATCCACATGATTGAGAACGTCAGAGTATCAAATCGAAGGTTCGAATCAATCTTTTCTATTTTATCGTAAAACAACTCCTCGTACAGGAAAGAAAATGAAAGAAAAAACTATTGCCAACTTGAATTAGAAATATACTGGATTTCCAAATGTCTTTTATTCGTTGAACTCTTTTCCTTGTACGACATTGTCATTGGTAATATTGTTTCCCTTAATTTATTTAAGATTTCAAGTAATGAACTTTATATTAATTTTTGGTAACAACTAAATATGTAAAGTTTTGTTGCAGATTAGTGGTATAATATCAAAGTGGATGTTCTTGATAACTTATGTACATTTAAAGTGAAAACTTTATCCCGAGCATTGATCATTATCTTTGTAATCACTAACACTTTTCATTTTTCACGTATCACGGGAATCGAGCGCTCAATAGTATTTTGAAAGCAGTTATCTTGTTTCAATCGAGTTTTCCCTCGCGTTCGAGACAGCGCAGCGTCGCGACTACGTGCTTATTAGAAATCTGTCTAGAAATTTAATATTATCTTTGATGTTAATAACGGTGACATTGACCGACGTGACCGATGACAAAGACGGCTTCTCTAACTCTGCGCGACTCCCATGGCTCATATTATATGACCTTTCATCATCTTTTGGCTAACGATTTGAGGAAAAAATCAACGTTTGCCAAAATGATAATATTAACAGAGATCTAATTTTCTAAGTGAATAGTTTTAAAGATACGGAAGAGTTTGCATCTATTAATATATTTAAGAAATAAAAAGTTGTATAGTTTAGTCATAATTTATGACATTCGAAGGTCATAATAAATTATATGGCATATAATAGAATCGCGATTCAATTATATTTTGGCATAAATGAATCCATAACGACTATCAGCAGAGTTTAACCGCAGCGGCATTGAACCGGCGTCCCATTTAACTGACCAGTTTAATGTCGCCTTATTAAATTCCAACTTCCGCGACAGAAACTTCTAGAACCAATTTAAAAACCGCAATGTTTTTAAAATATTGTATCAAGATTTACTATTTAATAGTTATTTAATGGCGTATAATAATATATCGTATCGTTGTATAGCATTCAGATATTTCTGAACTAATCTTACAAAATTTGCGTAACGATTGATAAACCTAACTTTTAATATTTTGTTTAAGAAATTGTTTTTTTTTGCTTACTGACAGTTCAGGAGCGCGGTAATAAAAATTTGCGAATATTGGATTAAACAATAATAAATATTCAAACGAGTTAATATTTTAACAAAAGGTGTATTTAGTGATGCAATAATACAGATTTTACAGGAAAATAAGTTAAACAATGAATGATAATAAAAGCCAGTTCTCGCTAACTCATACAAAAAATGTATTTTGACATACATTCAGTATTTTGTATTACATTATAGCGCATTAGTGTTTCCCGTGTTTGCTTTGTGACTAAAATTTTTAACACATTTATGGGTAAATCAGTTTAGTTCGTGACGTAACGCTTTATTTTGGTTTGCCTCCTTTAGCACCATGTTACATTTAATTTTTATTACATTTTCGATTTGCTAAGCTATTTTGAATATTTATACAGCTTATGCTATTACCCTGTTGTCTTAATTTTCAGTATTATCTCAAGCTGCCTCTTTCTGATTTTAAGTTATACTTTGGTCAGATATTTCATTGATCCTTAACCTTTTGATGGCCGGCACCGCCCGCGTACTCAATACACTCACAAACTTGATCACGTTAATCAGACAGTATCTTTTTTTTTACGTTTTATAAGCTAGCGCTTGACCACGATCCCACCTGGTGTTAGTGGAGATTTGGTCGAAAGATGGTACGCGCTAGCTTAGTAAGTGCTCATTCACTCTACTTTCAATTTTTTGTCGGAGTTATCAATTTGATTTCGTCGTTTTACAAATTTTTAAACTCGATTCATAAATAGTATCTCAGAGGTCAGCGACGTAGTATCTTAAGCGTTAATAATTAATATAAATCAACTAATAGCAATTGAATTGCAGTAGTGAACTAGTATGCAAATTATTCTCGTAAATACAAAGTTCTTGATACAAATCCTTGTTCGAATACCGCGAAATATGAAGACGCGTGTCTCCGCCGCATTGCATATTGTATATTTAGTTATCACTATCGCCGCTTAACAAGAAGGTTATGTAGAGAAGTTTTCAAAAATCCTCCAAATTATTGTAACAAACTGATGTCCCTGAGGATTTATAGTTGTTAGTATTACTTTCGATTAATTGATTATTATTTATACACATATTTTAATTGTTTTATTTAGCTGTTTGGTGATTAATGTAAATAAGAGGACTTATTGTCAATTTTGAAAGCAATACGCAAATGACAAATGTGGAGGGATTGGATTCAGAGAACAATATGTCGTGTTGCGCAATATACATAGTTTATAACAGTTATGTATCTGATCAGGATGTAGGAAAACATTTTGCGGTTTTGTTGTAAATTTGCAAGTTTAAGTGATACATACCAGTTGGTTGTTCACTCGAATCATTTACATACAACACAACACAACGTGTTTATATAAATTATGTACAACATCTGTTTGTTTCTTGTGCCAACTAGATACTTTATCACACGACACTTCTAAATCCCTTCTAAATCTAACATTACATTTGTAAATGTTCAAAATATTGTGTTAATTGATTTTGTACATATACACCGACAAATATATAGAACTAGAAATGATAAGTATTCCTTATATATAAACCGAGTACATCAGTAGGTAGGTATAGATAAACACATTAAATAGGCATCCTTCTGTTAATTAAATATATAAGAAACAAGTAAATCGTTTATTTGATTTGTATTATATTTTGTCTAAGAATACAAATGTGTGATGTCTATTTACTCATTGTTCTAGGTATATGCTCGGCCTTCCCCGAATGAAGTTATTCATACTGTACTTAGACTAAAAACTACTCAATCGCATTACTGTGAGATGATACGAGATTCGCATACTAAATATAAGATTACTTCTCACTACAAATAAATCCTGTAGACCTGCCGCTACAAGCTTTGACCTAACGATTCCATCGTAACGCAGTTATTTTTTAACTCATAAAGTCTGTTTTAATTCTGTATAAATTTAAATAACTGGTTTTGTTTAAGATTAAGATAAAATAGTTAAGTTGCCGGTCGCGTATGTATGGAATATTTTGGTAATCGCCCCTCAGTAACGGGCAACGCGAATTTCGTTACGGCGTTAATTACTTCCTACAGCGTGAACATATATACGAACACGATACTTGTTGCTTCCGCGTTCACATTGCACACGTTTACTGGCAACATGTTATCTTCTGATAATAGCCGATGTCCGGGGGCAACATTAATGTTAAATCTCTTTTATTGATGACGCAAAACGGGACTAAGTTTAAGACATAACGCACTGAGTTTGAACTACTTATGCTGTACAAAGAAGTTGTGAGCATAGTTTAAAGCTGTAGATTAATTGAATACGGATTCTATGACACCTCACACTCATACTACAGGTCATAATGGCACGGACAAGCTCCACTCTTCACTCAGTTGTAGCAAAAACTCTGCACTAGTCATGATATTTTCAGACGTCAGAATTTTTTAACGAGATATCGAAATTTTATTTCGCGGGATGATTTCCGTACCAGTTGATGATTAATGACACCTTTGCCTTTGTTATCTCACAAGTGCCATCACCGGCGCGGCGAGATGGTTCTACATATATCGCAAAAACTATTCACCGAATTAACTGTTTTATCTAACCGCAACTTTAGAACTTGTACAAAAACTATGAAAGAAGATAATCTTTAATAAACTCGAGTCATGTATTGATTGAAACGTCACTCCAATCACATTTGTATATTAATATATTGTAGTTGAATCACTGTTACGTTATGGTGACAATAAAAAAATATTTACTCATTTGACATTTAAAGTAGGTGAATAATTCTAGCCTACTGAA
The DNA here is from genome assembly GCF_000836235.2 of Papilio xuthus. NCBI lineage: Eukaryota > Metazoa > Arthropoda > Insecta > Lepidoptera > Papilionidae > Papilio > Papilio xuthus. The sequence continues at coordinate 6,505,409 of NW_013532703.1, read as the reverse complement.
TTTGATGCCAAGTTAAAATAATATTTTATTATATTATTTGCACAGATTTGTTCCTTGATAATTATTAAGCATTATTTTGATATTGTTATCTAATTTTGTATTATATTTTTTTTCTAACTCGTGTAAACATCATTTTTATTGGCCGTTTCTAAATTGTTCCACAAATTTTACATCTTATGATTTTTTTTGTATTATATTATATTATTTTTATGAAGCATGTGACATGAAAATATGTTAAGTAAGCTATATAAGATACTAGTCCACGAATGTTTCACTTACCTATAGCGGTGTTGGTGGCTCTTCTAAAGGCAAACAGTTTTAAGTTTTAATGGCAGCACTCGTGGTCGATATAATGATAAAAACTGCCTGTGTATTGTAATTGACTTGTTAATGATTATATATGGTAATTCTACCTCTGCCTACCGACCTCCGGCCGGACAAAGGTCTCCACAATGCCTCGATAATGCCTTTTAGGTGTTCACTTTGCTCAGACTCGATCAATATACTTAGATTAACATAGGAGTTATTGTGAGACTGGCTAACAACAAAAATTCTAGGTCTATTCTAGGTATTATAAATCTTCCATGTGCTCTTGTGAAACCTGCTTTTAAGAAACACTTTTGTCCAAGAGAATAAACGTCTCCTGTAGATGCAAAAAATATGCGAGAGCAAATAACACTAAACTTTTTTCTGTTTAACTATAATAATGTAATACAAATAAGACCTGTGAAAACTATAATTTAAACTGTTTGTTTTGTTTCAATGAATTTGAAGATCAATATAGTGTAATGTAGCATATCTTGTCGTATCAATTGTCACGTAGAAATTATTTGAGTTGTGTAATACGTGCTCAGTGGCACGACTTTTTATTTTCTATATCGTATGCATACTACAGTAATGTATTACGAATGCGTACAGTAGCAACAGTGGTAGACGCCAGCAACAATAATATCTGTTGAACGAATGCGGCTCGAACTGTGCAATACCACGACCTTACAGAAGGCCGCCATCATGCGAAAGAAATTCCGCGTTTTATCTGATGTGTTTAGCGCTGGAGGACTAATTTTAGTCCTCGCTTTTCTTATCCTTTTTTTTATGAAAAAAGATTGTGATTTGACGGAAGAGATGACGCATATGAAGGTGAAATATTCCCTTTCTATGCGTCATATGCTTAGTTGAATAAAAATAGGCAACAAATCTGCAATTGCGGAAGTCTATGGGTAGTGGTTGTCTCGCTATTTCGGTGAATTCAGGAGGCCACTTGTTTGTTTGCCACATTCAACTGAATAAAAAAAACACAGGTAAAAAGAAGTTTTATTACGAAACGTCCTACCATATAGACCAAATACTCGTATATCTGTGTTTCTTTGCCTAATTTCCATACTAAATTATTCCAGACAAGTTCTCAAAGAGTACTTTTATTTTATTAAAATATTGATTTATAAAATAATTACGGCTGAGTGTTTATCTAAGAAATATTTGTCTTAATGTCGCTCAGGAAACCATTGTCAAATAATTCGTTTGCTAGATTTTCTCCTAGTCGATTGCGGGTTCTGTATTTTATTACATTACTTGTATGGATCGGATCATGTTTGTGTCCTTGATGTGTCCTGTTGGAAAGTAAATTTATCATGGTACAAAATTGCTATAACTTACTCGTTTGTATCTAGTAGCGGAATACCGTAATGCCTCTCTTACGTTTTTATAGTTGTAGATCCTTGTTTTTATGTTGTAACACTATTGAAGGATCCCTGAATTGAATGATTATATTTTTATATTAATGATTATGTAATAGCATTAATTATGGAATGAAATAACATTCAGCGTAAATTTGCTTTTACTTCATTTTATTTGAATAACAAGACAACCATCATCGAGCCATTCAAACAAACATTATTTTCTTACTTAGCTGATGTATTAAACTCACTATTAAATTAAATGTAAACAAATAGAGTCTGACATTTTTTTAATATTTCATTTACTCCTATTTTGGTTGCTAAGCAAAATGTTGCCCTTGCTACACATTCAGATTGCATAAGCAAAAGCAAATCTGATGTCAAGGTCAAAGTCCATCTAATATGTACTTGTCAAACGTGACCACGTATATTTGCTTACAGAATTTTCAGACAAGTGAAAACTTCACTGTTATATTTGTTTATTTGAATTGAAAGCGTTCCTAGCTATTCTTACTATTCTTAAATGCTATTATATTTTTTTCATCAGTTATCACTCGACAGTAACCATGTTCCGATTCCATTATTTTGTTTATAATCATAGGTAATTAAATTAACTTAAAGTGCTACTATTTATGATAATATGCTTTTTTATTATAAAAACCAACGTTTTTTTTATTGTATTGTGTAACAAAAAAATACTTTGTACAGAATATATAACGAGTATTATCGTGTCGTTGTACATACATACGCGTGCTTGATATAAGAGCGTTTTATCGCAGAAATGACAAAGCTTTGTGATTAAATATTGCCTCTCAGAGACAAATTTTGTTTAGTGACGGTGTATGAAATTTGGTGGTTATTTGATAAAAAATTAATAAATTTTAAGTTGACGCAAAGTATTAATTTACATTAAAAGTAATGTTGAGAAATACATTTAGTTAATCCGTGTCTTGTCGATCTATCGATCTATTGATTTAGTATACATTTGTTAAATTTAGCCTTTTATCTTCTCTAAGTACAATAGTTGAATTATAATTAAAGTTATTTCAATAATGTAAAATTTTCTGAATAAATGCTCATCTAAACCATCAACCAACAAGCTCCTAAAGTTACAGTAACATCGACACAAATACAACATGTAAGCGAATAATTTGCAGCCATCTTGTTATGAACTTGAACCGTAATCCGCACTGTGGCGTCATTCCCGTTAGCCGCCACGTTTGGTACGGGCTTTCCAAATTAGCCTTTGTTCAAAATATGTATATTCATGGTATAAGGAGTACATCGTATTAAAGGCGAGTAGTAAATAACATTTGCAATTATGTTTTTTATCACTTCTTAGAGGCATTAGACAAGATAAGAATCAACCGACACGACCAACTTTTTACCACCCCTCTGAAACAAAATATGCTCGGATTTAATTGAGTAAGCGAAAAAAAACATGAGTAATTAGGTGTCAGAAAAAATTTGCCTATGCGCATTTAGAGTATAATTTGTTATATTGTAAAAATTGATGCATCATGATGATGTCAAGTCATGCAATTAGCAAATTAAGGTAAGATGGAATAATAACATTAGATTCTAGTAAATTTCCAGTTCGGTCTGAAGGCAAGTTTAAATCGGTACTGCTGTAAATCCTCTTTCCAGAATGTTTTTGTCTTCGTCTTTCGAGCTTAAGCAACTGGTCGAGGGAAAGTCAACAATGATGACTTCAAGGTATGCTGCATAGGCGATTTAAATAAAAAATAGTACTATTTTAAAAATATTCCTTTGTTCTTTGAACACGCGACTGCGACTAACGACTTTACCAATATATAACACGTACATTTTGCTTTATCGAGGTTAATTCTTTGACCGCCTAATTTTCGATTACAAAAATAATGTTCAATTAACGTTAATGACATTTCACACGATATAAAATATTTCCACGACGTTTTTTAGGTTTATAATTTAGATCCGGGTTTGATGCTACAAACAACCTATCTATTTTAAGACATGAATACAACTCAAATTATTTAAGTATATAATTAACGTATTTTATATTAAAGTTATCTTACAGTTTTTTTGTAAATTAGTAATAAAATTAACTTGTTATCATGACAAGTATTATTTGTTTTTGTGGCGTGTCTGTATTTTAAAATTAATACTTACTCTTTGACGTGCGGTGCCATTCAAAGTTTTATAAGTTTGTTCGGTGTCAAAAAAAACAGGGAAAAACTAAACTGTGTCGGCAGTAAAAAAAACTATTGTGGTTATTGAAATTGATTGATACATAAAGATCGTATCTTATCAAAGAGCTTTAGACATTCGTTTTTTTCTGATTTTTTATCTTTTTTATAACCTTAATTTTTTTAAATATTACTCTATTAATTACTAGCATCGTACGACTTTAGATTCTAATATACATATAACCTGATATTTCGTATCTATCGTAAAATTAATAATTATTACAAGATTAGTTAAAAAACTAACTACCAGATGTTGAAATGACAATTAATTACCTTACTGAACAATAACTCGTATCATTTTCTTGATACTTTGAGATAATTATTTAACATATTTCATGATACTGTAAATATTTATATGGTTGTTGCAGCAAATAATGTCGTAGCCGGTTATGTACTTAATTTATATTGGTGTGTTATATTGTAAAATGTAAAATTTTATATTTATTGAAAACTAAAACAATTAAACGTATTCTTCCTCCAACTGTTATAAGGATTAAACCAGTCAGGCTTTCAATTGAATTATTATCAGTGCCATGTTTTGGTGTGCGAATAAAATGGCACTTTTATTACATTCCATTGCTATATTTTTATTATCATCATCGTCCACCTTCCCTTATCTTTGAGGGGTTCGGAACACTGTGTACAATTCCTCCATAAATCTCTATGAGCCGTCTGCATGCAGCATTTTACACAATCCATCCTTACTTTCTTTCGTGTTCCTTTTTAGTCATCCACAATACTATTATTTCGCTATATTTTTATCACGATTATAAAATCTTTACTCAAGTACGTCTAATAGTAATTACACTTTTTGTTCATTAGCCAAATGTAAAGTTAATTGATTTTTTTTAACTTCAATATGGTTTAATGCGATGCGGTGGAAACTTTTCGATGTGTTTCTTAACTATTCTTGTATCACTGTAGTTTAATTGCAACTTTAAAACATCGATAACTGTCATGTATTCAATATTTTCTATAGATTTCATTTAATTAATCATTTAGTTATTTACATATGTAAATTTGTCTTAATTAACTAAAAAAACTTAGTCTTAGTCTTCAAAGTTCAATCCAGTTTCAATTCAGTAGAAAAACAAGTATATTTATACCCGGAACAGTGTACGAGGTTATCAATTTATTAATATATATTTTAATATTTAATACAATGATCTTATGTCTGCGCAAAAAAAAAAAACATAACACCAGTTCCAGCACCATTATATCTAAATTATTTGATTAAAATTGCAATTGAAATTGAGCAATAAGAGATTTAATTTTAAACAAAAGAATTTAAAGATAATTGTAAAATTATTTTTTAATTTGCAAGTAAATTCGGAGGATCACAAGCACAGTATGTACTAATCCTTCATACATCTCCATGAGCCGTCATGTTTGAATTCCTTCCCCTTCTTACGCATATCCTCTTTCACATAATACATCCATACTCTCTTTGGTCTTCCTCTACCTTCGGAGTTAGATTATCTTTCTTCTATTTATTAAAAATAATAGATATGAACCTATTCTTTGAGCAGATAATATTTTATAGAGGAAGCGATTACCTTAATTATATGTTGATCAAGACTCGACTGCTCCGACCTTGTATAAAGTCCACTTGATCTAATTATTATAATACATCAAAACGATGTTTAATATATTTCTAGAATTTTTATCCAAAAATTCGTTTATATTATGTGAATCAATGTAATTTTAATTTAATAGATTAAATGAAATGAATATTAACATTAGCATCGCTTAATATTTACTTTTGCTACTGACTAAGAATATGTATGTACGGTTCAAAAGAGTTAACAGGCTGAATCTGTGCCACTAGTTTCCTACAGTTCGAGAACATATCATATTAGACGTAGAGAAATAGACTTTCTTTTCTGATTTTCGACCACTAAATATAATTAATCAATTAGTTAACTAATAGTTACGAGACATGTTAGGGCTCGTGGAAGGATTATAGAAAATACGTAATTTAGAAAAACGTATATTTTGTAAAGTATCACAAACTATTAAATTATATTATTAGTTATATTCAACAAGTTAGATGAGTGTACAAGGTCAACGGAACGAATCATTTTTGAATGAAACTCCGTAACGGATTTAATTTGCATTAATATCTGTTTTTTGATTGGTTTTTTATGACTATATTCCCAAATATGTCTACATTATATTATAATAAACCTGCAGGAAACGACGAAGAGTTCATATGAAAGTATACTGTGTGTTTTTGTGCGTTAACAAAACTCTTCTTTTCTGGAACAAACGAGCAACACCAGAGAAACCTCAAATGCGTTTTCGGCCTTCAAAGGAAATGTTGACGCTTCCTTCTTAAAGGTCCCTTAGTTGTAACTGTGTAAGAATACCACCTAGGACAGAGTACTCCACAACGCAGCTGTACGAGGTTCGAAGTTACGCGAAAACCTCATCGTTGTAGTATGCCAAACATCGGTGACGGTAGAATTTGAAACTCTATCGAGTCTTGAAATTACATTTTCTACTCTTGTCATTAAAGTTTATGAAATCGTGTCTTCTTACAAGCATTATATTTATTGGAAGCCAATAATAAAAACAACTATGACTTTTTAGCTCGAAACACAGAATTAAATTTAATAAAAATGCAACAAGAATAGAAATAAACCGGCCCCAAAACGAATTTTAATCCGGCATTTCTAAAACACGTGTTTGGTATTTTTGTTACATTTAATTTACGGCCATCGATTACCATTTCGCTTTGCGGCACCTTGACTCCTTCGCGGACCGTTATGTGGTCAAAATCTGCATAAGATGAGGTCGTCCGGCCTCGTAACGGAAGTGGCCTCTAATCACCAGAGGTCGCCGCCGGTGTTTTGACTAATTACATATACTGGTCGTCTTTGAACTTTATTTGTCTTAAAATTATTACCATATCGGAATGTTGAATAGATACATTTCTCCTTCGACCTTTACTGAAAAATGTGTGAAATCGTCACTTCCGTTTATGTTGTCTGCTCAGGTCAAGATTCTGATAAACTTTTATCACGGAATTAGACAATGCTTTAACTGATCTTAAGATACAACATGGATTATATTTTATACTGATTTCTCTGTAATAAGGTTGATCCAATGAGGTCGAATGCTTCTGAGTCACGTAAGTTAACTTGCCAGAGTTCCTGTCTCACCAATACTGACCCTGACCAATTAGGTGTGTTATTGATACTAAATTATAGATCACATTTTATGACTTAATGCGTGCAATAACGCAACACAACCACATTATTTCTTATAATAAAACACTAAGATTTCAACTAACACGCTTATTTTTTTTTAAGTTTTCTTTAGCCGACTTCAAAGAGAAGGAGGTTATCAATTCGTCTGCTTTTTTTATTTGTGTTATATAAATTGCAAATATTTAAATTCAATATTATGCTGTTTTAATTTATTACCAGATTAAAAAAAAATACAGGCCCTTACGTGAATAACATACATAGAGTATCGAGATACAGATATGTTAATGCTTTATTTCCAGGTCTGTTCCTGTTCCTCATGCTAGGGTTCTTCTCGCTCGGAGCGGCGTGTTTCATTTTGTTCCTGCGACCTTACGACTTCTTCTTCAGTCAGGTAAGCAACCATTACGTCTCTATTGTTTGTTATTTTATATAAGAACTAGCCATTGTAATGTTAATGTGACCCAATATTATTAATTTAATACGAGAACGTACCGTGGGGTTCCACTGTTTATACATTTGTGTCAATAGATATCGCCATCAAGCCCCATATCTTTGAAAATACAGAGAGCACACTAAGGTTTCATAGTGTGTTCCCGCAGCGGAAACCCACCACAATAATTAACATATACAGAACAAATTATTCAAAAGATAATAATATTATATTAAATTATAATAAATATGCAGATAGTATCTTTTTTGTGGCTACTTAACATGTTGTTGTGAATTTTACAAGGAGATCAAATCCAGTTGTGCCAGTAAATACCAATATTTAATTATAATACTTGCAAAAAATGGGTTTTATATATTTACAAATAAAAAAAGAACACGCAAAACATAGTTAACATTAAAATTGTTTTTGTTACTTTTGCAAATGTTACCATTTTAATAGCACAAAGCGGCAAACGACCGAGCAACTAAAATTGTAAAGCGATTACTACGATATTCGCCAAATAAGCGAAGTGATAATTACATGGCAAAAAGTACGAGAGAGCTACTTACAGTCTGTGATGAAAGTAACAAAATAATTAGAAATGTTAATTTTGTATGGTAGAAAGCGATCCTGGAAGAGGGCGGGGAGATATTCGAGATGTGGCGCAAGCCCGAGGTGAAGCTGTACTGCCGCGTGTATCTATTCAACGTGACGAACGCGGAGGAGTACATGGCGGGCAAGCACGACAAGCTCAAGCTACAGGAGGTCGGCCCCTACGTCTACAGGTACTTTGCATTTTTATTAGATGTCCCCCTACACCAAGGTACTAAAAGGCAGCGCCTAGGGAGGAGTGGCGGTGCCTGGTAAAGCGGGTCACTGATACTTGATGACCACGACCAGTCTGAAAAGACTGTAACGACAAAGACGAAGATTTAGAGATTTTGTGTTTACGAATGATAGTTATTACTCACGTACAATAGATAATAACATAGTAATGTTAACAGAGGAAAATGTGGTATTTATTCAAAATGAAGTAAATAGTACTTACACTTAATGTTGATACTTGTGATAATATGGCTTCTTTAATCTAATTTGTAAAAACTATGACTATGTTTATTCATTAAAACACTACTGGTTAATTGATAGCGTTATTTTATACGTACATTGATGTCATATATTTTATAGCTTTTCATCAGGAATATAAAAATCCTCAACATATCGCAAAAAAATGATAATATTAGAAAGTGATGTAATAAAGAAGGCGATTGAATGTTCAGAGAGCGGCTGGAGCACGAGGTGGTGCAGTTCAACGAGAACGGCACGCTGTCCGCCATCCCGCGACACCCGCTCGCCTGGGAGGAGGAGCTGTCCGAGGGCAACAAGGAGGACGATGTAGTCTACATGCCGCACATCGCACTACTGGTACATATATTGTAAACACAAACTCATTATTGTTCCGTTTTAGAACTACTAATTTACTGGTACTCGCTAATTTAGTTAAGTCATTTCACCCCAGTTATATATTTTAGATTACGTTGCTTACTTACTTAATTATATCAAAGTATAAAGTAACTACTACATAAGTATGTTTAGTTTCGGTCCCAGTTAGTTGTATTGCCACCGAGTGGAAGGTTCGAGACTTTAACATATTTCACCTTCGCAAGTTCTGCTTTTGTAATTATTATACTTAATAGGAATTACGCCACCTGGCTACCCGATGCGGACTTGCAACATGCAAACAACACCCATTATTTGTTACAATTCATATTGTCAAACAAACGTTACAAAATGTTCATTATAAGAACACTAATATTAATTACTACACATGAATTAAATTCAAAAATAAACAAATAAATACTTATTACTTCATAGTCACATTTAAAATGATATTGTTAAACAAGAGTGTAAGAACACTTTCCTATATCCTAAAGCTAAGTGTCGTGAAGCAAAGTTTTAAAAGATTCATGTTTAAGACATAGTTAGTGCTGAGAATGATGAAGAGATTGATGTCTTGTGAACATTACACTTCAAAAGTATGAAAATTGCAGAGCATCGCGAACGTGGTGTCGAAGCAGAGTTTCATGACGCGCTTCGGACTGAACAACCTGATATCTCTGACGAACACGCGGCCGCTGGCGCGCATGACCGCGCGCGAGTTCATGATGGGATACAGCTCCAAGCTGATGACCCTCGGCAACACCTTCATGCCGGGATGGATATACTTCGACAAACTCGGCCTCATCGATCGGGTAACTTATACACATATGCTAATTATACATTTTTTGTTCTCTTGTTCCAAACGGACGGGCCATATTTAATATATGTGCACAATTCTTTATAATTATAAGTTTAATCCGCTTCTTAGCGTTTGCCTCCTGGATATAATGATCACATTTTTGTTCGTCGTCAACCTCCAGATGTACGACTTCGAGGGCGACTACGAGACGATCTTCACCGGCACTGACGACGTCACCAACTCCGGCCTCATCGACACGTACCGCGGCTCCACGCAGCTGCCGCAGTGGGAGGACCGCCATTGCTCCAACGTGCAGTTTGCTTCCGACGGCACCAAGTTCAAGAGCGGCGTCTCCCACAACCAGTCCATTCTCTTCTACAGGAAGAGTCTCTGCAGGGCCGCGCCTCTGGTAACACATCTCACCGCCGAATGCCGCGATACAACACTCTTTATATTTACAACTAGCAAAACAATTTATTTATGAATCATTCGAATTCACTCACGAAAAGTCTATAAATTAATCAAGTATTGTTTAAATGTTAAATTTATAAGAATGTGAACATAAGATGATTGTTTGCAGATTCCCGTCGGCGAGGGCGTGAGAGGCGGTCTCAAGGGCTTCATGTACACGTTCCCGGAGCACATGCTCGACAACGGCAAGAACATTAAGGAGAACAAATGTTTCTGCAGAAAAGGTAAACATACAACCCGATGTTATATCTTTCGTACGTCCAATACTTTCAGAACTTCAAATGACTCTGTTCAGGCGCAGAACAATCACATCACATCAAAATTGTCTAATGTTCTGCATCTCTGCAGGTAAATGTCTGCCGGAGGGTCTGATCGACGTGACGGACTGCTACTACGGCTTCCCCATCGCCCTCTCTTACCCTCACTTCTACAAGGGGGACGACGTCCTCTTCAGCAAAGTGGAGGGCCTCACCCCCAACAAGGAGGATCATGAAACTCGGTGTGTATTAACTATTAGATAGTGTTACTTGCGCACTTTTACACGAAGTACATTCTTAACGAATCCGTCATCTGATGCTAACTTCATGTCCAGGTTTTGGATTCAGCCGGACTCGGGTCTCCCTCTGGACGTGAGCTCCAAGTTCCAGATCAACATGGCGCTCGACGACATCTCCATGATCACAAACACCGAGAGGTTCTCCAACATGTACCTGCCCATGCTCTGGTTCGATATCGTGAGTCTCGTCATCTATTTCTGACGTATGACATCGTGCTCCAGTACAAATTATAATATATAGAGTTTTGTTAATTTCAGAGAATGTACAGTTTGACGCCCTCGTTGGAGCAAAGGTTCAACTTGTACCTGAACGTGCTCCCCGTCGTAGAGAAGTGCGCGATGTACTTCTGCTTCATCATCGGCGCCGCTCTCATCCTCATCACCACCTACATTCTCACCTTCAAGATCATGTTCAAAAATTACAACAACGGCCAAAACAGAAAATGTAACTTCAACTTCAAAACTAACCTTTGGTTCAATCAGGAGAAAACGAAAAGCAAAAAGTCCTGCGGCGATTCGGTGTACGCGCCCTGCGAGATTCCTCTCCACGACACAGAATCCGACAACTCCGATCCACAATTCGACGATAAGAAGCCCGGCTTCATAAAATCTCACAGCGAGAAAATCAAAGAGCTGAGCAACAAACTGTCCGACAAAGTCCACGGCTCCGTCGGAAACGTTAAAGGTTCCATCAGAGGTGAACTGTCTCAAGTGAAGAAAGCGATCAACGAACGGAAAAATTCTCTGATAAATCCGGAGGCGGAGAGGAGCGACTCCGGCGAGGAGTACTCACACTACAAACCTGTCAACCAAAGCGACAGCGACGAAGAATGCAAGTATCTGGAGGTGATCGACGACGGCAGCGACTTCGACGACGCCTCCGTCCTCTCCGCCCACAAGAATCAACTCTACATAAACATCGGCTGACTCTACGACTTATATCAAATCTTGCCAGAACCAGACTCTTGTCGTTCCAAGTGAATGTGGACCGATTTCTTTACATAGTTCGGTTTCCTCTTAGTGTTTGTACGACGTTAGCATTTAACTATTTAACCAAATATAGATTGTCGTGTTCGCTTCCAAGTAACTGAATATTCATCTGAGTGAAATGATGCAAATCAGTCAGTCGTCAGATTTATTGAAGGCTTAACTGTGTCGAGTGAATTTGTGTCGGACTAAATATTTTCATGCGCTCTTTGTTGGATGAGAGGCGACATCTTGAACTGCGCGGACGATTTGGTGAACTGAATATTTGGTTTTACAAATATTAGGGAGCTTCATATTTATTATATTAGTTTTAGTGTTAGCACAAGTAGGCGCGGATCGTGTCGGAGCCGTTTCTACTCGGGCCGTTATCTACCTGATGTAGTTTTAGTGTATTATTTTAAATAGTATATCCGTTGTGTAGATTAAACTATCTCGCTCAGTAAGTATTAAGAGTTAGACACTTCGTTATGCAAGGCGATGTAAATCTTCTAAACTCGTCGATTTTAGTCGCTAAACGAGTACTGCCATGCGATGTCATAGATGACCCGGCGCGCGTCGCCGACATGTGCAACGTTATTTTCGCGACGCAACCTTACAATATTAGTATGGAGAATTTCCTCGCCTTGTGTACGCAGGGTCTTACACTTTGCTCAGTTATTACACGTATAAGAGGATTGTAATGGTAAGCGACATGATTACTGTGATTTTGTAGTTCTTCTGTGAATCTGTTTGTATGTGAGAGTGAGCAGCGAGCACTGAGCAGTGAGCAGTGAACACTGAGCACTGAGCACTGACCACTGAGCAGTGAGCACTGAGCACTGAGCAGTGAGCACTGAGCAGTGAGCAGTGCTTGTATAAATTCATTAAAACAGCATGTAGCAATAACATGATGGTTTATCTTTAGCAGTGGACATTAGGAGGATTTAATTGAATGAACCTGAACATAATTATGAGTTTTTTGAAACATGACGTATGTACAAATAATTAGCTAGTGATAGTTACATTCACATTCATGTGTGAACATAACATTATACATACAACATGTTTATAATTCAACGTTTTGTCTAATAATTTGTTTATTTAACATGGGATTTTAAAGAATACATTTTCGTTCGTTCTTTAGGTTCGTTCAAATTAATTAGTAAAAAAAATTTATGCTTACTAATTGTACGATGTGATCATTACTTAATTAATACTCAAATGATATAAATTTATTATATAATTATATTTAAGAAATGAATGATGCTAGTTATACGTGTATTTTTATATGTCATGACATTCCTTGGCCTTATTACTTGCCTTTACGTGTCAACTCAACTGTACATACATCGACTGTTTATATTTCTTGATAACAACTTCAGTTATTAGTCGATGTCGATGTTATGTTAATGCCTAACTATTTCCTGTGTGATATATCTACATGTCTTATAAAATATCGTAATTCTTAATTATCTAGATATAGTCAATATAGTTATAGAAAAGATGGATGGTGCTCGGTATATTTCGCACTTGGTTCATTCCAAGCGTACCGTGATGTTTAAAAATTAAAGAAATCAAAAACTGAAATTTTGTTTTATTATATTTAAATAAAAATTATTAACGTATCACACGCTCAAGTCATCACATATTATGTCAAATTGAGCAATGATATTGTACTAGAAAATGGCAAGTTAATTCCGCTGAGACGGCTCGTTAAGACCACTTGCTAGGTCATCATTGTGTTTATGATGTTTTGATTGATAATAAAGTCATTGTCAAACAATATATGTATATAATTACTCAAAAATTAAAGTGTAAATATTTTGTAGTAAGTCTTGGACGAAGGTGACGTGCAGCAGCCGCCACAAAACAAATCCATAGAACAAGCACCTCACCACAATGTCCACGATAATCATCCTGCAACAAATCAAATACTGACACACACACATACTGACTACTGTCACACATATTAGCTTTTTTCCGCGACTCCGTCTGCGCGGAATAGCAGCATATCCAAACTTAAAAACCAAATTTAAAAATCCATAGAACCGTTCTGGAGATATCTTCTAACAAACATCCATCAAATCCTTACAGATCATTATAAAGCTTCAATGAATGTGTCTTGCACGAGTAGCTTGTACACTGTGATGATTGTCCCTACACCTCGTTTCGATCCAACGGCGAATTGAGAGAACGGGAAAATGTCTACATGGCGTCTATTTCTGCACCAACTTTACTAATCTTAGGTTATATTGTGACAATTGTAATATGAAATTAACTGTTATTCCATAAATAGTCTGGTATTATATGTAGGAGTTTCAGCGTGCAGTTTGTCTATGATTCAAGGTGTGGATTGGAACAAGGAATACCTGTGATAATGTGCTTTGGCCTTGGGCAGATCTTCATCTTTCTCTTTGAGCAGATACTTCCTGCCGCCCATGCAGCTGTGTTTGAAGAACTCTTCTTTGTCGATGCCTTCCATCTCGTAGTAGAAGTCTTCCTTATCTGCTTCCTGCAGGCTACTCCGCAATTTCACAAAGTTTTTATTGGTGAACGTCCATTGCTGCGTCAGGTAGTAACGAAGTGCAAGGTTCGCTATGTAGATGCGGCGTTGGACTTTAACTAACCTGAATATTGAAAAAACTAGAAAGCTATAAAATTCTATAATAAACACACTATACACAAATTGTGTTTAAATTACATTAAAATATTTATAATACTGACATAGGCGGCTTCCCCGCAATCCACAAAATGAAATCAATGAAGAGCGCAGGCAGCAGATGCACGAGGAGCACATTGATGTAGTAGACAGTTTGATATGTGGTGATGGAGCCGCCTGCGGGCCACAGCGCGTCGTTGAGCGGCATGTCAGCCACCACCCGCCGGCCCAGGTCCAGCAGCGCGGCAACTGTGATGTTGTTGAGGTTGCCCGCGCAGCAGTTGTACACCGGGATGTCATCCGATGGATCCAACCTTTGACACAATTATATGTAACACGCCATGACTACATACTACAGGAACTATGGTTTCTAACCTTGAAGGAAACTTTCCGTTCTTAGGTCTTATTCTAAAACTGTGAAAGTTGTTTAACTATTCTATGGACATAGACATATTTGTTTAATGAATGAAATCATGGAAACTTACGGTTTGGTGCCCCTAGCCCACGCGGCGGCTATGAAGGCCTTTATTGCTACGTCAACGGGCATGTAATCAGATACCAATTCAGGGTTCGAGTACATACTGCGCAGTATTCCTGGAATTGAAGACAAAACGTAACAAACGAAAATGTCCCTCGAGAAAAACAAGACACATGTATAGGTAACTAGTAACCGTTCCGGAGATACCTTCAAACAAACATCCATCCATCCATCCATCCATCCAAGCTTTCGCATTTATAATATTTAAGAAGAATAAGCTTTAAACCTAAAGTATAAGGTTTATAAACAAAAGATGTTTAACCTACAATGTGTACATACACTTTGTTTACATACATTTATCTACATCTTATAAAAAGTCCATCACATAAATGTCTGTTAAACTCTCCTCACCTTTTCCACTGGCGACAAAGATTCCCACTGGACCATTGAAGTTCTCGATCCAACCCGGCATCGGTTCTCGGTGGGTTGATATTACTGAAAAAAATAAACAATATTCTCTTATCTTCATTCATATAACTAATATCAATCAACTAATTTCATGTGTGAAAAGTACCACAGTAAAAATACCATTATTATATATTATAATTATATTTTATAAGAAGTATTTATAAATTGAATATTTACAAAATAAAGTTTAAGTATCGTAATTAAGTAAAATCATATTAAGTATACACAATTTGTTGTGACACATAAACAAACAAAAGGCTTGTAAAGTTTGAATGTAACAATAGCTACTTACCTATAGAGGGTCGCATGATGACTGCGGGCAGGTGTCCCCTCTGCTCGTACACCACGTGCTCGGCCAGCTGCTTCGTGAATGTGTACGTGTTGGGCAGCTCCCCGAGATATCTGACACAATATTTACATAACACATTTATCTACAATCCTTTATTGTAAGATCCTTCACTAAATCTCCCGATATTTCCTTGCTTTGTATTTCTAACTAAATAACTTAAAAACGGCTAAACCGACTTGGCAGAAAATTATTAAATAGGTAGATGCCATGCTTTGTGTCCCAGTTATAAAATAAAGTAGTATTGTAGTAATACTAACTTGGGAGTGAGAACCTTTAGTGTGTAGTGGTCAGTCTCCTCGCAGACCTGCAGGGTGTCGCGCCAGTCCGCCAGCGGCGGGTACAGCATCTCCTCTATAGGGTCCCGGTTGGTGTTGGCGTACGATGTGGATACGTGCAGCAACACCTACAAATACAGATCACCACAGTAATATCATCACTTCACTGTTCAATGCTGAATTAAACAGTTCTAGAAAATGTGTCCTCCGCAGAAAAGTATACACTTTTAATAGAGTCTTTGTTCTTCTAAATGTGATAAGATCACTTGACTCTTTGATATATTATTAGAGCTGTTACCTCCAAAAACCTGACTTCTTTTGCCAGTTCTACAACTTCTCTCGTGCCTCGCAGATTTAAACGCGCCGCAACTTCCAGGGGGTCATCAAATCTGGATAAACGTTTAATTCATTGAATTGATTGAATACAATGTTATATTTATTATATATACAATATCATTCTAAATTCAAAGCTCACCTTACGCTGGCTGCAACGTGGAATATGATGTTAACGCGATTCACCAGTAGAGCTCTATCTTCTACGGATAAACCTAAAAATATGAACCAAAAACTATATTTGAATTTTTTTGATTGACTCAATTTTTTTTATTTTTCATAATTACAAGCCTTATTTCCACAAGCTTATTAAATCTGTTTTATACAATATACATATTATAAAAATAAAAACAAACAATATTATGCAAATTAAATTTACCGTATACGAAGTCCACTGAACCGATTTAATTACAATAAAATTGCTAATTTCTCATAACAATGCTACTTCAACAGACATTGTCACTGGGGGAAATTAGGCCAAAGGTTAACATTTGCCTTGCTAATGATACGAGTGTCGGCGTCCGAAGTTGTTTAAACATACCTAATCCTATTTCACTGGCGTCGCCGGACACAACGAACACTTTGGACTCGAATAGACCAGGCCTTTCCTGCCTCAGACGATCGAAACACTGCAATGAAATTGAAAAAACTTCAACGACATTTTCAGTGTCGCAATCAAATTGCCAAAGTAAGATTAGATATTTTTAAGTAATGATGGCGTCTAATTAACTAGTTTTCTATGTTATGTGTGCATAAACATATAAAACAAATAATTTTGTGTTTCACTGAGATATGTAAGAATAGCCTAAGTTAACTGACAGGCGAAGAGAAGATATCCTGCAGCCTGTCTTCTGGCCTGACATTCTTCTTGGTTCTTAGAAGCAGGTAGATCTTGTCCAGCTCCGAGCAAGAGTACAGCAACTTCTCCACCAGCACCTTGCCCATGAAGCCTGCCAACATCACGTCACACAATTAACATCGCACAGAAATGTAGCACATATAGTTTGGAGATCGAGACATTTTTTAAAATCTACCTAAACTTCTGCGTTTAATAATGATTGCATTTCTTTCTTTCTACTTTGTAAGGTCCTTCCTGTAAACATTTGTATATTATATAAGGCACGTTCCTTAAGTTATTTTTTTAAATAATTGGAATTAGTTTTACGTTTCAAGAGACAATTTTCAGTAGTTTCTACTCAAACGACAAGTAAATTGTTTGAACTTTCCTTTCAGTAAATTTGGTTCAGTTGATTATCATAATGTGTGGATTGTGTTACTTGGTGTATAATACAATTATATGTGAAGACTGACCGGATCCTCCGGTAATGAAGAGCGTCTTCCCCTTATAGTACTCGGGGATCTGCGGCACCGCGCTCAAATCCCGCTCTTCTAGGAAACCCATCGCACTCTGCAAAACATTTCAAACAAATAGTTTAAACAAAAAAAAATATTCCGTACCCCTAGAAAAAGAACCTAGAAAAAGTGAGAGACTTTACATCGAACTACGCATCTTTTTATAAAATATACGTAGTTCGATGTAAAAACACCCCTCGGAGGCCCTTCCTCAGTGTAAGTGGACTGGAAAAAGATCGAGGTCGCCGTCCGTGTTCTTTAACACTAATTATATTAAAGTATTAACAAACCTGTTTTAAATAATTTCCCTTTTAATGTAATAAAAAGAACATAAATTGCACAACAATGTAGAGCAGACCGGTGACGAGCTCTGTTGAAATGTAACTGAGGCCATCGGCGTCAGCATGCGGCGGTGACGGCGGTGACGGCGGTGGCGGCGGCGGTAGCTATGTGCTGATACATTGTTTGCTGCTTTAAGGCGAATACAGCTATAATGAATGACTGATTACCGTTATATTCTGTTATCGCTGACTATAATTTGCTTATCCCATGCTTTATGTTGTTGCATACGGTAGAATTGCAATATCTACTTGTTTTTTTTGTGTTATATATGAATATCTGTTACAATGTTATTTTATAGTAAAATATTTATGTTTATTTCAACTAAGTTCTAGCCTTTGTGATAGGATATGATTTACGACATTAGTCAGATGATGAGATTCGAACCCTCGATCTCGCGTACGAAAATCCGTAACCTTAACCATTGGGTTCCTGGTGGTTCCGTCAGTATTATTTAATATTTAGTCAGATGATGTCATGACGATGAGATTCGTCTCATTATCTCTTATTATCCCATACAACATTGATCGACTTGGTTTTGAATGATTTTATTCCATCCATTTTTTTATTTTAATAGGAAAAAATTGTTTTAAATTGAATACCGTTATAATTATAAAACTTCACCTTAACTGTTAATCTGCAATTAAAAATTATACAAAGTACAAAATGATTGCTTATTGCCGCTTCTTCAGTAACATCTGTGAGGACATCGATATAATTATATATTTGTACATTTATATCATTCACTAATTATTATTAAAGGAAAATATATTTAAGTAAGTATAATAAGTAATGAACGTTTTATAATTGTAATATGGAAGCAATTGTGTTGTATTTGATCCCGAAAGTTCGTTTTGAATTGCAATTAACTAATATTAATTCATATCATTTTTGACGTTGACATGGGGGCGCTAGTGAGCTGGCATAATTTAATTTTGCTTATGCCCACCGGTCACTGACCTGTTTATAGGAGTCAGTGCCATCGGTTCAGATTTAATTTAACTATTTGTAACTTTCTTACTATATCTTTCTAATATTATAAATGCGAATGTTTGGATGGACTGATGGACGTTTTTTTGAAGGTATCTCCAGAACGGTTGCTTGGATCTCGATGAAATATGGCAAAGATGTAGAACATAGAACATGGCTATGATCCACTAAGATACTACAACTCGGGTACTACTGAAGTTTTTTTTAAATGATGACAGAGTCGGGGGCGACAGCTAGTGGGCTATATAATGAATTCGTATGACTTTTGAATTGACTTCAATATATTTTGTCATATAATGTCACAGTGATTTAAATGTCTTTTTATAAATTTATATGTATTTAGTACAAATATTTTTTACTAAATCTTTTGTATATCTATTTTAATGTTCATTATATTTTTAATAATATAAATTAGATCAATATTATGGCAAAAAAAGACAAGAAAAAAGTAAGTAACATGTAACATGGTTAATCAAATTGTTGAATAATATATATATATATATATATATATATATATATATATATATATGTGTGTGTTATTTTCTATTATTATTCATATATATCTAATGAAACACCCTTTGTTACAAATACAATATTAGTACTGTATTACCTATCGCTCTAATGCCACTATTTAACTTGCGCAACTGCCTTTTAGAAGTTAAGTGGAAAAAGACGTTTCTTACTTCATTTATTCTTACTTTATGTTTCAATCTGTTCTTACAACATTTCAATTCCATCTTAAAAGTTTAGATGAATGGATGATATAAGTTTGTTTGTTATAACGTATCTCCATACATATCGGCCGTAGATCGGGCTGTATTTCGCCTTAAAAATAACATAGTCATGTGGAGGAACGCATAGGCTAACAATTAAGTTCTTGTTAGTCCGCGTGGACGGAGTTGCAGGCGACAGTTATTTATTTACATTGATGACATAAGTAGTCCTAATAATTTCCCCAAACAGGTGTAACGGTCAAAGTATGAAAATATATATATTATTGTTAAAGATATCTTTTAAATTTTCAGAATGAACGAGCAGAACCCCCAGGTAATTGTTATTCTGTTACGTAAACCTCCGAAGTGAACATCTTTGCTACGGTGATGAAATAATGAAGATCCAAAAAAATCATCCATTCCTGATACTTTCTTAGTTGTTTCAGTGGGAGGTTGTGAGATAATCAATGTTTCTTGTATACAGAGGCGGAGGTGCTGGAGGAGACGCTGGTGGCCACCACGGAGCTGGAACAGCCGCCGGAGGAGGTGCAATACACCGACACCTCGTACACTAGCGCCTCCTTCGAGTCCCTGCCACCGCCCGTCGAAGGTCAGTGCTCTTATATTCACATTTCTGTACTCAACCAGGTAACCATGTTTAAGAGTAGGTAATAAAAAGGGTTCATTGCATGACAAAATTAAAAATTAAAACAGTATTTTAAAAAATAGAAAGGAAAGTCTATAGTTGTTTTACCAACAACAGTATTTAATAATAAAACAATATAATAGCAATCATATTTTGTGCTCTTTGATTTCACAATTTTCATTAAAAGTATTTTCAGCAGCATAACAGTAATTTGGTTTATAAATATTGTATAGCAAAACGTGTCAACGTCACTTGTGATGTTTGATCAATGCTGGAGTTGCGAAGACAACGGAAGCTCGCCCCCTTCCTTCTTTACACAGTCAAATAAAGTGTAATAAAAATGCCCTGAAGTTCGTACTTAAGTGAATTTATTAGATAATTGAAAAGTGGGTGACGGTATACAGTCACACAATATGCTGATGACTGCATGTAATAGTAACTAAGTAACATATAGACATCAAAAATAAACTGAATTCGTGTTTTTCAGAAATCAAACCGAAGAAAAAGAAGGGCAAAAAGGGAAAGGTAGAGGAGGTAATAATGTTGTTATTATATGTTGCTATGGATAATATCATATTTACCATTATCGTTTAAACGACTTTCTTTACCCAAAACTAAAAGCAAAACCGGATACTGTTCTGACACGTAGACACACAATTCCTCACAAGTATATAGAGATAGAATTCTGTAAACAATCTCTTTGCTATATAAGTTTACATGTAATGTCATGTTCGCCAGGTGGCGGTGGCTAAGAAGACTACTTCATCATTCGATTGGTCCGACGAATCCATACCAGATGGTAAGCTCCTGGCATTGTTGTAACAAACTATAATAGCTTGGTATGGAAGGAGAGTTTGCTTCATGTAGAGTAACAGCCGACACTAGACTTCCGCTGTTTAGTTTTGGTAATAAGGACAAAAATGAAGTCCAAATGTTATTCATTGATATAAAGTTAGTTACTTTAAGAGAGACGTAGCACGAACAGTTCATTTGTCAATTACTTGTCCGTACTAATATACACAATCAACTTATAGCAGAGGAACCGCCGGTAGAAGAAGAGGAAGATCAATCGAAATTAAAGAAAAGAGGTAAAAAGGGGAAGAAAGACAAGAAAAAGGAGGAAATACCAGAATTTGAAAAGGTAAGAAGTTGTCGGTGCAGTGATTATTGTCTTATAATCTGGTTAAAATAAAAGTCCCTAATATCACATATCCAAATATTTTGAATTCTAAGTTCCTTTAATTTATTATCTGAAGTATATTTTAGTGCATGGAATATATGTATAAGATAATGACGAAACTCACGCAAACTTCTTGTCTGACTTCAATCGTATAAACGTCTCGCATCGAACCCCTCTGACATGAAACCATAAAAACTTTTTACATCGACCTGAAATATGCATGAAAAAATATCTTATAACTTTTTATTATTCAACGTATTCCCGTGCAGAGTTGAGTGTCAGCGACACCGAGCAGACCGGTCTTTGTACTTATTATATATTATAATATAATTCAGTGAAAGTACTTCATTTATATTATAATACGCGGATTGTTCATCAAAATTTATTTGAAATATTCATTTATATCGGTGATATGATATAAAAATGTGAATCTTCTTGTGTTTTACTGAAATGTTATAGTTTGCATTTGTTTATATTTTCCAAAAATCCTGGTGTAAAATGTGTACATATAATTCACATCTATTATATAACACATGCATCTCTGATATATAACACTAGATTTTACTTAATAAATAGTCTAACACTATACTATTATATGCTCAAGTAGTTAAATATAACTTAGCCTCCGAACTGGAGAAAGATGAACAAAAAAGACAGAGACAACTGGCTGCTGCAGCGCATTGAGGAATGGCGAGCCGAAAAGGAAGCGGAAAAGTTAGTTTTCTTACGTCCACGTACTTGTACATTTTGGCAGCAAGTATTTGTAGCGGAAGTAGTAAATCATTTATCGTTGTTATACAAAATGAATTTAAAGAAAGTAGTGCTGATCCCTAAGGGTTAGCACTCTAAAGAAATTTGTTATCCCATCTATTTTATGGTAGATTATCTTAATTAATCTTTTTTATTATCCTTCTTTGAATTTCACTCTGTCAGGATGTGTAGGTATACGTAATTATAAAATTGTTTAACATTAATATTTTCTACCACATCTTCGTATTCATCTTAGTTTTCAGCGACGATCCGAGGAGTGTAGAAGTATCCTAAGTAAGTAATAAGATGTACCAACGCTTATTTGCTTAAATAAGAGATTATTGTTTGTAGACAAGCAATTCTCGCGGGCGCCAAGGAGAAGCGGCTGGCGGAGGCGAGGGCGCGCGCCGCCCTCATGGTCAAGGACAAGGAGCACATGGAGGTCAGGAAAGACTTGCTGCGAAAAACTGTCAATTTGTTCCAAAGTAGGGATATCACATTTACATATTTCATCATGAAAAACGACAGAAACGTATAATTTTAATTATCTTTCAGAATTTGAACAGCAGAAGCTGGAGTTCGAAAAGAGAAAAAATCTTAGAGCTGAAGTAAGCATGCAATTTAGTTTTCCGATATTAACTAAGTTCTATTTATAAATAGAAGTCTAACTTCTAATATATAATTATATATATATATGTCAGTCAGTATCTCGTCACAAGACTTCTTCTAATCGAACACCTCAACAGTTACGAACACAAACACACAGGTTACTAATATTCTTTTAATTTTGTCAACAGTAAAACTTCATCTGAACTATAAATATTTGGTATATGGAGTATATAATGTGGCGTGGTGTGTGTTGACAGTGGCATCAGTACCTGCGCTGCGACGGGCTGCCGGACCCGCGCGTCGTCACGCAGATGAACACCTACCTGCACCTCTGGCGGCAACAGGACATGTGCGACGACAACGACCTCGACAGACGCTGTCTAGAAGTTTTGCCGGTAAACACTACTACTGCTTCTATTGCTTACACTGCAACATTGGTTCTATTCACATAATTCATTTAAAGACCATCTAGAAATAGAAAAAACCCTTCAGTAAATAGGGTAATAATAACTCAGAAAAATTAAAAACATCTTAGCCAATACTTTTCTTGGAAGTGACAATAATAAAACCATCAATAACAAATTCATTACAGATGCTGGATCTACTTGACGAGATAACGGCTGACACGAGGCAGTACACAGATTCCCAGATCCGAAATTTTAATGAGGTTGTTTTTATTTACATCGAACACACCCTTAGCATGATTTCATAAATAAAAACTATTATTAAAAAGAAAACATGATTTAATGTAGCCACTGCTTTCTATATTTATACTCAGTATTATTAGGTACTCTCAGGTACGCGTGGCCCTCCGAGAGGAGCTGTCCAACGCCATCCAGTTCGCTTCGTATACACTGCTGCGGGACCTGGAACATCGGTTCCAGTGGCCCTCCATCAAGCTGACCACATACGAGCGCGAGTTCAAAGGCCTCCGGCTTAACTTCTGGGTCGCTGTCAGGATGCCTACCAGGAAACCTAAACCTGTGGAGCCGGAACCGTGAGACAAACTACTAAATAAAAAAGTGGATTGAATAATATCAACTTGAGCTTAGCGATGTTATAGTCCCAAAAGTTATTCATATAGAAAAAGCCCAAAGTCGAGCAGTATTCATCACCGTTGTTAGACAAGCAACCAGAACTAGTTTTTGTGTCAAAAGTTACGACCCAACGATAGAAAGCCAGCACTTGACGACAATTAAGTAAATGGTATCAAGTAACTAATATATAATCATAAATAAAATGATACCCCGGCTGACAATAGCATTGTCTGGTGGCAGAGAGCCAGTGGAGCTGTCGTTCCCGGCCATGAAGGTGGCCATAAAGCTGCCAAAGATCATAGACGGGTCATGCGCGTGCGTGCGCGCTGCCCGCTCCCTCGTCGACCTGCTCAGCGAGCGCTCCAGGACATTCCCTCTAGCCGCTGATTTAAACAATAGGTATGAAGGTTAGTAACAGAGTTAAAAGTAATTATCAAAGTAATATATGTAGCATACTAATTGATCCGGAAGAATTAACTACCATAGTCGTATTAATTGAATTCGTCACAATTCAATAGAGATCAAACAAGCGCATCATCAATCGGTAAACTCTACCGGTGAAATATACACAGAATGCAGACAGGTATTTCATTTTCAATTCTAACACCTTTGTAAATAAATTTACCAGATTTGTTCACGTTCAACGTCAAGGAGCACGAGTTGACGTACAAGCTGAAGGCCGAACAGGAGGAGGTACGCAGCAAGTTTTACAAGGACATTGCGGCCAAGATAAAGGAAATAGAAACTTTTATAAAAAGTAACCCGTAAGCAAACTTTGAAACTTCATATAAAACTAACCAGAGATTTTAAGTTGCATTAGTTTACATTTACTCTATAATCAATATTAATTTATATCCGAATCGGTATTTAGTACAAAATACTCATAATTATATGACCGATCAAGTTTTATGACGTACGTACCATTTCAGATTCTTGAAAAACGAAAAAGAAAAAGAAGAATTGGACAATTTAAACATGGCCGAGCCGCAGGGTCTCCCCGATCCCAGGTCATTTTTTATTGAACAAAATGGTGAGAAATTATAAATGTTAATAAACCAATAAAACAAGTCTGAGAGACAGTTATAATTGAAATTATTCCGCTACTTATTAATTAAGACAGATGAAACTTTTAAGGCACTCTCACATGTACTACTACTGTGTAAAAAAATGTGTCAAGAGTATCAAGTCGCAATGTCGCATGTCGTCAATATGTCATGAAGTTACGCAACTCATCAAGATTCTTTGTAAAATGCTACAATACTATGATAAAACCTGTAAAAAATTCTATGAACTTCCTTATCAGAATAAAAAATGATTATTTGGCATAGTTTCCAAGAACTTTATTAAGTAATTGTTCAAAGGGCAGTCTCCGGCTACAGTTTCAGATAAAAGAACCTTTCTTACATTTTGAGGTACGAGCGGGATAGATAAGCAGCGTGAGACATTATTGTCATCTTCTCTTTTCATGATTTGCCGGATTTCCTGAACGATGTACCTTTAAACATATTACGAGATATGTGGCACCAAAACGACGGTTGCCCAGCTCATTTCGCTCGTTCAGTGAGAAATAATTTGGTTAGAAAATATACAGGACGATGGACTGGTCGTGTACGTAAAAATCTAACAAAAGGTGTTTAACATTTTTATTTTATTCTTTTTCCAGAATTGGCTTTCACAAAATATCTGAAACAGTGTAATTATAAAACGAAGCCGGGCGAAATCAACCTGCGCAAATACAGGTACGTGAAAGCGGTAGTACTCGTAAACATGTCAGCCAGTTAGTAATATAAGTACAAAGAAAACTTTATATGAGCATAGGGAATACAAATAATTCATGTTTCAATTAAGTAAAAAATAACAAGGTTTGAAAACTTTTTGTAAATTGATCTCATGGCCAATCTTTAATGATTCTCTTTTTTACTAAATTCGGGCAATAAGGCTACGTTTATAAACTAAGTATTTCTTTGTGACAGAGTGTGTGGTGGTATCCTGAACGTGGATCTGCTGACCACTCCGCCGCAAGCCAAGCGCATGGCGGGTGGAATCTCCCTCACCACACGTGAGTTGATGCATCTACTATTTTTATTTTGCTATAACTACGGTATACATTTGTTATTAAAACAAGTGATAATACTTTTTTTGTCCATGGACAAATGTAATGTTTGCCGTAGTTAAGACAAGCAAAGGTTTCAATAATTGTAACTACAAAAGGTAAGACTATGTACTATACTGTATACTATTCTTTAAACTAGAATAAATAATAATACAAAACAGTAAACTGCCATTTCCTAAACTAATGTATATTTAATCATGCGATGGAATCATTGTTCGCTTGTCTCAATTTATGTGCAAGTAAACTTTTATTCAGTCTTCTCCAGAACAAAATTTGTTCAGCTTTTTCCTTTGGCCAGACAACGTACGTATTGGTCAGCATCAGGTAGTGTAAGGTGTTAGGCCGCATACGTCGGGGGATTTCTTCTAGAAGCACTAGAATCAGATCCTCCCGTCTCGTCTCCAGCAGTCTGCAATAAAAAGAATAATAAAGAAAGATGCTTTGTTCTATTGCATTATATCACGCGTTATACTGACTATAGTTAAAGGCGTTTCAACACATTTAATTTTAAGTTAAAGTTCTTAAACAAGATTATGTATACCTGTGCTGCGCAAGATGCATTTCAAACTGGCACCATTGACTTAGCAGAAACTTTTGCGAGAGGATCAGGAGGATAGTCTTCGAGCGATCCATGCATGAAACTATGTTCTCGAGGATTGACAATCCCACCTGGAACAGAGAAGCGAAAGGAGTTACAGTCGGTGGTGATCGCCTGCAGGCGATGTGTGAAGGAAAAGACGGAGGAGGAGGAGTGGTCACCATGAAGTCCCTCTCGTGCAGGCAGACGCTGACGTTGGCGTCGACTTCGACGTGCGGCAGCAGCTGGTCCAGCACCCAGTCGCGGTCCTCGTGGCAGTACGACACGAACACGTCGTAGTTAAATATCGTGTTCTCTGGAAACAGTCAGGCATTGTCTAATAATGTTTATGAAATTACAACTTTCATCAAAATCAATACAATTACAAACTACTACTACGTTACTACTATGTTATAATACTATAATACTCACCGTCTATAATATCTTCATTATTGATCAAACTTATCATTGTAGAATTCCTCATAGTTATGAAGAAATATCTGATATTTCTTCTAAATACATATCCAAATATAAAAAATGGTAATACAAACAGAGGTATTACCAAAAAGTATAATGTGTTCATAGTATCCGAAATTACATGATCGATATCGAGTTGAGTGCGCGCGCCGCACGACGGTACCGCACCGAACGGAGTGGTCCTGCCTTCGACCGCAAGCAGGCACATGTACGAGCCGTCGTTGTAGTCAAACAAGTGAAAGTTCCCAGAAGATTTGGAATTGAGATCCTCCTTGCACTCGCCGCTGGCGCAAACCGACTTGATGATCTGTCTATTTGATATCAAAAAATTAATGTCTCTGAATCCGGTGTGATATACTGCCCCTCCTACATCACTATTATTATTAAGTGGAAATATAAACTCATTCGGCAGGATCTGTTCGTTCCTCAAAGCTAACAAAAATAGTTCTCTCGCATTGCAATTGCACACGACGAAATTTCCTGAAATGCCAATGTACCTTAAATTCTCAAAATCCATTTCCATCTCTTCCGAAATTAAGTTAATGTTGTTGTTTCTCATTGACAAAAATTTTAGCTTCGGCATCAAAACCATAGTGGGCCTGAACCAGGTCGTGAGTCTATTCATGTCCACAATCAATACCTGGAGATTAGTAAGACTTTTAGCTATTTTTTTCTTTATTGTGGCGATTTCATTATTCGCCACTAGTAATATTTCCAATGAAGATAAATTGTCAAAAACATCTAGAGTGCTGAGTGCGATATTGTCAGCATACACTACTTGTAAAGTAGATCTAACACCGCGTAAAGCTTTCTTATCTTTAAATATGTTTTGATTTCTGGACACATCTAAATATCTAAGCGAGGTGCCCGCAAGCCAGCTCGCTTCCATATTTATCAACTCCGTCTGACATATTGATAAACTTAGCAAACTTCTTAATTTTTTCATTGCAAGGAGGTTTTCTTGTCGCATCTTGGTGTAGGATAAATCCAATGTTTGTAATCGTATCAAGTTTGAGAAAACTTTTAAGTCGCCAAAGTACAAGCCTCGATAAACTTCATTTGTATTATATTCATAGTTTCTGCTTATATCCAAGTGAATCAGATTGGACACGCCGTTGAAAGATTTTTCATTGATTTGATAAATATTGTTTTCCCCGAGATATAGCTTTTCAAGGTTTGGCATGTTTTTGAAAGGGGAATCTTCCAATTCTCTGATGCCGCACATACGTAAATCCAATTCACGTAGATTTTGAAGATTCACCCCATGAAAGCCGGAGGACCACACTTCAGTAACTGTGGACAAAGCAGTCGCCGACTAAAGTGCTGCTGGCCTTATATTTCTAATCTAAAATCTTAGGTTAGAGGTGGAGAGATGGATTAAGGAAATATTTTTCTATATTCAATTCGTAACATGACAAAAGCCACGCCACGGTTCGTTTGGTTTATTTTTTTATATAAAATCAATTTAATAGAAGTCGAAATAATATGTCGAGATGCTTAACACGTTTAAATGGTCACTCACCAAACCCTTCCACCTCGGCAGGCACGCTCATCGCATTAGTCGCATTCATTTGCACTTCGAACTTGGGCCTCTCGAAGTTTTTTGAGTAGAAGAAGTTCCCAGCCAGCGTGAGATACGCTAGTGTATCCGAAAGAGGCTGGCCACAAGGATCGGTTAACCTGAATATCTAAACATTGAGAGTATAAAAGAAAATTTACGATTGCATATCCATCGCAATGACTTCCTAAAATGGTGTCAATATTTATGGAACAATCATAACACAATATTCCTCTTATGACATAAATGCATTCAGCACTTTAAGTATTCAGATTTACCTTTCTTACTCGTGACAGTCAATTAAGATTGTCATGATGTCATGTGACATCATAGAATAATGTACGTACCTTGGGCACCACTAGGAGCTGATTCCTGGCCATGCTGAGGTACTGCACGGAGTTGTTGGCGCAGGAGAAAGTCTCCAGCTGCTTGTGCAGCCTGCGGTTCGCGTTGGATTGATACGAAACATCGATCTTATGTGCTCGCGCTACAATTAGGAAACGTTTAATTTAACTGAGCCTTCGAACAACGTCTCGAGGTTCTTTATGAGTTAAGTATAATCAGTGTCGTTTTTAGCACATCTTCACCCACATTACATGAGGTTGTTGTCAGTTTTTGTATGGAAAATAAAATGTTAAAGTGTGAGGATTACGTGCTCTCTCAGTGAGCTTGCCACTCTCGTCGACCCAGCTCTGCACGTCCGTCATGTAGCCCGTGAGGCAGCGCTCCTGTGGCGGCGGCTGCGCGCTCGCGCTCGCCAGCGCAGCCGACGCCGTAACCCTGACGATCACCAACATATTGGTGAAATTGTTTTGAGTTTCCACTGCCGAAACATCAGATAATGTTTTTTTTTACATCGTAAGTTGGCAAATGAGTAAGTGGTCGTTTGAGTTAACCCAAAAAGCGAATCGACCGCTGCCCATCGAAATCCGCAATTGCAGAAGCGTTACCTACCTTTATTCGACGGTGGAGGTGACGCACAGAAAGAGAATATTTCCCTTTCCTATGCTCCCTTCCTCTGTCACATCTACTTCCCCTTCCCATTCTGTCCTCACAAAAAAAGAGTGGAAAAGGAAAGGGGATTAAA
Source organism: Papilio xuthus (assembly GCF_000836235.2). Classification (NCBI taxonomy): domain Eukaryota; kingdom Metazoa; phylum Arthropoda; class Insecta; order Lepidoptera; family Papilionidae; genus Papilio; species Papilio xuthus. The sequence goes on along the minus strand of NW_013532703.1, from coordinate 6,475,643 downwards.
TTAGGCCTCTGACACGCAAGTTGTAAGTTGTGTGAGTCTTGCCCAAGACAATGAGAGGGATAACTATGCTTTTGTAGTAGAGTTTCAGCAGAACAAGTCACGGTTAAGTTAATAGATAATAATGACACAAGACTGTCAGACTTCCTACACCTAGCTCGGCACAATTACCAAATCAACACCAAGAGCCGGATATAATACCATTGTTGTAATTCTTATCATATGTTAGCATCATCAAGCTGCCCATCTCCCTTCGTCCTCTCCGCACAATACTTATGTACTGCACTTCCCTATATCTCCATCAGCCAGCCGTCATATCTGAATTCATCCTCTTCTAATATTTATCATATCTAACAGCGATAGTATTGTATGCCGGTCAAATATATTCGAACGAAAATTTAACTTGAGTGACAATTGAAAAAAGTAATAAAAGCAATATCAATAACTAAGCGATGTCCTGTTTGACCTAACAATTGAAAGCAGATTCCTATTGGCGCAGGAATCTCTCAAACAACTTATACATCTAGATAATAACAACGTTTTCTTTAGTTAATATATTTGTACGTTAAAAAAAATTTCTATGAAATAAGATATTATTTAAATCAATTATTTGTTAAATAATGTAACTTACAATAAAAGCAATAGCATTATGGCATCCTTTTGAGTTGAATAATCAAGTAAAATAGTATTTTGTTCATCGTCGTTGTGGTCGGACACCACTCGCTGCTGACCACAGATCGTGCGCCTTCCTTTTATAAAAATTCGTTAGTAAACAGAAATCACTTTACTAAAAATACTAAAAAAAAATCTAAACTTTCACAGAAAACACTATAATTTGTCCAAACGATTCTCCAATAAAAAAAATATTCTTGTTTTCTTAATCAATAACAAAGAAAATTTAGGCACAATTAAAATTAAAATAGTTCCAAAACATGTGAACAGTCGTGTGATATAAATACTGAATGATTGAACGTTAACACGTAATGACTGATAATATGTTTACCTATCCTATCACATACAGGATGTTGCAAAATTAAGTGTTCGATAGCTAACTTGAATATGGCTATATTTTGATCTCGACGTACATAGATAATCTCTTCCTGGATCCGGATATAGTAATGAAACGTATTATGTAACATGACTTTATCACTACATTGCTTAATGTTAACTTGCTCCATGTTAAATGATGTAGTGATGAGTGAGTAATTAAAAGATTGATTTACTCTTATAAAAAGGTATCCCTACAAAGTTTAAATTTTGGAACATCTTTATATGTTATCGCAAAAATAAAATAGTAGAAGATAATTTGATAAGTGGGACATGTGAGACGTAGCGATGTGAGTATCTTATCTGTGGACAGTGAGATCGTGATTACAATGATTGTACAAAACCGCAATGTTATGTCGGACTCTTCCTCAACAACACATTTTATAATTCCGCAATCGGACACATCACCTTTATACAATGTTATTTTCTGATTCGCCGAAGAATTGTATTTTCACTTACACATTCTTAATTTGATTATCATAATAAATCTACAAGTAGTAGCACAATAAATCTATAAATTGATCCGTGGCCGATATTTTTTAATGCTTCACTTTTAATAGTACAATTGTCAGGTCTGATAATCGATAAATATAAATAAAAGAATATCAGAATTTATTGTATTTTGGAGCACCATGGAGATGCGCCAAAAGTTACATCCTGTATTTGTATTTAAAAAAAAAACATATATCAAAAGATAAACAAGATCGATATAAATGTTTTTAAACTGATCGATGATTATACTTTAATTATAATGTTATGTATAATTAAACATCTGAACCTAAGCTCAATTTAATCAGTATCAGAACCAGGCGTCTAATGTTAATTTGTGTAAAGCCTAATATATAGAAAAAAAACTTTCATCAATGTCTGTAAATCAGTCTACATAATAAGCATAGCGATTTGACTGTCCTCTTGTCAATTAGATCCTTTTTTAACTAGAATGTTTATTCACGCCAAAGAATCGGTGCTGCTTTGTCTCATTTTGTGCGTGATCAAACTCTTATTCAATCGTCTCCAGAACACGGGTTGTTCAGCCTCCTCCTGCGGCCAGACGATGTACGTATTGGTCATCATGAGGTAGTGCAGCGTGTTGGGCCGGACACGACGCGGTATCTCTTCTAGCAGAACTAGGATGAGATCTTCACGTCTTGTTTCTAAAAGCCTGCAATAAAGATTGAAATAACAGTATAATATGCATTAAATTGCCAAAATTGTGAAAGTATTGCTGAGTAGAACGACCGAGAATATATTATACTAGAAATGTCTATTAATTTGTGGTACGAATAAGAATGTAATGTTCAGTAAATATTGAAGCCGAATTGTGCAGTGCGTCGCTGCTGAGGCTTCACACCACTGTTAATGCACATAATAGTTTTGTCAAACTGAATCTAGCTTGTAAAGTGATAAAAAGATAATGTATACCTGTGCTGCGCAAGATGCATTTCAAACTGGCACCATTGACTTAGCAGAAACTTTTGCGAGAGGATCAGCAGGATAGTCTTCGAGCGATCCATGCATGAAACTATGTTCTCGAGGATTGACAATCCCACCTGGAACAGAGAAGCGAAAGGAGTTACAGTCGGTGGTGATCGCCTGCAGGCGATGTGAGAAGGAAAAGACGGAGGAGGAGGAGTGGTCACCATGAAGTCCCTCTCGTGCAGGCAGACGCTGACGTTGGCGTCGACTTCGACGTGCGGCAGCAGCTGGTCCAGCACCCAGTCACGGTCCTCGTGGCAGTACGACACGAACACGTCGTAGTTAAATATCGTGTTCTCTGGAAAAAATAATCGTCAATCCATGTTTTGAAGTATAAACTCAACTTTTACGTAAATAAATAAACAAACACTAAAGTTTAATTTGCCTAAGTCCTCGTATTACGGTTTCAAAAGAAATAGCCTATTGTATGTATTATACTAATGTTTTATAAGCTTGAGCTAGTTTGACAAAAAAATTAAATTAGTTATTAAGGTAAATCGAACTTACCATCAATAACTTCGTCTTTGTTAATTAAACTCAACATTGCAGAATTTCTTATAGTTATAAAGAAATATCTGACATTCCACCTAAAAATATATCCTAAAATACAAATAGGCAGTAGTAATGCAGGCACTGTCAACAAATACAATGTATTCCACGTCTCGGCAATAACGTCTTCGTAGTCGATGTCTTCGCGGGTTTTACAGAACGGTACCCTGCCGAATGCCAAAGACCTCCCTTCCATCGCCTGCATGCAGTGGTACTTTGAAAGGTCGTAGTCAAAGATGAGGTAGGAACCTGGCGCATCGATAGCACCGCTCTCGTCACACACCCCGTCGGAACAAGTCAGCTCCAGGCGCATCCGTTCTGCTATCATACGATTGACATCTTTGAAGCCCGTGTGGTACAACACGCTTTTCACTTCCTTATTGTTCAGAGGGTAGATGAGAGAGTCAGCTCGAACATTCTCGTTCCTCGCGGCTACTTCGTACAGTTCTCTCGCATTACAATTGCACACGATATTGTTTCCCGATACTCCGATGTACGATAGATTTCTAAAATCGGTTACCATGTCCTCGGATATCAAGTTAATGTTGTTATTTCTCAACGACAATAACTTCAGCCTCGGCATCAAAGATATAATCGGAGTAAACCACGTCGTTAGCCTATTCGTATCCATAATCAAGACCTGAAGATTTCTTAAGCTCCTAATTGTATTTCTGTCAATGGAACTAATTTCATTATTGGATACTCGTAATATTTCTAACGAAGTTAAATTTTCAAAAACTCGCATATGCCTCAAGGCGACGTCACCAGCGTATATCACTTGCGAGGAGGATTCGAGGCCCCTTAGAGCTCCAATATCGTCAAAAATATTTGAGTTTCCCGAAACATCTAGAAATCTGATTGATGTGTTTGAAAAAAAATTTGTTCCCAGATTTGACAATCCCGAATGACAAATTGACAATGTTTGCAAACTTCGAGTTGCGGCTCTGAGCGCGAGCAGGTCGCGCTGGGCAAGCTTTGTAAAAGATAGATCTAATGCATTCAAACTTTCCATTCCTGTAAAAACATTTACATCGCCGAAATGGATACCTCCATCGATTCTGCTTATATCTAAATGGCGTAGTCTCATTAGACCCCTGAAGGTGCGTTCGCTGATTGTATATATATTATTCTCTCCAAGATACAGCTTATCAAGGTTTATCATGTTGCTGAAAATGCCATCCTCCAGTTCAGTGATGCCACAGAGCCTTAGATCCAACTCACGGAGATTTTGAAAGCGAATTCCCCGTAATCCAAATGACCATGAATCTGGCAATGAACAAATTTGAAAATTTATAATATACATAATGTTACGCATAAAAGAGCTTTGATTTTGTGCGACTGGAAGATAAATGTAAACTTCCGACAAATTGATTACAATTACACTCACCGTCAATATTATTATTTATTTTTATCACTGCTTCGTGAGATCTTTTAGGCCCAAAGTCATTTCCGTACAGCGTCAGGTATGTTACTGTCGTTGAAAGTATTTGTCCGCAAGTATCGCCGTAGCCAAAAACCTAGCAAAACCAAAACAATATGATGACATACTTCTGTTCATGCTATTTCCAATTTCTAAAAAAGATTCATTTGGATGAAAGATCCAAAAGGTTGTAAATTTGGTTGACAATGTCTTTGTAACTCCGAAATACTGCAATTTAAAGATTGACATCAGTCTGCTTACATTTAAGGAACTTACCCTCGGCACTTGCTGCAGTTGACATCTCGCCATGCTGAGGTACTTGACGACGCCGGCCGCGCCTTGCCGGGTACATTCAAACTCCCTCAATGCACCGACGAGCTTCTGAATTGTCCCGTTCTGGTAGGACACGTCCACTCTGTTGGCCCGCGCTGGAATGTCAAAGGCAGCAATGTAAATCATATTCATTCGCAGTAACATGACACATACATAGCTCGTTGGTATTATAATGTCCTATTTTACAAAAACAAGTCTTACTTTTGCAAGGAAACTAATGATAATCTATGGTTTCAACACTGGCTGAGAAATATTTTGTCGCGGTTTTGGGGTTTTGGTTCTTATGAAATAGACAGCTCTCATATAAATAACATAGCTAAAACTTTATTCTTACTTCAATTATCCCCGAGGCGACGTCGTATTATTGCATTACAAGTATTGATTCTAGGAGGTCAAAACAATTCACTACCGCTATTTAGTTAAGGTAATTCTGAACTACTACTGCTACTACTGAAGTAACTTAAGATAGGTAACTCATCAAACTGGTGAAGTTGGTATTCATAAGACTGTCTTTATTTCTTAAACTCAAACAAGTTATAGTAATAGAATACAATAATATAATGTACTTATGTCTTACGTGCGGTATTGGTTAGGCGACCGCGAGCGTCGACCCAGGTCTGCACATCCGTCATATACCCCGTCAGGCAGCCGTCGACGTTCAGCTGAGGCGCAGTCGTAGCCGCTCTCACCACCAGCCAAAATATACTGCAGAAAAGCATGACTGAAATAAAGCAGCGTTGTCGAGCCGCGTTTTGGCTGCAGTAAATCAGATGAACATAAAGGTGCACGAACCCACCATTCCATGAAAAACCATTGACTACATTTCTTTAGTAACAAGAAGGGTTAAAATATGACGATGACTCAAAGTAGTTTCAAAGACTTCGCATAAGAAAGTACTGGTCTCAATGTTATTCAAACTTCTCACAAATATTTATATTTAGAAGTAGATTACAATCATTTATTATCATTTTAATAATGTTAAAATAACTCACAAGTATGTAACAATCATTTTAATTTGTTCAACGTTCCCTCGTACAACGTGTACAGACATCGGTTCCTCCTCATAGTGAACACTCGTAACACAGCATTGCCATGTCCCGGGACCAGGTGTGGTGAGGTGAGGGGAACATTGACAATTACATCATTATGTCCTGTTAAAAACACTTTTTACAAAACTGTTAAATCATACACATTACAGAACAAACAATATTTCAATCACTGTTAATAAATCACCTTTAGGAAATGTAACGCAAATAAATCCTTTGCTATTGTGTGCGTGTGTGTGTGTGTGTGTATGTAATGAGTTGTAATATATTTGTATTATATATCTTATGATAAGAATGAAAACTGTAATTTCATTAGTTGCTTTGAGCTGCAATCTCAATATTTTATCGGATCACGATAATTATTGTTATTCATACCCTTTATAAATATTTCACTGAACTACCTTTTGCTAAATTTCCATTAAATTAGTCGAAAATTATCATATGTATAACATGCATGCATGTTTTCTTATGTTTTACCAAACTGCAAATAATTGGACAGTGTGAAATACTGCTATAAGTATTTCTATTTCCTCCTACTAAAGGTATATTCGACCAAAACCAAAAGGTGCAAGTTAAATAAGACAGTTTAAAGAGTGCAATTTTCTATTGAATTTACTCATTTTTATGTCAATTCCAAATAATGTTTAGTTGAAACACTTCCAAGTAAAATCCAAATCGTTGCATTTCATATACCATATATATATATATTGTACTTTTAGATATAAAAATATATCGCAAGATAATGAACCTACTAGAAACAAGTTACATTGACTTTGATATGGTTTAATAAAAAATACTAAATAAAATTAGAAAATTAACGACAAAAACCTCAGCTGGTTCATAGTAATCAGCCCCAAAATTTATTTTAGGAAAATATGAACGGTGTCTTTCTATAGAAAGGACTAGCCACAGTGGCTCTTGCCAAGTATTTCGTAATTTTACAACGTAATTTTGTCCAATATTTTAAATTATTGTTATTAATGCAGCAGACAGTTTCACTCATACAAGTATTTCTAACTTTCCAGTTTGCATTGATTTACACAGTCAGTGTATATTTGTAGGATAAGATATTAACTAAATAAAAGAGAATCTTCTATCAAATAATGACTTCTGCCACATTATCTGTATGTGATATATCATGTTGCAGTGGAGCTGCCGAAGCGGCTGCAGCAGAGCAAGTACCAGGTGCGTTACCGCGCGCCCTCACCGCCGCCGCCCGGCGTCACGCGCAGCCCGGAGGAGATCGAGGCCGAGATCAAGCGCGTAGAGGCCGAGTACGAGAATCTGGCGCTCGTCTTCATCGAGTAAGTACATATGAGTAAATAACATGCAGTAACATCGGAAGAAGGGTGGTTAGTTTTCCATAAATTATTTGCTGTTCTGACAGTGATCCCATAACATTCGCTACTTGCGCGCCAGTGCCTATTTCCTAATTCAAACGAAGGGACGGTGGATGCATATAGCAAGTGATTGCAGACTGCCGCAGGAGGTGATGTGGTCGGAGCCACCGGTGGTATGCCAGTGGTACGAGCCGCGTCGGCTCTGGATGACCACATACATCAACGACTACAAGTTCAACGAGGACAAGCTCACAGTGCAGTTCCGTACCGGAGTGCTTTGTAAGACGATCTATGCTATTCCAGATAGAAGATAGTAGGAGCATGCAGGTCGCCATATGTTTGGGACCTGCTAATTGAAACATTTTGATGTAAAATCATATCAACATTAATTCATTCTCAACAATATTTAATAAAACAATTCATAGAAAAATAGAACTTCTTTGCAACGACAGGGCCGATCGGCTTTGCGACATTGCGATACAGCAACTTGCCCTACCAAGGCTGGGATGTCCGGCCGGATCTCGAGAGGTGAGAATTAATTGATTCTGATTGACATAAGTGAACGAAATTTATTAGATCCATGTGATGACCGGTGACCTAAATGAGGCCTAAAGAGCGATAACTCTCGTACATACAGTTTGGTAGTTTGCCACTTTCTCTCATATAAACGTCGGGCGTTCCAGCGACGGTGTGATAATATCGGTGACGGGGGTGTGCGTGAGCGTGACGTGGCTTTGCTGTGGCAGCTCGGTGCGCCTGCAGTGGATCGCCAACGCCACCACGCCCGCGCTCAAGGACCACTTCCAAAAACCCTACAGCGTTAAGAAGATGATACAGGTTACATTACAGTGCTGAATGGTTCATTACTCTATATGTTAGATGTATGGTGAGAGCCGCCACTTGCTGTAATTTACAGATAATGCGCGAGGCAGCATGCGACTTCTTCCCAGACTTCGACGCTCATAACTTGGTGGAGGGCAGCTGCCCCAAGGAGTGGGTGGGCGAGCGACACACCTACCACGCTATGGCCTTCCTCGCCAGGGCCTACAATTTCCAGTGGAGCAGGTAACAAAGAACTCGTTCATCACTTGGCGGATTTAAGGTTCTATAATAACAATTTAGATCCAAATGTTAAAATTCACTAAGGTAGTAAGAACATCCTTTTAAAATATGTTTACATTTGTTGTGTTCTGTTTATTGCTCGCTAGATGGAACGCTACCGCCGGCAGCAGGAACATCGTGATGCAGATACGAGAAGCAATTGACAGAAAGAGAGAGGTGCGGACATCAGTTCACTAATTTGCGATACTGTGGGTACTATTATCAAACATAAGAGATATCGAGACATGCTACTCTACATTCAAGAATATTACTGCTTAAATCAGTATAAAAACAGTTAACAGTGGTAGAGCCCGCTATAACATCTTCGCACGAATTGGCCCGGCTCGCCCGGTGAAATACCACGACCACACAGAAGACAGGCGTGACGTGGATGCAATTCCGAGTTTCGTCTAATGAGTGTGCGTCCCGGAGGCCTAATTTAGTTCTCTTTCCCTTCCCACCCTTTTCTTTTAAGGAAAGGATGGGAAGTTGAAGTGGACTCCCCGGATGAGAGGATGCATGGAAAGGTAAAATATTTTCTTTTTGTGCATCCTCTCCTCCGTCGATTAAAGGTAGGCAACGCATATGCAATTGCGTATGTCTATGGGCAACGGTCACTTCTATTTCAGCGATTTCAGGTGGCCGCTCGCTCGTTTGCCACCTTATGATATAAAAAAAACATCATCTACCTCTATCAGTATTCCACTAGTAACTGATTCAATCTGTTGCAGGGCAAGTTCAGCCTGCTGCACGCGACGCCGCAGCACGCCACCATACTGAACTGCACCGAGCTGTCGCAAGAGTTCAACCTCGATCCCTTGGCTGGCCTGCAGGTACACATGCATTATACCTCTGTTTTTACAAATACCCTTTTTTTCTTTTACTCAACCGATTCTATTTTAACTCGTGGCGTTAAATCGTGTCGTTTTGGCTTACAGATTCTCTCTCATCTCCTCTGCTCCTATATGATTAAACATGACAAGATTTTTGCAGTTCTACCCGGACCTGTTCACTCTGAACCTGTCGTACGGGTCGGTGGACGCGCGTCGCGCACCTTTCCTCATGAAGTACAGGCTGGTGGAGACCGTGTTCAGCATGTTGACTGAATTGAAGCTGTGTAGCTTCTCCTGAACACAAACTATATACGAGAATACGCCTAAAAATATATACGAGTAGTTAAAATATGTACAAATAGTGTTAACTCTCAACTTACAATTATTGAGGGATTTTTTATAACGTCATGAATAAAATTATGTCATGGTTGAAAATACAACCATTTCCACTGCCACAACACTCGTATGAAACCAGGTATCGTTGTCTCGTGTTTTTTTTCAAAGATAATGAAAAGGATCGCAATAATGTTGTCATACACATGATAACTGTGCGACATTAGACATTGATAAGGTACAACAGCTGTTTGAGAGTTAACGCTATATGTTAATATAATTTATCCACTTTTAATTAAGCTTACTACAAAATAAATCATGTGCTAATAATGTGCTTTCATTTTTGATTGTCCTCAAAGTGCCACCACAAATAACATAGATTGATTGCGATCTATGTCGATGCAACAAATCTTTTGCCAAACCATCTTTTAATTTTGTGACTGTTCATCTCACCATTTTTTAACGCAACGCGTATTAAACTCAACTTGTTTCAAACTGACGTGAAGGAACATTTTCATCAATCGTAACATGTCGGCTGCATGGGGACAGTTCTGTGTGGTGTGTATGCGCAATATGTAGTTGATTGGACGCGCTGTTCCCCTCTTATTGTTATTTAACTGGCACGCTCGAGGTTTTTCTGACACTTCTAAAGCTGATTATGTACTCGTACAATTACAAGGAAAATAAAACCCAAGTGAATACTATAAACAAATTATCAATTTATTTTACTGATTAAAAAAAAAACTAAAAACTACTAATAGGTAGTAAAAAAAACTTTATATTTCCTTCCATTACATGAGCTGGATATGAATAGATTAATTTACAAAATAAAAAAGGTTGTAATAACAAAATAAGATATGCTTACGGTTTAATGAAGCGCAACAACCCGCCCTTTTATTTACACAATCGCAGTGTGCCGTTTGTTGTACACACTCTGGTCCTCCTCTCTGTCCGTGCACTACCTGTACCTAATTACACTTTCGCAAACATTATTTACACAAATGAAGACATTACACGCGGCCCGCCTCGGACCCACATAAACTCTATTCAAGCTTCCCTTACACGATACTATATAAAATAATTTGTTGATTCCTTTAAAACAGATTTACAAGTGTAAATAAACATTTCCAAATACGCTTCAAAATATAATTGTCACGACATCTGTCCCAAATCGCGAACCCATCGGTCATTTCTTACATTTCATTTATATATGTCCCTCCCCTCTCCCCTCCCCCCCACACAATACAATAGACACAAGAGGTTGTGAGAACACAACGCAACAACAACATCAACAACAACAACAACAAGTTACTGTACAGTACAATTTGTGTAAGTAACATTTACAAATGATGATGAAAGCTAACTCACAACACAACACAACACAACGACACGGACAAACAATTTCATCTTATCCCAAAAACACATTAACCTGAAACAAATGTCGAAATGTGGTTTTGTTGCGTCTCGTCTCGTCTCGTCTCGTCTCGTCTCATCTCGTCTCGTCTCATCTCGCTTGTGGATTGATTTTTCCATTGTTTATCACATTTGCCCTGAAGAACTGACTGACACAAAGACTATCGCTCTCTCTGATCGCACTCTTTCTAAACTTTACATTTTTAAACTTTCAAAAATCAATCCACAACTTTTATATAAAAAAAATGTCCCCACGAATTTAAATGGATTGTAAACATATTTTCATCCATATATAAAATCCAATGGTTTGCCTTCCTCTGCCTTCCTCTGCCGTCCTCTGCCGTCCTCTGCCTCATCTCACAAATATCTGAATATAAAAGCATTAACGATTTCTCTCCGATCTTAATATTTACAATGTAGTTATTTAAATAAATGTTTCTTGTTCCATTTTTTATAAACAACGTAAAATGATGAAACGCGACCATTTTGTCATTTTGTCATTCTGTTCATAAATAATATTAGAATGACAATTTGTCAACATTTTGCATTGATTAAAACCCTTTTTTACAAACTCACAATTTACTAAAATATTTTCGTCCACCAAATGTCACTTATAAATTAAAAGTAATGTAAATCAAATGTTATGTTAAAAAGCAACAAAATTAAGTTAAATATTAAAATAAAAGATGTGAATGTACACAATTATTATAAAAAGATTAAGTTAATGTTTGCCCCCGGCCCGCCATCTCGCCGCACTGTTACCGTGTAGGAGTAAACACATTCATCGAGAACGTTGGCAAAAGTAAATCGTAACTTTTCACTAAACTAAACCGTCATCATTTACTATGCAAAATAATTACTGTCGTCCAAATAATGTAGGCCTCTCTCTCTCTCTCTCTCTCTGTGTCTGTTGACATGACTGTCATGTTTGTATCAGCAGAGATGCTTCACGAGCTGCTCCGACACGTCCGCCTTGGTGAGGTCCGCGAACTCGGCGGTGGTTCTGCCCCGTTGCAGGATCTCGATGGTGCTCCTGGAGTCGAGCTGCTTCAGGTGAAGCAGGACCTTGGAGTCGGGCAGCGGCTGCAGGGGCCGCGCCACCGCCAGGCCGGTGTTCTTGAGGGCGCGCGCGAGGCTCTTCAGGAACTTGTACCACTGGCGCTCGCTGGACGTCGCCTCCGGGGTGTTCACCAGCGTGGCCGCCTTCTCCAGCATCGCGCACACGCAGCTCAGCGTCAACTGAAAGCGTTAATGTATGTATTACTAACGATTATTTAAAATATATGTTTTTCTATTTAAAGTTTGCAGTAATGTAAGGTGGGGTGGGGTGGGGTGGGTACTCACGGGCGTGGTGAGGGCGTGCGGGGTGCGCGCGGGGTCGATGGTCTCCGCCAGGATGGCGCACGACTCCAGCACCGGCGACCAGGCGGTCGTGTTCTGGATGTACCTGCGGTAGTGCGGGGCGAGCGCGGCCAGACCGCCGTCGTCGCGTCGCGCGGCGTGCGGCAGAGCGCGCAGCACGCGCGACCACAGCGCGCGCATGCGCACGTGCCCGACGGGCGCGCGGCTCGCGAACCGCGCCACCAGCGCCTGCCCATATACCATCCATGTATTTTACAACTTATAAACATTATTTTCACCTTAAACCAATTAACTAGTAGCGGTTTACTAGAAACATTATATGATTTTAAAAAAAAATTACATAAACATATTAATAGAAATAGTTAGCTCTCTAGCGACAAAATGGAACAAGTTAGTAGAAGGTAGGATTAGGATTATGAGGCAGTACGGACCCTGCCCTTGCGCACGGCCAGTATCTGCGGCAGGCGGTCGGCGTGCAGCAGCGCGGCGAACATGCGCCCCAGCAGCTCCTCGCGGTCCTCGTCCAGCAGGTTCTTCACCGGCGGCGGCTTCTGGCTCACCGCCAGGTTCACCACCTGCACGCACACAGACTACTTTCTTACCACTCGGTACGCACTCGATGGCTACCTCTAATACTTAAATCAATGCAATCAGATTATATTCAATGAACTGACTTATGTGAGTCGAGTCGCGTTTAATTCACTTGTGAATTATTGACCGACCTGTCTCTTGTCTATGCTCTCACTCTTGGGGCTGTCCTGCTTGGGCCTCCTCTGCACCGACTCTATGTTCTTGAGGAACAGGTTGGACTCGTCCTCCGCCTCGTTCTCCATCGCCTCCTTCTGCGCCGCTTCCAGCTGCTTCTGCTTCTCTTCTCTTTCCTGTCACGTAATCAATGATATATAATAAAACTATTTTCACGCTAAACCTCGTAAACCAGAAAATACATTTTAACATTAATATACATGTTGTTGAAAGTGTACAACAGTAGCTACACCTTCATTGTGTCATTCCATCCGTCACGTCACTCTATCTCACAATTACTACTACTCTTTCCTCTACTATCTGTTTAAGGAAATGATTGATGTGAACGGTAAATATATTCGACAGCGGAGTGGACGCATAGTAACGGGAAATATTATTTTGCCAAATAAAGGTAGGCAGCACATCTGCGCAATAGGGGATGTCTTTGGGCAGCGATCGCTTCGATATTTCGGTGTTTTAAGGTGGTCCCTTTTGCTCACTTGCCACATAATAATATAAGAAAATGTGTCGCCACAAATATATAGTTTGATTGATGTAGGCATATTAAAAGGAAATGTACCTTGAGAATGAGCGCGTTGGCGATGGCGAGGGGGTCGTTGAGCTCCTCGAGGCGCAGCAGCGTCACGTACAGCGCCTCGATGTCCAGCAGCACCTGCTTCGTGCGGCGCACCTCGCGCGGCACCTGCAACAACCCACAACCCTCCAATAGCTACGTGTTACCTATCATTGGCTAGTTATTTTGTTAAAGTTACTATATATATAGATAGATTTACAGGTGTAGTTTTATTTTAAAATGAGGTCAGTATAGAGGGATACATAACATAATGTAGGTAGGTTGGTATTGCTGACCTCGGCGGGGTTGGTGGTGCTGGCGACGCTGGGGGCGCGCGAGGTGCGGCCGGAGGCGGGCTCGGCAGACACCACCTCCACGTCGATTATCTTGCGCGGCGCCGTCACGCTGCCGCACTGCACACATGTCGCACAACATTCACAACCTTTACTTTAACTCTTTCACAGTTCTAACTAAGTAAGTAAGTAAGCAAGCAAGTAAGTGACCTGCAGCTTGCCGAGCGAGTTCTCGAACTGCGTGGGCACGTACTGTCGGGGCGCCGCCTCCTCGCTGCTGGAGTTGTGCCGGTGCGAGTTGTGCCGCTCCCGCCCCGCCTCCTGCTTCACCCCTGCACATCACAACACACATCACAACACATCACAACACAGATCACAACACATCACACACCAAATACCAGTTAAATGGAAGTAAACTCACCTCCGCTGTAGAAGGGATGATTTTGCTGGTTAGCTTTGTGTGCTTCTTTGATGCCCTCCTTCTCTTTATTCGATTGCCGCTCGAGGAATACCTGCCAATGAACGGAACGGATTAAAACTTGCAACTATTACAAATGGACACTTTTGACAAAAGGTGCACTGACGGTGTAATAGAAGTCGTGTATGTATGGGGTGCCGGTGTTGAGCTGCAGCATCTGTATGTTGATGAGCCACTGCTTCTCGCGCGCCGTCATCAGGCCCGCGTACTCGTCCACCTCGCCCCCCGCACCACCCGCACCACCAACATCGTTGTCGTCTCCGTTCATCATGTGCCTGGAAACACGGTCCACACAAAGATAAAAATACCAGGAAACTCTTTATAAAGAAGCCACAAAATATAAAATGAAACGATACCACCTACTAGGTAATGTTATCCTCAGTGTCGGCGGCATCTTTAAAATGATTTACCTGTTGATATGATTAAATGTGCCATTGGAGCGTTGATTGTTGAACATGGGGTGGTTGTTGATGAGCTGGCTGTTGGTGAAGACGGCCCCCCGGTTCAGCATGGGGTGATGGCTGGCGTTGTGGAAGCTGGTGTACGGCAGCACGGGGTACGTCGACTGTATGAGGAACTTGGCCAGGTTCTGTGACGTCATCATCTTAGTGTTTGTGTTGTTGTACACTCTGCTCTTCTGCACTTTCTCATTCCTCTGGTTGGCGACAGCTTTGAGAGCAGCTTGGTTGCCTTTGTTCTGCGGCGAGATGTGTTGCACGTTCATTTGCTGCGTGTTCGCTGCTTTTGAGTTTATTTGCTGATTTGTTTGCTTTATGTTGGTCTGTTGAGGATTCATTTGTAAATTCATAGGCTGTGAGTTTGATTGTTGTGAGTTGATTTGTTGCGAGTTCATTTGCTGTGGGTTCATTTGTTGCGAGTTCATTTGCTGTGGGTTAATTTGCTGTGGGTTCATTTGCTGTGGGTTCATTTGCTGTGGGTTCATTTGCTGTGGGTTCAGTTGCTGTGGGTTCAGTTGCTGTGGGTTCATTTGCTGTGGGTTC